>NC_091316.1:39094943-39174943 GCF_038502225.1 Cherax quadricarinatus | reverse complement strand
CACCACCATCATCACCACAACAACCACTACCACCATCACCACAATCACCACCAAAATACAAAAAGGTGTTAGCTGACAGTCAAATCCAAGGGAAGACGGGATCAAGCTTGTTCAACTCTGCTAAAAGTCTTATCCTCTTCATTAAAACCTAAGGGACTAATGCACTTCATTCAAGGCTGAAGGACTGACCATATTCAATGAATACTAAAGAACTGACAATTCATTCATTGCTAAAAGACCGAGTGCTTTCATTTTAGGCTAAGACACAGACTTCTCTGATTTAATGCAGAGGGACTGACTACCTTCATTCAAGGTTAATTAAATGACTCACCACCTTCATTCAAAGTTTAAGGACTGACCACCTTCATTCAGGGCTAAGAGGCTGACTGTGCAAAACTCCTAAATTCCTTTTATCAAAGACATAATACTGATCACATTCCAAGAAGGCTAAGGGACTGAACTCATTTTTCAAGACTGAGGGGACTGAACTCCTTCTTTCAAGACTGAGAGGAGTGAACACCTAACAAGGCTAAGAGATTGAACACCTTCTTTCAAGACTGAAGAACTGAGTACATAACAAGGCTGAGGAACTGACCACCCTTTATATAAAAGGATGGACTGAACACTTTTTTATCAAGGCTGAGTGTCTAATCGCCTTCTAACATGGTTAAGAGATGCTTGACTTTTAGTCAAGGCTGAGAGACTGAGCACATGCAAATTACCTCTTCACAACTGTCATAACTATCATAATCACCTCAATATAACTGAAGAAGCCTCCTGCGCAGGAGAGAAGTTAACCCACAAAGACACCCAAGTGTTATACATGTCTCACTCGTCAGCATGACCCTATATTATCCCATTAATAAGAGAGATGATGCACCGCGAGAGTCAACACAGGGAAGGCCAACCAGGGGTTTGTTATTACTGTTAAAGGGAATACTCTATCAGGGACGCCAGCTTACTCAAGGGAAATATATATGGGAGTAACGTTATCTCTGCTGGTGACAAGATTGGTAAAACAATCACCATCAGAGGTGAGGAGACACGAGTCTCCCCATCATGGTACAATCGCTCTACTCTCAGAGGGAAGGGATTGTCAGCTAATCAGTTGGGTTGAGGTACCTACGCGTGAGTGAGGCAAGCACCAACAGCCTGGTGGTACAGGCGTCTTGCCTAAACATGTGGATATATAGACATAATCTGCAGTATAAGCTACTTTTCAGTGCAAGGTCTCTCCTTGTCTGCAAAGCTGTGCCAGTAGGCCTTCTGCAGTGCTCCTCCATTCTTATGCTCTTATAAAATCAACACCAACAGCCAGAATCATGATGATACTGGTTCACAAGACCTTCAATTTGACGAATAAAACACATGTGCAACACCTTGATATCATTAATTACAAAATGATTCGCCTACACAATAGCCTCGTTGAGTCGAGATCATGGAAGTGGACGCTTCTCAAGCTGAGGGACTGACCACCCTCAAAGCTTCTTCAGTCCTAGTGGACTTACCACATTACCTCTCCGCTCCTTCTGCTGTCTTCAGTTTTAGTTATTTCTTCCTCTGACTGATACCAGAGTGTTGACCATGTGTCTAATTCACCATCAACAGCCTGAGTAACCAGAAGAGAAAGATCAGGAGAGTGATAATCCACGAAGATATGGTAAGGAGATGACCAGAAGCCTGCCACCCGTTACTCAGTTGGTAGCGGCTTCAGCTCACACACTGAGGAACCCGGGTTGGATCCCAGGACGAGTGGAAACGGAACATTAAAATGGTATAAAATACCGACAGATTGTTAGGTAAGACACATATGCAACACATACATCGTCTTCAAGTATCTTCTGCTTCTATCAACTTTTCTGTACTCGGCGAAACGTTTCGAAATACAGATACCTAACTGTTGCATATGTGTCTTACCTAACAACGAGTGGAAACGTTGGGCATGTTTCCTTACACTTGGTACTCTGCTTATCCTTGCAGTAGGTAATTACCTGAGTTTTAGCAGATTAGTGTGGATCGCATCTTGGGGGAGATGATTGAGGAGCCTCAATGGAAATCAGCCAGTCTAATAACAGTGGGTTACTAAGCCTACGGCTTACAAATCATAAAAAAAAATCGTCTCATAATTTTTTTCTTCTATCTGGAGATACGACACTGTGCTAGTGCTGTTCTCCTTCCTCCTGTAAAACGATACAGAATAGATAACAGAAAGCACCATACGTGTGTGTGTGTGTGTGTGTGTGTGTGTGTGTGTGTGTGTGTGTGTGTGTGTGTGTGTGTGTGTGTGTGTGTGTGTGTGTGTGTGTGTGTGAGTGTGTGTGTGTGCACTCACCTAATTCACTAATTGTGGTTGCAGGGGTCGAGTCACAGCTCCTGGCCCCGTCTCTTCACTGGTCGCTACTAGGTTCACTCTCTCCCTGCTCCATGAGTTTTATCGTATCTCTACTTAAAGCTATGTATGGTTCCTGCCTCCACTACGTCACTTACTAGACTATTCCACATCCTGACAACTCTATGACTAAAGAAATACTTCCTAACATCCCTTTATATGTGTGTGTGTGTGTGTGTGTACTCACCTAGTTGTACTCACCTAGTTGAGGTTGCGGGGGTCGAGTCCGAGCTCCTGGCCCCGCCTCTTCACTGATCGCTACTAGGTCACTCTCCCTGAGCCGTGAGCTTTATCATACCTCTGCTTAAAGCTATGTATGGATCCTGCCTCCACTACATCGCTTCCCAAACTATTCCACTTACTGACTACTCTGTGGCTGAAGAAATACTTCCTAACATCCCTGTGATTCATCTGTGTCTTCAGCTTCCAACTGTGTCCCTTTGTTACTGTGTCCAATCTCTGGAACATCCTGTCTTTGTCCACCTTGTCAATTCCTCTCAGAGTTTTGTATGTCGTTATCATGTCCCCCCTATCTCTCCTGTCCTCCAGTGTCGTCAGGTTGATTTCCCTTAACCTCTCCTCGTAGGACATACCTCTTAGCTCTGGGACTAGTCTTGTTGCAAACCTTTGCAATTTCTCTAGTTTCTTCACGTGCTTCACGTGTGTGTGTGTGTGTGTGTGTGTGTGTGTGTGTGTGTGTCCCCAGCATCGGAGCTAGAGAGACAATGTAAAGCGTGGGTCACCCACCATTAGAGTGGAGAGACACAAGTGCTTCAGCACTCTTGAAGGGACGGAGGAAGGGGCGAGGGTTGCAACCCTTTCCCTGAGAGGGGAAGGAAAAAAAAAGGGAAGAAGGAAAACAATGTGACACTTCACATTCGCAGAATGTTTGCCAAAAACTTAGCACAATGGAGCAGGATTTTTTTATTTATGTTCATAACATCGTGCGTCGTGGCAGCGATGTTGGCCAGACCCACCTGCTGCTTTATGTTGTTGCCGGCTGTCAGCTGGTGTTAGCAGCTGTCAGGTTGTGTGGGGAGATGTCAGCGGGTGTTGGTGGCTGTCTGCTGGTGTTGGCAGCTGTTACTTGGTGTTGACAGCAGTCAGCTGCTGTTAGCAGCATTCAGTTGGTGTTAGTAACTGTCAGCTGGTGTTGGCAGCTGTCATCTGTGCAGTTAGGTGGTATTGAAAGCCGTCAACTTTGTCGGCAAGTGTCAGCTAGTGTTAACAGCAGTCAGCTGTGTTGGCAGCCGGAGTTGGCAGCTGTCACCTGGTGTTGCCATCTTGTGTTAGCTGCTATCAGCTGGTATTGACAGCTGCCTGGTGGTATTGGTAGTTGCCTGGTAGTGTTGGTAGTTTCCTGGTAGTGTTGGTAGTTGCATGGTAGTGTTGGTAGTTGCCTGGAAGTGTTGGTAGCTGCCTGGCAGTGTTGGTAGTTGTCTGGTAGTGTTTGTAGTTGCCTGGTAGTGTTGGTAGTTTCCTGGTAGTGTTGGTAGTTGCCTGGTAGTGTTGGTAGTTGCCTGGTAGTGTTGGTAGTTGCCTGGTAGTGTTGGTAGTTGCCTGGTAGTGTTGGTAGTTGCCTGGTAGTGTTGGTAGCTGCCTGGTAGTGTTGGTAGTTGCCTGGTAGGTGCCTGGTAGTGTTGGTAGTTGCCTGGTAGTGTTGGTAGTTGCCTGGTAGTGTTGGTAGTTGCCTGGTAGTGTTGGTAGTTGCCTGGTAGTGTTGGTAGTTGCCTGGTAGTGTTGGTAGTTGCCTGGTAGTGTTGGTAGTTGCCTGGTAGTGTTGGTAGTTGCCTGGTAGTGTTGGTAGTTGCCTGGTAGTGTTGGTAGTTGCCTGGTAGTGTTGGTAGTTGCCTGGTAGTGTTGGTAGTTGCCTGGTAGTGTTGGTAGTTGCCTGGTAGTGTTGGTAGTTGCCTGGTAGTGTTGGTAGTTGCCTGGTAAGATAGATTTAGTGTCTTGAATCTTCACTCTCTGGAGAGATGTAGAATGAGGGAAGATATCATCAAATTTCGGATTTCAGCTGGATAAATTTAGATTTAGAAAGGACATAGGTAAGTACTGGTTTTCGAACAGAGTTGTGGATACGTGGAACAATCTTCCAAGTAGGGTGATAGAGGCTAGGACCTTGGGTTGCTTTAAGGAAAGATTGGACAAATATATGAGTTGGAGCGGCTGGGTTTGATTGGTGTCGTGGGTACGGGAGTAAATTCTTGGGTAGCTTTGGTTAGTGGAGGTTTTCATAAGGACTTGCCTTGTATGGGCCAGTAGGCCTTCAGCAGTGTTCCTCCATTCTTATGTTCTTATGTAGCTGTCTGCCGGTGGAACCAGTTGCCTGCTTGTACAGCCTGCTGCTGTTCCCAGCTTTCGTCTGCATTTGTAGTTGTTAGTGTGTCTGTGTTTGTAGTTGTTAGTGTGTCTGTGTTTGTAGTTTTTAGTTGCGGCATGCTAAGAGTATGTTACATAATGTGTTAGGTAAAAGGACGCATCTAATGTGATATTTTGTGGCTCTATTTCATACAGCATTATAAAGCAAAGCGCAAGAGTTTACAACGGGTTTGAAATGATGACGAATTCGCTAATTACGACGTTGGGTGAGCAGCTGTACTCAATCTACATCAGTGCATTCCCGCCAAATATAGAGAATTTAAACTCAGCAAGCGTCAGTATCGTCAGTCCCATGTGGACCTTTGTGCAAAATCTAAATAATTTACCAAGTGGTACAAAGCCATTGGTGTCACTAATTTTAATGGGTTAGTGCAACTGATCCTGATTAATAACCTTCCTGAGTCAGTTGAATCAGAGGTTCGGGTATTTTTAGAAGACCATTCAGTGGCAACTGCTTTGGAGACAGCTCGGCTTGCTGACACGTTAAGGCCGACCTCTCCTCCTCCGAGTGGTTCTTTAACATTTCTTTCCAGAAGACTGGTGTGGACAACGATCGTTGTGGAGGGACCTCTGAGTGAATTATGACAGAGGCTGGAGCTGAATAACGACACCTGCCTCATAGTTAGCATGGTGGAAGAGACAATAATCTCATTACCTGTTACTACTACTGTAAGCCTGGTCACATAAAGGCTACTTGCCCCAAGGTAGGTAAACTTGTTGCTAGTGGTAAGTTGATTAGAACAATACCATTAGAAAAAATAGCGCTTCTTGATAAACCCATGGCGGGTAAAGTCTACCATATTAATCAGATTAAACTACTCTTTGAAATACCAAAGGTCCCAATGATGACTTTGTCCTCTGTCCCTGACCCGTAGACGACCTCGATTTCCTGTACACAATTCCGGAGGTTCAAATGAGGCTTCAAATCAGTTAGGGTCCAAGATCCTCGCCCCATGATGTCGGTACTTGCAAAAGATGTTCCGAGAAAATGCAACCTGGGATGTTGCAATATGGACGTTGGAACGGATAAACCTATTAAACTCTCTGCCTACAGAGCTAATCCTGAAAAGCAGAGGCTACTTCAGCAGGAAGTTGCATTTCTCTTAGAACGTGGATTGGTGGAAGAATCGTTCAGCCTGCAGTCTTCACCGTGCATCCTTTATGAAAACCCTGATGGAGGATTCTGGATGTGTACAGACTACAGGAAGGTGAATGACGTCACAGTACCGGATGCTTACCCTCTTCCACGTTTGGACGATACAGTGAACTTTGTGGGTAACGCCACTTTCATTTCTAGACTAGATCTCCTTAAAGGTTACTACCAGGTATCTTGAACAGATAAAGCAAAGGGGATTTAAGCCATCGTAATTCCAGAGGGTTACTATCAATATACTGTGACTACTGAGAATGCGGAACTCGTCTGCCACATTCAAAAAATTAATCCATCAGGCTATTACAGGACTTGAAGGCACGCCGGCTTATCTGGACAATATAGTTGTAGTTTCTGATACGTGGGAACAACATTTGTCCATTTTTTAATCCCTTTTTGAGACGTTCAGAACCTTTTAACTGACAATAAACCTGAGTAAATAATTTTTGGCCAATCTACTAGTACTTTCATAGGTCATGAAGTGAGCAGTGGCAAATTAGCACCTAAATTTTCCAAAGTTTTGGCTATTAAAAATTATCCTTTACCACAGGACAGAAACTATCTGGAACTCAGATTGTCAAGAGGCGCAAACTGTGTTAAACGTCTCTTATGACCTGCTTCCATACTTTTGTCTCCCGATTTTTCAAAAAACATTTGTGTTGTAGATTGATGCTTGTGAATCTGGAATACGAGCAGTATTACTTGAAGCTTCTGGTTAGGTTGTCTGCAGCCTGTGGCTTATTATTCACTCAAATACCAGGCCTAACAGTGGGCCTATTTCCCCATGGAAAAGAAGACCCTGGCCCTATACTTGCGCTTGAGCATTTCGATGTGTTCTTGAGCAGCTCATCACATGTGGTCACCGACTTTTCAGTGACCACAATCCTCTGAGGTACCTCAGCTCACTGAAGAACAAGAACATTTGTCTTGTGAGTTGGACATTACGGTTACAACTGTACAATCATGTTCACATAGCCGGCAAAAATAATGTGCTGGTTGATACCCTTTCCAGAACTTATTTTGTTGGGATGTTAGAGACAAAATGGGTAGTAAGCTGCTTTTTACCTATGGTCATTAAGTAAAATTTGAGTTAATCTGGCCATAATTTTTTTTTTAGTAAGGGGATATTTGCTCCCGTCCGCAAGTGTTTTGAAACTACGCTAGCCCTACTGTCTGCTGTCTCGCTCTAGGGTGTTGTTGGACTTCGAAGTTCTTTTGAGTTGAGCACTACCTAATGAGATTGATCTCGTGCCATGGTGGCACCCTACCCATGGAAGGTGCCTAGTCCAGGATATTACAGCCTTTATGGGGTGGGTGTGTGGCATGCTAAGAGTATGTTGCATAATATTTGGTGTATGTCACACCCATATAGGTTGCCTCTTCACCAGTGAACCAGGTGATAAGGGTTTAATGACCAGAGGCGCGAGGGTTATACCAGTACCTTGGTTCAACCAGCCACTCACAAGGAAGACCACCAAAACTGTGAAGCGATGTGGTACACGTGAAGCAGCTTTGGCAAACTTGCCTTCACAACATGTTGCTACAGTTCTCACCATGTCTTGTGCCTCCATTTGTCTCACTGTACAGAGTTGTATACATATATGTCGTGCCGAATAGGTAAAATTTGTCAATTAGCAAGAACTCATCTAAAATTAAGTCCTTTATAATAATTTTCTCTTATTCTTTTAAAGAAATATTTTTTTTCATTTATGTTCGCGTAAAAATTAATAATTTGTAGTTGTCTGTGGATGCAAACTTACCAAACCTTATAACAAGAACAATGTTAATGTAAAAATTTTTAATTTTGCACCAAAAGAATCTTAGAAAACTTACCTAACCTTATTATAACAAGAACAATTTAATTTAACCTAATCCAACTACTTGTGTTTTTAGATAATTATATAATAAATTAAATAATAAACAAACACAATGAAATATATGTTTTTCGTTAGGTTAAGAATGATTTTTGCGAAATTATTGCATACACAATTTCTCGCTTGCCTTATTCGGCAAGAAGAGCGGGCTAGCTGCGGGATTTTCAATTATAAGTCCGGATCAACGAGGCTGACCAGGTTAAGACTCAACAGGACTTATTGTGAATACTCTGGGAAGATTCCAGTGAAGCGAGAAGACATTTCAAAGCACCGTTTCAAGGTAAATTGTGGAAATGTTGTGCAGTTTGTGAATGTTGGTGAGTGGTGGTGGTAGTGAGGGAGACGGCCAGTGGAGGTGTGGGGGAGTACAAGGCCTACACTGTTTATGAGTACCGGCCAAGATTATCGTACATACAAACCTCGAAAAGCTCTTATAAAAACATCTATATCCAGCACCATGCACCATGCTTCCAGTTAACGTGGAAATGATTGTGTCGATGCATGGACTTTTTAAAGGCTTATGTTATGGAAAAACAATGTGAAATTAATGTTAACGAGGGAGTGACCAGTCAGTGCATCCACCCCCACGTCACGGGGGTGGGTGGAAGAGGTGGGATGTGTAACTAGATGGTGAGTAAACACATTGGTTCAGCAGTGTCCATACCCACATTGTTCATAGCGTACATGGGAAACAAATAAAGTTATGTGTATTGTAAGACAGTGTGAACAATATATAGTGTGCAAGTCCATGTGTATTGTACTCCCCGGGATAACCCCACTCAACCTGCGCCTCCCCCACCTAATTCCCAAGGGAAGTTTTCCCCTTCCCCTCCCGGCCCCTCAAACTCCACCAGGCCACCACGGTCAAGTTCACTACCTTCCACGCACCATACCCACCCAGCATGTCATATTCCACTCCTATTGTCTAGTCTAGCAGATGGATGCCAACCAGGAGGAAGCAAGCAGCCAGGGAAATGGCACGGCTGGCAATACTAGGAGAGGCAAGTGTCGGTCATGCTTACAGCTTCGTTGTCTCAACTCTAATGGTTTCCTCCGCAAACACGGTAGTTGCCCTGGTTCAGGATGTCCTCCTGTGGAAAGTGATGATCCAGAGCCACCTCAGGCACCTGAACCCACTCCAACAGATTTTATCTCATCAGACAATCTCTTGGAAGCAATCAAAGCAACAGGTACGAGGACACTCACACATATTCCCAAAGCAGCCCGTCCACACGCAGCTGGAAAACTTACAGACCTCCTGAAAAAAGTAAACGATGGTTCCACTATCTTAAATGCTCCACCAACCATCAAGGCATGGCACAACTTGCTACTTTTTGGCAATGTCTGCTTAGCTGTGCCGGAAAGAAGGGGAAAGAGGCTAGCCTCAATGATAATTAAATCCTTAAGAGATTTTCCTAGAGTTGATAACCTCATTCACCTTCCCCGTCAACACAAAAAAGGGAGAGGCAGAACCCCCACTCACTCTACTGACAGTGAAAAAGTCAGAGTCCAGGTGAGCAAGAAAATTGAAGAGGGCAACACAGTGGGGGCAATCAGAATTATTACCAGTGAAGATACAGTTGCTCCCAGGGATGCTGACACGGCTGAAGCACTTAGAGGAAAGCACCCTGCCAGGGAAACCAGTGGCGCCAACAGTTCCAACACCTCTGTCCCCACTATGGAACCATTGATTGTGGAAGACTCAGACATTTACAAAGCAATAATGTCGTTCCCATCTGGCTCTGCTGGGGGTTACACTGGAATAAGGCCACAGCATTTAAAGGAAATGGTTAATCCAGTTATTGGGGAAATTGCAGAGACACTGCTTTCAGAGATCACAAGGTTCGTCAACAATTCCTTGGCTGGTCTGATTCCTGATGAAATTAGACCTTTCTTTTTTGGTGCAACACTTTGTGCACTTAAAAAGAAGGATGGAGGAATTCGGCCAATTGCAGTAGGCAACACCTTACGCCGCCTCGTATCCAAAGCTGCTGTCCGAAGTATTCGTGCACAGGCAGCCATGATGCTTCAACCAAACCAGCTTGGCTTTGGGGTCTCTCAAGGAAGTGAAGCAGCGGTTCATGCAACAAGGGCATATATCAACAACCTGCCTGAGGATAATGCAGTGGTAAAATTAGATTTCAATAATGCGTTCAATCTCCTGAAAAGAGACGTGGTATTAGCAGCAGTACAAGAACATTTCCCTGGTCTCTTCCCTTTTGTTTCAGCTGGGTATAGCAAGGAATCAATGCTTCTCTTTGGAGAGCATGAAATCACATCATCGGAGGGTGTCCAACAAGGAGATCCTCTTGCACCATTTCTCTTCTGTATTGCAGTTAGGGAAATCACAGTCAGACTGACCAGCGAGCTAAACATCTGGTTCCTAGATGATGGCACACTAGCAGGTACAAAGGAGTCCCTCCTACATGACCTTACACAGGTAATGACATGGGGACAGGAAATGGGTCTCATCCTGAATCCATCCAAATGTGAAATCATCTCAGTCAGTCAACAAGTGATAAATGCAGTGAGATCAAAACTACCAGGAGCAGCAGTCATTGCCCCCACAAATAGTGTCTTGCTAGGAGCACCTCTGGGAAGCAATGCCATTGACACAATTCTCAGGAAGAAATTGGAAGAGTTAAGGAGAATGGAACAACGAATAGGCAATCTGGACACCCACGATGCCTTGTACCTTCTCACAAAGTGCTTGAGTCTGCCCAGGTTGACATATTTCCTAAGATGTGCACCTTCATATGATAACCCTATACTGCACGAATATGACAGTATTCTGAGGCAGATTTTTACGAAAGTACTTAACCTTACTCTAGAAGACGGGCAGTGGAACCAAGCTACACTTCCAGTCAGACTAGGAGGCATTGGTGTCCGCAAGTCATCACAGATTGCGTTACCTGCTTTTCTGTCCTCGTGTATTGCATCCAGAGAGCTTGTAGCAGCGATTCTCCCTGAACATCTTAGGGACAAGATTGGAGCCCAGGACCAAAAATTCCTTGACGGAGCAATGATCTGGGATAATCTAACGGGCTCAGAAACCAGACCTGCTCCCCCCAACAACTACAAACAATCGCACTGGGATGGTCCAATAGTGGAAAATATAGCCTCAACGATGCTTCAGAGTGTGTCAGGGAAGGATAGAGCCCGCCTGCTGGCAGTGAGAGCCCCTCATGCTGGGGACTTTCTGTTGGCTGTTCCCAACTCCAGCCTTGGCACACGCCTCGACCCACAGACCATCCGCATCGGTGTTGCCCTTCGACTTGCCGCCCCTATTCTCGCCGAACACAGGTGTATTTGTGGCAGTGAAGCAGCAGACCGATTCGGGTACCATGGTCTTGTGTGCCGTAAATCCGAGGGAAAGATTGCAAGACATGAGGAGGTTAATAACATTATCAAGAGGAGCCTCACAACAGCTGGATGCCCAGCAGTAAGGGAGCCACCCCAACTATGCAGATCTGATGGCAGCCAGAAGCGTCCAGATGGTATCACCCTTCAAGCCTGGACAGATGGGAAGCAGGTGGTGTGGGACTATACATGTGCATCTACCTTGTCTGATACCTATCTCCAATACACCAGGGAGGAAGGAGGGGCAGCTGCCAGCTTTAGGGAGTCCCAAAAGTCTAGAAAATATGGAGAACTTGCCAATCATTATATGTTTGTTCCCATAGGCTCAGAGACCCTTGGCTCATGGGGAAAGAGTGCATCTAATTTCCTTAAGGAGCTGGGAAAAAGACTCATCAGGGTAACTAGGGATCCCAGGGCAGCTAGTTTTCTGTTCCAGCGGCTCAGTGCGGCTGTTCAAAGGGGTAATGCATGCTGCATTTTGGGCACGCGCCCCAGCTCTGAGGAGCTGGATGAGATTTTCGCCTTATAATCGGTGATACACACGTAACAACATGTACCGTATATGCCACCTTTATATCAACAATGTATCTCTTAAATCTTCTGTGCCATATTATGTAATAAAATATTCCTATTGGTAAAAAAAAAATAGTTTAAAAGATGGGGTGGTAGGGGAAGTGGAATATTCAAATGGCTTCAGGAAGAAATCCAAATATTCTTCCTTGAAGCCTTTTTATCCACTTCTCCGAGGCTATGGGTCCCACAATTTACACCAGAGGTGGACCCCATCCTATATATATACATATATATATATATATATACATATATATATATATTTATATATATATATATATATATATATATATATATATATATATATATATATATATATATATATATATGTCGTGCCGAATATGTAAAACTGGTCAATTAGGAAGAACTCATTTAAAATTAAGTCCTTTCTGAAATTTTCTCTTATACGTTTGAAGATATATTTTTTTCATTAATTTTGATGTAAAAATTTATAATTTTGCAACAAAAGGAACTTAGAAAACTTACCTAACCTTATTATAACAAGCGCAATTTATTTTAGCCTAACCCAACTAAATATATTTTAGATTTGTTTACAATAATTTAATACTAAACAAACACAGTGAATATTTTTTTCGTTAGGTTCAGAATGATTTTGGCGAAATTATTGCATACACAAATTTTCACTTGTCCTATATGGCAAGATGAGCGTTGCTATTTAAGCCAAGATCGCAAGTTCTGCCTATTCGGCACGATATATATATATATATATATATATATATATATATATATATATATATATATATATATATATATATATATATATATATATATACATATATATACATATATATATATATATATATATATATATATATATATATATATATATATATATATATATATATATATATATATTTTTATAGGGAAGTACCACCTCTATAGCTGGAATGGTGACCCTCATCCTCAGAGAAGACAATAAACGTACCTCAGGGAAAACTCAAGGTTCTCCCCGGAGCTGTTTGAGTATTTGCTTCTCCTACCACCCCCTATATTTATATTCTATGTGAACATTTATTAATAAACAAAATACATTTACAGAAAAAAACATAAACATGAATACAATGGCACAATGTATCAAAGATGATGAATTTCCTCCAGCTCCTCCGAGGCTTGACGTGAACCAAGTATGCAGCAAGCATTTCCCCTCTGGATGGCGACGCTGAGGCGCTGGAACATGAAAGTGGCTGCCCTTGGGTCCCTGGTGGTGTCGATGAGTCTGGAACCCAATTCTTTAAGGAAACGTGTGGCATTTTTTCCCCATGATCCCAAGGTCTCTGATCCCACTGGGACAAATTGATACTGTTGGCTAATGTCCCTGTACTTGCTGATCTTGTACTCCTCCCTGTGGTCAGCAGCTCCTCCCTGTCGCCCCACACTGTGATGGATATAGGTGCCAGCCAGTGTGGACACACAGGTATAGTCCCATGCTAAGAGCTTGCCATTCTTCCAAGGATAGATGGTGATCCCGTCGGGGCGGTTTGCTGGGTTGTGGGTGTTGTTTGCTGCAAGTGATCGTGGCTCCCTCTCGGCAGGGCATCCAGCTGTAGCAAGGGTTCTCTTAATGATGTCGTTGACCTCATTGTGTCTTGCATGCCAGCCCTTGGTTTTGGAACAGTTGAGACCATGTAGACCGTATTGGTCTGCTTGCACTTCGCCGCAAATACACATATATTCTGTGTGAATTGGGGCAGCAAGGCGCAGAGCCACTGCAATACGGAGGGTCTTAGGGTCGAGTCGCGTTCCCATTGCCGATATGGGAACTGTTTGGAGGAAGTCCCCGGAGTGAGGTGCACTCACAGCCTGGAGACGGGCAATCTCCCTATCTGATGTTGCAGCCCTGAGCATGTTGGCAAGCACCTTTTCAGCAATTGGGCTATCCCAGCTTGACTGTTTGTGAGCCAGTGCTGCACTAGGGTTTGGTGCTGGAGCAGCAAGAGTCTCCCATTCGGTGATGGCACTGACATAGCTAGGGTCTTCTATTCCTGCTGAGTCCTGTATATATATGAATATATATATATATATATATATATATATATATATATATATATATATATATATATATATATATATATATATATATATATATATATATATATGTGTATATATATATATATATATATATATATATATATATATATATATATATATATATATATATATATATATATATATATATATATATATATATATATATATATATATGAATATATATATATATATATATATATATATATATATATATATATATATATATATATATATATATATATATATATATATATATATATATATATATATATATATATATACCACTCTGTCCAACAGTACCCTCTTTGGAGCACCGCTGGGTCACCAGGCCATCGACACAGTCCTCAAGGAGAAATTGAATGACCTGATGAGAATGGAGGAGAGATTAAACAATCTTGATGCCCATGATGCTCTGTATCTTCTCACAAGGTGTCTTACTATTCCAAGACTCACTTACTTCCTGAGGTGTGCACCCTCTTTTGACAACCCAACACTCGACGAATATGACGCACACCTTAGGTCAACCTTTAAGAAGGCACTGAACCTGTCACTAGAGGATCAGCAATGGGATCAGGCAACCCTCCCAGTGCGACTGGGAGGTATAGGGGTGCGCAAAGCAACGCATGTTGCTTTACCTGCTTTTCTGTCTTCGTGTTTGGCTTCCAGTGCATTAGTCAAGAAGATTGTTCCTGAACGCTTGAGAGACGTGGTAGGAGCTCAAGACCCCAGGTTTACTGAAGCAGCGATTCGGTGGGACACCCTTACAGATTCCTCCAGTAGACCAGCTCCTCCCAAAGAACACAAACAGTCCCACTGGGACAAACCGATCATGGAAACAATCGCTAACACAATGCTCTCCAACGCCTCAGGAAAGGACAAAGCTCGTCTCCTGGCAGTGAAGGCACCACACTCAGGAGATTTCCTGTTAGCTGTTCCCAATTCCTCCTTGGGCACTCGACTAGGCCCACAGGCCATTCGGATTGGTGTTGCTCTTCGCCTAGCCGCCCCCATCCTCACCGAACATAGGTGTATTTGCGGCAGGGCGACAACTGATCAATTCGGACTTCATGGTCTCGTGTGTCACACAGAAGAAGGGAAGTATGCTAGGCATGAGGAGGTCAATGACATCATAAAGAGAAGCCTCGCCACAGCCCGTTGCCCAGCTCAGCGGGAACCCCAAGTGCAGAGGTCTGACGAAAGTCAAAAGCGTCATGATGGAGCCACTATGCTACCCTTGAAGGATGGAAAGCAGATTGCCTGGGACTACACCTGTGCCGCCACATTGGCAGACACCTACTTGCCATACTCCGTAGTGGAAGAGGGTGGAGCTGCCAGCCACAGGGAGACCCAGATGATCCGCAAATATGAAGACCTTCCTCCTTGCTATAACTTCATCCCAATAGGGTCGGAGATCCTTGGAGCATGGGGAAAGCGTGCTCTTAAGTTCCTCAAAGAGCTGGGTGAAAAGCTCATCATAGAAACCAAGGACCACAGGGCGACCAGCTTCCTCTTTCAGAGACTCAGTGTTGCGATCCAGAGAGGAAATGCCTGCAGCATTCTGGGCACGCGGCCCACCGCCGGGGAGTTGGACGAAGTATTCGAGATGTAGCTCTGAGTTACCTATGATGTTTTACTTTCTATTGTATCTTTGTGAATGTTTTGTTAATGTATTTTGTCTTTAAATAAAATATTATTAATTAAATATAGGGGGTTGTAAGAGAAAATTCTCAAACAGCTTCAGGGAGAACTTTGAGTTTTCCCTGAAGCAAGTTTATTCTTTTCTCTGAGGATGAGGGTCCCTAGGACAGTTCTAGAGGTAGTACCTCCCTATATATATAAATATAAACACTGATCTATGGCTGAAGGAGACTCGAACCTACGCCTGCTCTTGCGAATTCCTTGCATTGTTAATATTTCTAGTAAGGCTGATGCATGCAGGGGATGAGATGAAAAGCTGTAAGCCTACTCCCTGGAAGCTGGCTGCCTTGGATCAAAGTCTAGCGCAAGCTCGACTCCAAGGTATTGGTCCAGTGTGGGTAGATTGGTAAAGCACTGCGTACCTTGTTCCAAGGTTCGTAGGTTCGAGTCTTCTTCAGCCAGAGATCAGTGTTTGTGTATATTTCGCCTGCTCTTGCGAATTCCTTGCATTGTTAATATCTCTAGTAAGACTGATGCATGTAGGGGATGAGATGAAAAGCTGTAAGCCTTCTCCCTGAAAGCTGGCTGCCTTGCATCAAAGCTTAGCCCAAGCTGGACTCCAAGGTATTGGTCCAGTGTGGGTAGATTGGTAAAGCACTGCGTACCTTGTTCCAAGGTTCGTAGGTTCGAGTCTCCTTCAGCCAGAGATCAGTGTTTGTGTATATTTCGCCTGCTCTTGCGAATTCCTTGCATATATATATATATATATATATATATATATATATATATATATATATATATATATATATATATATATATATATATATATATATATATATATATATATATATATATATATATATATATATATACATATATATGTATAAAGTAAATACCAGCTTGTTTTGGTGATGAAAATACAATTAATTACTCTCTCTCTGCTGCCTTTTTGCTCGTTCCTAATTGGTTATCGTGTTATAACCAGGTGTGCTGGACAAATAGTCAACACCTGAGCTCCTAATATTAGTTTGTCTGTGGGTGGAGTTGTTAGCTTGAATGTGGGGGTAGGTGTTAGTTTGTCTGTGGGTGTAGTTGTTAGCTCGTATGTGGGTATAATTTTTAGCTTGTCTGTGGGTGAGGTTGTTAGCTTGTCTGTGGGCGTAATTGTTAGCTTGTCTGTGGGTGCAATTGTTAGCTTGTCTGTGGGTGTGGTTGTTAGCTTGTCTGTGAGTGCAATTGTTACCTTGTCTGTGGGTGTGGTTGTTAGCTTGTCTGTGGGTGTAGTTGTTAGCTTGTCTGTGGGTGTAGTTGTTAGCTTGTCTGTGGGTGTAGTTGTTAGCTTGTCTGTGGGTGTAGTTGTTAGCTTGACTGTGGGTGCAATTGTTAGCTTGTCTGTGGGTGTGGTTGTTAGCTTGTCTGTGGGTGTGGTTGTTAGCTTGTCTGTGGTTGTGGTTGTTAGCTTGTCTGTGGGTGTAGTTGTTAGCTTGTCTGTGGGTGTAGTAGTTAGCTTGTCTGTGGGTGTAGTTGTTAGCTTGTCTGTGGGTGTAGTTGTTAGCTTGTCTGGGAGTAGTTGTTAGCTTGTCTGTGGGTGTAGTTGTTAGCTTGTCTGTGGATGTGGTTCTTAGCTTGTCTGTGGTTGTAGTTGTTAGTTTGTCTGTACATGTAGTTGTTAGCTTGTCTGGGTGTAGTTGTCAGCTTGTCTGTGGGTGTAGTTGTTAGCTTGTCTGGGTGTAGTTGTTAGCTTGTCTGTGGGAGTAGTTGTTAGCTTGTCTGGGTGTAGTTGTTAGCTTGTCTGTGGGTGTAGTTGTTAGCGTGTCTGGGTGTTGTTGTTAGCTTGTCTGTGGATTTGGTTCTTAGCTTGTCTGTGGTTGTAGTTGTTAGTTTGTCTATAATGTAGTTGTTAGCTTGTCTGGGTGTAGTTGTTAGCTTTTCTGAGGGTGTAGTTGTTAGCTTGTTTGTGGGTGTAGTTGTTAGATATATGAAAAAAAATATGATTTTTCAGTCAAGTAAGCATTAATAAAATCTTTGGTGTGCCTTCACCATTTTAAAAGATATCTAGGCTTGTTGTGTGCTGGTTTAGCAGGTAACTGACTGGGTTTGTTGTGTGCTGGTTTAGCAGGTAACTGACTGGGTTTGTTGTGTGCTGGTTTAGCAGGTAACTGACTGGGTTTGTTGTGTGCTGGTTTTGCTGGTAACCGACTGGGTTTGTTGTGTGCTGGTTTAGCAGGTAACTGACTGGGTTTGTTGTGAGCTGGTTTTGCTGGTAACTGACTGGGTTTGTTGTGTGCTGGCTTAGCAGGTAACTGACTGGGTTTGTTGTGAGCTGGTTTTGCTGGTAACTGACTGGGTTTGTTGTGTGCTGGCTTAGCAGGTAACTGACTGGGTTTGTTGTGAGCTGGTTTAGCAGGTAACTGACTGGGTTTGTTGTGTGCTGGTTTAGCAGGTAACTGACTGGATTTGTTGTGTGCTTGTTTAGCAGGTAACTGACTGGGTTTGTTGTGTGCTGGTTTAGCAGATAACTGACTGGGTTTGTTGTGTGCTGGTTTAGCAGGTAACTGACTGGGTTTGTTGTGTGCTGGTTTAGCAGGTAACTGACTGGGTTTGTTGTGTGCTGGTTTAGCAGGTAACTGACTGGGTTTGTTGTGTGCTGGTTTAGCAGGTAACTGACTGGGTTTGTTGTGTGCTGGTTTAGCAGGTAACTGACTGGGTTTGTTGTGTGCTGGTTTAGCAGGAAACTGACTGGGTTTGTTGTGTGCTGGTTTAGCAGATAACTGACTGGGTTTGTTGTGTGCTGGTTTAGCAGGTAACTGACTGGGTTTGTTGTGTGCTGGTTTAGCAGGTAACTGACTGGGTTTGTTGTGTGCTGGTTTAGCAGGTAACTGACTGGGTTTGTTGTGTGCTGGTTTAGCAGATAACTGACTGGGTTTGTTGAGTGCTGGTTTAGCAGGTAACTGACTGGGTTTGTTGTGTGTTGGTTTAGCAGATAACTGACTGGGTTTGTTGTGTGATGATTTAGCAGTTAACTGACTGGGTTTGTTGTGTGCTGGTTTAGCAGGTAACTGACTGGGTTTGTTGTGTGCTGGTTTAGCAGATAACTGACTGGGTTTGTTGTGTGCTGGTTTAGCAGATAACTGACTGGGTTTGTTGTGTGCTGGTTTAGCAGGTAACTGACTGGGTTTGTTGTGTGCTGGTTTAGCAGATAACTGACTGGGTTTGTTGTGTGCTGGTTTAGCAGATAACTGACTGGGTTTGTTGTGTGCTGGTTTAGCAGGTAACTGACTGGGTTTGTTGTGAGCTGGTTTAGCAGATAACTGACTGGGTTTGTTGTGTGCTGGTTTAGCAGATAACTGACTGGGTTTGTTGCGTGCTGGCTTAGCAGACAACTGACTGGGTTTGTTGTGTGCTGGTTTAGCAGATAACTGACTGGGTTTGTTGTGTGCTGGCTTAGCAGACAACTGACTGGGTTTGTTGTGTGCTGGTTTAGCAGATAACTGACTGGGTTTGTTGTGTGCTGGTTTAGCAGGTAACTGACTGGGTTTGTTGTGTGCTGGTTTAGCAGACAACTGACTGAGTTTGTTGTGTGATGGTTTAGCAGATAACTGACTGGGTTTGTTGTGTGCTGGCATAGCAGACAACTGACTGGGTTTGTTGTGTGCTGGTTTAGCAGACAACTGACTGGGTTTGTTGTGTGCTAGTTTAGCAGATAACTGACTGGGTTTGTTGTGTGCTAGTTTAGCAGATAACTGACTGGGTTTGTTGTGTGCTGGTTTAGCAGATAACTGACTGGGTTTGTTGTTTGCTGGTTTAGCAGATAACTGACTGGGTTTGTTGTGTGCTGGTTTAGCAGATAACTGACTGGGTTTGTTGTGTGCTGGTTTAGCAGATAACTGACTGGGTTTGTTGTGTGCTGGTTTAGCAGATAACTGACTGGGTTTGTTGTGTGCTGGTTTAGCAGATAACTGACTGGGTTTGTTGTGTGCTGGTTTAGCAGATAACTGACTGGGTTTGTTGTGTGCTGGTTTATCAGATAACTGACTGGGTTTGTTGTGTGCTTGTTTAGCAGATTACTGACTGGGTTTGTTGTCAGCTGGTTTAGCAGATAACTGACTGGGTTTGTTGTGTGCTAGTTTAGCAGATAACTGACTGGGTTTGTTGTGAGCTGGTTTAGCAGATAACTGACTGGGTTTGTTGTGAGCTGGTTTAGCAGATAACTGACTGGGTTTGTTGTGTGCTGGTTTAGCAGATAACTGACTGGGTTTGTTGTGAGCTGGTTTAGCAGATAACTGACTGGGTTTGTTGTGTGCTGGTTTAGCAGACAACTGACTGGGTTTGTTGTGTGCTGGTTTAGCAGATAACTGACTGGGTTTGTTGTGTGCTGGTTTAGCAGATAACTGACTGGGTTTGTTGTGTGCTGGTTTAGCAGATAACTGACTGGGTTTGTTGTGTGCTGGTTTAGCAGATAACTGACTGGGTTTGTTGTGTGCTGGTTTAGCAGATAACTGACTGGGTTTGTTGTGTGCTGGTTTAGCAGATAACTGACTGGGTTTGTTGTGAGCTGGTTTAGCAGATAACTGACTGGGTTTGTTGTGTGCTGGTTTAGCAGATAACTGACTGGGTTTGTTGTGTGCTGGTTTAGCAGACAACTGACTGGGTTTGTTGTGTGCTGGTTTAGCAGATAACTGACTGGGTTTGCTGTGAGCTGGTTTAGCAGATAACTGACTGGGTTTGTTGTGTGCTGGTTTAGCAGATAACTGACTGGGTTTGCTGTGAGCTGGTTTAGCAGATAACTGACTGGGTTTGTTGTGTGCTGGTTTAGCAGATAACTGACTGTGTTTGTTGTGAGCTGGTATAGCAGATAACTAACTGGGTTTTTTGTGTGCTGATTTAGCAGGTAACTGACTGGGTTTGTTGTGTGCTGGTTTAGCAGGTAACTGACTGGGTTTGTTGTGTGCTGGTTTAGCAGGTAACTGACTGGGTTTGTTGTGTGCTGGTTTAGCAGGTAACTGACTGGGTTTGTTGTGTGCTGGTTTAGCAGATAACTGACTGGGTTTGTTGTGTGCTGGATTAGCAGATAACTGATTGGGTTTGGGGTGAGCTGGTTTAGCAGATAACTGACTGGGTTTGTTGTGTGCTGGTTTAGCAGATAACTGACTGGGTTTGTTGTGTGCTGGTTTAGCAGATAACTGACTGGGTTTGTTGTGAGCTGGTATAGCAGATAACTAACTGGGTTTTTTGTGTGCTGATTTAGCAGGTAACTGACTGGGTTTGTTGTGTGCTGGTTTAGCAGGTAACTGACAGGGTTTGTTGTGTGCTGGTTTAGCAGATAACTGACTGGGTTTGCTGTGTGCTGGTTTAGCAGGTAACTGACTGGGTTTGTTGTGAGCCGGTTTAGCAGGTAACTGCCTTGGTTTGTTGTGTGCTGGTTTAGCAGGTAACTGACTTGGTTTGTTGTGTGCTGGTTTAGCAGGTAACTGACTGGGTTTGTTGTGAGCTGGTTTAACAGGTAACTGACTGGGTTTGTTTTGTGTTGGTTTAGCAGGTAACTGACTTGGTTTGTTGTGTGCTGATTTAGCAGATAACTGACTGGGTTTGTTGTGTGCTGGTTTAGCAGGTAACTGACTGGGTTTGTTGTGTGCTGGTTTAGTAGGTAACTGACTGGGTTTGTTGTAAGCTGGTTTAACAGGTAACTGACTGGGTTTGTTTTGTGTTGGTTTAGCAGGTAACTGACTTGGTTTGTTGTGTGCTGATTTAGCAGATAACTGACTGGGTTTGTTGTTAGGTGGTTTAGCAGATAACTGACTGGGTTTATTGTGTGCTGGTTTAGCAGGTAACTGACAGGGTTTGTTGTGTGCTGGTTTAGCAGGTAACTGACTGGGTTTGTTGTAAGCTGGTTTAGCAGGTAACTGACTGGGTTTGTTGTAAGTTGGTTTAGCAGGTAATTGACTGGGTTTGTTGTGAGCTGGTTTAGCAGGTAACTGACTGGGTTTGTTGTGTGCTGGTTTAGCAGGTAACTGACTGGGTTTGTTGTGAGCTGGTTTAGCAGGTAACTGACTAGGTTTGTTGTAAGCTGGTTTAGCAGATAACTGACTGGGTTTGTTGTGTGCTGGGTTAGCAGGTAACTGACTGGGTTTGTTGCAAGCTGGTTTAGCAGGTAAGTGACTAGGTTTGTTGTAAGCTGGTTTAGCAGATAACTGACTGGGTTTGTTTTGAGCTGGTTTATCAGATAACTGACTGGGTTTGTTATGAGCTGGTTTAGCAGATAACTGACTGGGTTTGTTTTGAGATGGTTTAGCAAATAACTGATTGGGTTTGTTGTGAAATGGTTTAGCAGATAACTGACTGGGTTTGTTGTGAGCTGGTTTATCAGATAACTGACTGGGTTTGTTGTAAGTTGGTTTAGCAGATAACTGACTAGGTTTGTTGTGAGCTGGTTTAGCAGGTAACTGACTGGGTTTGTTGTGTGCTGGTTTAGCAGGTAACTGACTGGGTTTGTTGTGAGCTGGTTTAGCAGGTAACTGACTGGGTTTGTTGTGTGCTGGTTTAGCAGGTAACTGACTGGGTTTGTTGTGAGCTGGTTTAGCAGGTATCTGACTGGGTTTGTTGTGTGCTGGTTTAGCAGGTAACTGACTGGGTTTGTTGTGTGCTGATTTAGCGGATAACTGACTGGGTTTCTTGTTAGATGGTTTAGCAGATAACTGACTGGGTTTGTTGTTAGCTGGTTTAGCAGGTAACTGACTGTGTTTGTTGTGTGCTGGTTTAGCAGGTAACTGATTGGGATTGTTGTAAGCTGGTTTAGCAGGTAACTGACTGGGTTTGTTGTGAGCTGGTTTAGCAGGTAACTGACTAGGTTTGTTGTAAGCTGGTTTAGCAGATAACTGACTGGGTTTGTTGTGTGCTGGGTTAGCAGGTAACTGACTGGGTTTGTTGTAAGCTGGTTTAGCAGGTAACTGACTAGGTTTGTTGTAAGCTGGTTTAGCAGATAACTGACTGGGTTTGTTTTGAGCTGGTTTATCAGATAACTGACTGGGTTTGTTGTGAGCTGGTTTAGCAGATAACTGACTGGGTTTGTTTTGAGATGGTTTAGCAAATAACTGATTGGGTTTGTTGTGAAATGGTTTAGCAGATAACTGACTGGGTTTGTTGTGAGCTGGTTTATCAGATAACTGACTGGGTTTGTTGTAAGTTGGTTTAGCAGATAACTGACTAGGTTTGTTGTGAGCTGGTTTAGCAGGTAACTGACTGGGTTTGTTGTGTGCTGGTTTAGCAGGTAATTGACTGGGTTTGTTGTGAGCTGGTTTAGCAGGTAACTGACTGGGTTTGTTGTGTGCTGGTTTAGCAGGTAACTGACAGGGTTTGTTGTGTGCTGGTTTAGCAGATAACTGACTGGGTTTGCTGTGTGCTGGTTTAGCAGGTAACTGACTGGGTTTGTTGTGAGCTGGTTTAGCAGGTAACTGACAGGGTTTGTTGTGTGCTGGTTTAGCAGTTAACTGACTGGGTTTGCTGTGTGCTGGTTTAGCAGGTAACTGACTGGGTTTGTTGTGAGCTGGTTTAGCAGGTAACTGACGGGGTTTGTTGTGTGCTGGTTTACCAGGTAACTGACTTGGTTTGTTGTGTGCTGGTTTAGCAGGTAACTGACTGGGTTTGTTGTGAGCTGGTTTAACAGGTAACTGACCGGTGTTTGTTTTGTGCTGGTTTAGCAGGTAACTGACTTGGTTTGTTGTGTGCTGATTTAGCAGATAACTGACTGGGTTTGTTGTTAGGTGGTTTAGCAGATAACTGACTGGGTTTATTGTGTGCTGGTTTAGCAGGTAACTGACAGGGTTTGTTGTGTGCTGGTTTAGCAGGTAACTGACTGGGTTTGTTGTAAGCTGGTTTAGCAGGTAACTGACTGGGTTTGTTGTAAGCTGGTTTAGCAGGTAATTGACTGGGTTTGTTGTAAGCTGGTTTAACAGGTAACTGACTGGGTTTGTTGTTAGCTAGTTTAGCAGATAACTGACTGGGTTTGTTGTGTGCTGGTTTAGCAGGTAAATGACTGGGTTTGTTGTGAGCTGGTTTAGCAGGTAACTGACTGGGTTTGTCGTGTGCTGGTTTAGCAGGTAACTGACTGGGTTTGTTGTGTGCTGGTTTAGCAGGTAACTGACTGGGTTTGTTGTGAGCTGGTTTAGCAGGTAACTGACTGGGTTTGTTGTGTGCTGGTTTAGCAGGTAACTGACTGGGTTTGTTGTGTGCTGGTTTAGCAGGTAACTGACTGGGTTTGTTGTGAGCTGGTTTAGCAGGTAACTGACTGGGTTTGTTGTGTGCTGGTTTAGCAGGTAACTGACTGGGTTTGTTGTGTGCTGATTTAGCAGATAACTGACTGGGTTTGTTGTTAGCTGGTTTAGCAGATAACTGACTGGGTTTGTTGTTAGCTGGTTTAGCAGGTAACTGACTGGGTTTGTTGTGTGCTGGTTTAGCAGGTAACTGATTGGGATTGTTGTAAGCTGGTTTAGCAGGTAACTGACTGGGTTTGTTGTGAGCTGGTTTAGCAGGTAACTGACTAGGTTTGTTGTAAGCTGGTTTAGCAGATAACTGACTGGGTTTGTTGTGTGCTGGGTTAGCAGGTAACTGACTGGGTTTGTTGTAAGCTGGTTTAGCAGGTAACTGACTAGGTTTGTTGTAAGCTTGTTTAGCAGATAACTGACTGGGTTTGTTGTGGGCTGGTTTAGCAGGTAACTGACTGGGTTTGTTGTAAGCTGGTTTAGCAGGTAACTGACTGGGTTTGTTGTAAGCTGGTTTAGCAGATAACTGACTGGGTTTGTTGTGAGCTGGTTTAGCAGGTAACTGACTGGGTTTGTTGTAAGCTGGTTATCAGATAACTGACTGGGTTTGTTGTGTGCTGGTTTAGCAGGTAACTGACTTGGTTTGTTGTGTGCTGGTTTAGCAGGTAACTGACTGGGTTTGTTGTGAGCTGGTTTTGCAGGTAACTGACTGGGTTTGTTGTAAGTTGGTTTAGCAGATAACTGACTAGGTTTGTTGTGAGGTGGTTTAGCAGATAACTGACTGGGTTTGTTGTGAGCTGGTTTAGCAGATAACTGACTGTGTTTGTTGTGAGCTGGTTTATCAGATATCTGACTAGGTTTGTTGTGAGCTGGTTTAGCAGATAACTGACTGGGTTTGTTGTGAGCTGGTTTAGGAGATAACTGACTGGGTTTGTTGTGAGATGGTTTAGCAAATAACTGACTTGGTTTGTTGTGAGCTGGTTTATCAGATAACTGTCTAAGTTTGTTGTGAGCTGGTTTAGCAGGTAATTGAATGGGTTTGTTGTGAGCTGGTTTAGCAGATAACTGACTGGGTTTGTTGTGTGCTGGTTTAGCAGATAACTGACTGGGTTTGTTGTAAGCTGGTTTAGCAGATAACTGACTAGGTTTGTTGTGTGCTGGTTTAGCAGATAACGGACTGGGTTTGTTGTAAGCTGGTTTAGCAGATAACTGACTGGGTTTGTTGTGAGCTGGTTTAGCAGATAACTGACTTGGTTTGTTGTGAGCTGGTTTAGCAGATAACTGACTGGGTTTGTTGTGAGCTGGTTTAGCAGATAACTGACTAGGTTTGTTGTGAGCTGGTTTAGCAGATAACTGACTGGGTTTGTTGTAAGCTGGTTTAGCAGATAACTTGGTTTAGCAACCTCCTAAGTACGATATAAATGTCTCTAATAAGATTGTTCGCTGTGTGGAAATTTGTGTCATGGTAGCTTATTTAACATTATTTTCTAAGCAAAACAGATACATTGGAAGATGAATGATAGGGCTGGGCCTTTCGTGTTGCTATCAACGCATCATCAGGAGCTTCCAATATTGAAATTAATTGGAAGCCCAATTAGATTACGTCCGGACTACGCATCTTGACAGAATGCGATTGCTTGACCTCCATCTCATTCTAGCTCAAGGCGTTCCCCTGAGCGAATCTACCAGGACTTCCTGCTTATTTCAGCAACATTGCAAGTTCCTGAAGCTGTGTTTATTGCAACACGAAAAGCCTAGAGAGTTGTTGTTGCATCTTTCATTGCTTGTTTGCGATTTTTTCATTATTTTCCTAATTAAATGTTTTCTGGCGTGTTTTAAGTAAAAAATTACCTCATCTTCACATCATTTCACCCTAAATCAAATAGTCCTAGAGTAAATAGTGTTCCAAAATATTCAGAACAGCATTACAATAACAAAATCATGATTCAAAAACTGTACGAACTAATATTTAACTACTAATGACATCGTCTGTAGTTTGTGTATATTTGATAATTTGGCAGCGTACTGTAGCTTACACTATTTCTGAAGATTGAGTCACTTTTGCAAGATATGAGAATCTTTATTGAAGAAACGTTTCGCCACACAGTGGTTTCATCAGCCCAATACAAAGCAGAAGGGTGTAAGAAGATGAGTAGTTTGAGGTAATCAGTCCCTCAGGCTGGAATCGATGTGTTCAGTCAATCACTCTGAACACATCGATTCTAGGCTGAGGGACTGATTAGCCCAAAGTCCGCATCTCCATACACCTTTCCGCTTTGTATTTGTTGGTTTTCAAAAGCATTTATCACATACAGAATATCTGTTCTTACTAATCACATGACGGGTGGGCAGTGATAGGCCTCTCGTGATGTGCAGCGCTCCTACTTTCAACACGTATTTGCTTGAAGACGCTCGTATATGATTCTCATATTGGCTAGAAAAAAAGGCGCTCGTTTGTTGACGTTGGGAACTAAAGAAAGATACTCGTATGGCGAAATCTCGTATCTGTGGGGATTGCTGTAGTTTGTTTACGTAGGACTGTTATAACCTAGCATAAATAATCTGTTAACGCAGGCTTATGATAACCAAGAATAAATATTCAGTTTAAGTAGGCTTATGACAACCTAGTGTAAATAATCTGTGTACGTAAGCCTATGATAACCTAGCATAAATAATCTGTGTACGTAAGCCCATGATAACCTAGCATAAATAATCTATGTACTTAAGCCTATGCTAACCTAGCATAAATAATATATGTACGTAAGCCCATGATAACCTAGCATAAATAATCTATGTACGTAAGCCTATGATAAAGTAGCATAAATGATCTATGTACGTAAGCCTATGACAACCTAGCATATATAATCTATGTACATAAACCTATGATAACCTAGCATAAATAATCTGTGTACGTAAGCTTATGATAACCTAGCATAAATAACCTATGTACGTAAGCCTATGATAACCTAGCATAAATAATCTGTGTACGTAAGCCTATGATAACCTAGCATAAATAATCTGTGTACGTAAGCCTATGATAACCTAGCATAAATAATCTGTTTACGTTAGCCTATTATAACATAAGAACATAAGAACATAAGAAAAGAGGAACACTGCAGCAAGCCTGTTGGCCCATACTAGGCAGGTCTTTTACAATTCATCCCACTAACAAACATTTGACCAACCCAATTTTCAATGCCACCCAAGAAACATGCTCCGATGTGCAAGCCCCTCTCAAATCCAACCCCTCCCACTCATGTACTTATCCAACCTAAATTTGAAACTACCCAAAGTCCTAGCCTCAATAACCCAACTAGGTAGACTGTTCCACTCATCAACTACCCTATTTCCAAACCAATACTTTCCTATGTCCTTTCTAAATCTAAACTTATCTAATTTAAATCCATTACTGCGGGTTCTCTCTTGTTAAAGTAGGCTTATGATAACCTAGCAAAAATAAACTATTTACGGAAGCCTATGATAACCTAGCATAAATAATCTGTGTACGTAATCCTATGATAACATAGCATAAATAATCTGCTTACGTTAGCCTATGATAACCTAGCATAAATAATCTCTGTACATAAGCCTATGATAACCTAGCATAAATAATCTCTGTACGTAAGCCTATGATAACCTATAATATATAATCTGTGTACGTAAGCCTATGATAACCTAACATAAATATTCTATGTACGTAAGGCTACGATAACCAAGCTTCAATAATATATGTATGTAAGCCTATGATAACCTAGCGTAAATAATCTGTTTACGTAAGCCTATGATAACCTAGCATAAATAATCTATGTACGTAAGCCTATGATAACCTAGCATATATAATCTATGTACATAAGCCTATGATAACCAAGCATAAATAATCTGTACGTAAGCCTATGATAACCTAACATAAATAATCTCTGTACATAAGCCTATGATAACCTAGCGTAAATAATCTATGTACGTAAGCCTATGAAAACCTAACATAAATAATCTCTGTACGTAAGCCTATGATAACCTAGCATAAATAATCTATGTACGTAAGCCTATGATAACCTAGCATAAATAATATATGTATATAAGCCTTTGATAACCTAGCATAAATAATACATGTACATAAGCTTTGATAACCTAGTATTTATAATCTGTGTACGTAAGCCTATGATAACCTAGCATAAATAATCTATGTACGTAAGCCTATGAAAACCTAACATAAATAATCTCTGTACGTAAGCCTATGATAACCTAGCATAAATAATCTATGTACGTAAGCCTATGAAAACCTAACATAAATAATCTCTGTACCTAAGTCTATGATAACCTAGCATAAATAATCTATGCACGTAAGCCTATGATAACCTAGCATAAATAATATATGTATATAAGCCTTTGATAACCTAGCATAAATAATCTGTGTACGTAAGCCTATGATAACCTAGCATAAATAATCTATGTACGTAGGCCTATGAAAACCTAACATAAATAATCTCTGTACGTAAGTCTATGATAACCTAGCATAAACAGTCTGTGTACGTAATATACTATTTCAGCAGCTGTTGGATAAACATTTAGATCGAGCTTAGACTGACCAATAAACTTACAGTACAAACTTTACCTTATATTTCCGTAGTTTATGTTTCAGCACAGTTTGAAAATCCTGAGAACACAACATTTTTTGTGCCAGAAAGTAATGCTCAGGGTGGTGGCAGGTCTCAAAATTTATAATATTCTTTGTTACCAACTGCTCACAAAAGAACTAATTATTTTTACCACATTATATTTTCTCATTTATTGTGATCAACAGTTAACTAATCAGTGTAGACAAAATTAGTTTAGTCACAATGTTCTCACCAGTTTAGTCAGTGTATGTTTTTTTATTACGTACGATTTCACATACATATTTTTCTGAACAGTGTGGCGAGATTATCAATAACTCAAAATACAACGGAAATTTAAAAGGAAAAATAATCAGAGTTTTTTTTTTTGTTAGAAATGTGTCAGAAAGTTATTCCTTGACTAATAATGTCAGGGTATAGTGTGAGATATTTGCAAGTTGATAGGGTCTGTAAGCATCACCTTTTCCGCTCCAACGAGATCAGTGAGACCAAGATAATAATAGCAGTCAGGCTGATGCTTCCCTTCTGGCCAGGCTGGTGTTCCTGGCCAGGCTGGTGTTCCTGGCCAGGCTGGTGTTCCTGGCCAGGCTGGTGTTCCTGGCTAGGCTGGTGTTCCTGGCCAGGCTGGTGTTCCTGGCCAGGATGGTGTTCCTGGACAGGCTGGTGTTCCTGGCCAGGCTGGTGTTCCTGGCCAGGCTGGTGTTCCTGGACAGGCTGGTGTTTCTGACCAGGCTGGTGTTCCTGGACAGGCTGGTGTTTCTGACCAGGCTGGTGTTCCTGGACAGGCTGGTGTTCCTGGCCAGGCTGGTGTTCCTGGACAGGCTGGTGTTCCTGGCCAGGCTGGTGTTCCTGTCCAGGCTGGTGTTCCTGGCCAGGCTGGCGTTCCTGGCCAGGCTGGTGTTCCTGGACAGGCTGGTGTTCCTGGACAGGTTGGTGTTCCTGGCCAGGCTGGTGTTCCTGGCCAGGCTGGTGTTCCTGGCCAAGCTAGTGTTCCTGGCCATGCTGTGTTCCTGGCCAAGCTAGTGCTCCTAGCCAGGCTGGTGTTCCTGGACAGGCTGGTGTTCCTGGCCAGGCTGGTGTTCCTGGCCAGGCTGGTGTTCCTGGCCAGGCTGGCGTTCCTGGCCAGGCTGGTGTTCCTGGACAGGCTGGTGTTCCTGGACAGGTTGGTGTTCCTGGCCAGGCTGGTGTTCCTGGCCAGGCTGGTGTTCCTGGCCAAGCTAGTGTTCCTGGCCATGCTGTGTTCCTGGCCAAGCTAGTGCTCCTAGCCAGGCTGGTGTTCCTGGACAGGCTGGTGTTCCTGGCCAGGCTGGTGTTCCTGGACAAGCTGGTGTTCCTGGCTAGCTGGTGTTCCTGGACAGGCTGGTGTTCCTGGCCAGGCTGGTGTTCCTGGCCAGGCTGGTGTTCCTGGACAGGCTGGTGTTCCTGGCCAGGCTGGTGTTCCTGGACAAGCTGGTGTTCCTGGACAGGTTGGTGTTCCTGGCCAGGCTGGTGTTCCTGGCCAGGCTGGTGTTCCTGGCCAAGCTAGTGTTCCTGGCCATGCTGTGTTCCTGACCAAGCTAGTGCTCCTAGCCAGGCTGGTGTTCCCCTTCTGTCTGAGCATTTCTGACAGAAACAATTTTGTTGCACGAAAAAATATGCAAAGGTTCTGTAAATATTAGCAAGAGTATTTTTTCTGACACTGAAAACACAACAACCAACATTTCCAAGCCGCTGGAACCAGATGGACCAGTAAAGCATTTTGCACATCCTTAAAAACCTTGAGAATGTTTCAAATGAGAGTCTGGCACCAGTCACCTTCCCTCCCTAACTCACCCGAATTATATTTACAATGTATAGATAGATATGTAGATAGATAAATAGATAACTGAAGTGTAATTAACACTTGTCAATGTTCAATAATGTCCCACATGGAGAAAGAAACTCAGAAGATTAATTGATCTGTATATTTCCATCCCTTACTGAGATCCTCTTCATCTACCGAAGAGAATCCCAGAAAGGGATCGAAGGCGAGACACAGACAATAAAGCTTCGACAGAAAATGTTTGGATTTCTCTCTGAAGTTGTTTGAATATTCCTCTTCCTTTATCACCACATCTTTTGTTATTTTATCACTGGAAAGAACATTCATTGTGTAATATTGTCGACAAAGATACATTGATGGTAATGGTATCCATAATATGTAATAAAATAAGCAGTGAAAATAAATTTTATGCAATGTACCGTCAAAAATCAGATTAAACATATAGAAAAATATGTATCATTGATTTCATTGATATTCAGTAAATTAAAATTGATCTATTATACTTATATATTAGAATTATTCAAAAATAAATTACGTTAAGTTAGGTCACGTTAGGTGAGGTCTCTATGTTACGTTATATGAGGTCTCTATGTTACGTTATATGAGGTCTCTATGTTAGGTTAGGTTAGGTTTCTATGTTAGCTAAGGTTAGGTTTTCGTGTTAGGTTAGGTTTCTATGTTACGTTATATGCGTTCTCTATGTTAGATTAGGTGAGGTCTCTATGTTAGGTTAGGTTAGGTTTCTATGTTAGGTTAGGTGAGGTTTCTATGTTAGGTTAGGTGAGGTTTCTATGTTAGGTTAGGTGAGGTTTCTATGTTAGGTTAGGTGAGGTTTCTATGTTAGGTTAGGTGAGGTTTCTATGTTAGGTTAGGTGAGGTTTCTATGTTAGGTTAGGTTAGGTTTCTTTGATAGGTTAGGTGAGATCTCTATGTTAGGTTAGGTGAGATCTCCATGTTAGGTTAAATGAGGTCTCTATGTTAGGTTAGGTGAGGTTTCTATGTTAGGTTAGGTGAGGTTTCTTTGTTAGGTTAGGTGAGGTTTCTATGTTAGGTTAGGTGAGGTCTCTATGTTAGGTTAGGTGAGGTTGCTGTGTTAGGTTAGGTGAGGTTTCTATGTTAGGTTAGGTGAGGTTTCTTTGTTATGTTATATAAGGTCTCTATGTTAGGTTAGGTGAGGTTTCTATGTTAGGTTAGGTGAGGTTTCTTTGTTAGGTTAGGTGAGGTTTCTATGTTAGGTTAGGTGAGGTTTCTTTGTTAGGTTAAGTGAGATTTCTGTGTTAGGTTATATGAGGTCTCTATGTTAGGTTAGGTGAGGTTTCTGTGTTAGGTTAGGTGAGGTTTCTATGTTAGGTTAGGTGAGGTTTCTATGTTATGTTATATAAGGTCTCTATGTTAGGTTAGGTGAGGTTTCTATGTTAGGTTAGGTTAGGTTTCTATGTTATGTTATATAAGGTCTCTATGTTAGGTTAGGTGAGGTTTCTATGTTAGGTTAGGTGAGGTTTCTATGTTATGTTATATAAGGTCTCTATGTTAGGTTAGGTTAGGTTTCTATGTTATGTTATATAAGGTCTCTATGTTAGGTTAGGTGAGGTTTCTATGTTAGGTTAGGTGAGGTTTCTATGTTATGTTATATAAGGTCTCTATGTTAGGTTAGGTGAGGTTTCTATGTTAGGTTAGGTGAGGTTTCTATGTTATGTTATATAAGGTCTCTATGTTAGGTTAGGTGAGGTTTCTATGTTAGGTTAGGTGAGGTTTCTATGTTATGTTATATAAGGTCTCTATGTTAGGTTAGGTGAGGTTTCTATGTTAGGTTAGGTGAGGTTTCTATGTTATGTTATATAAGGTCTCTATGTTAGGTTAGGTGAGGTTTCTATGTTAGGTTAGGTTAGGTTTCTATGTTATGTTATATAAGGTCTCTATGTTAGGTTAGGTGAGGTTTCTATGTTAGGTTAGGTTAGGTTTCTATGTTATGTTATATAAGGTCTCTATGTTAGGTTAGGTGAGGTTTCTATGTTAGGTTAGGTTAGGTTTCTATGTTATGTTATATAAGGTCTCTATGTTAGGTTAGGTGAGGTTTCTATGTTAGGTTAGGTTAGGTTTCTATGTTATGTTATATAAGGTCTCTATGTTAGGTTAGGTGAGGTTTCTGTGTTAGGTTAGGTGAGGTTTCTATGTTAGGTTAGGTGAGGTTTCTATGTTATGTTATATAAGGTCTCTATGTTAGGTTAGGTGAGGTTTCTATGTTAGGTTAGGTTAGGTCTCTATGTTATGTTATATAAGGTCTCTATGTTAGGTTAGGTGAGGTTTCTATGTTAGGTTAGGTTAGGTTTCTATGTTATGTTATATAAGGTCTCTATGTTAGGTTAGGTGAGGTTTCTGTGTTAGGTTAGGTGAGGTTTCTATGTTAGGTTAGGTGAGGTTTCTATGTTATGTTATATAAGGTCTCTATGTTAGGTTAGGTGAGGTTTCTATGTTAGGTTAGGTTAGGTCTCTATGTTATGTTATATAAGGTCTCTATGTTAGGTTAGGTGAGGTTTCTATGTTAGGTTAGGTGAGGTTTCTATGTTAGGTTAGGTGAGGTTTCTATGTTATGTTATATAAGGTCTCTATGTTAGGTTAGGTGAGGTTTCTATGTTAGGTTAGGTTAGGTCTCTATGTTATGTTATATAAGGTCTCTATGTTAGGTTAGGTGAGGTTTCTATGTTAGGTTAGGTGAGGTTTCTATGTTAGGTTAGGTGAGGTTTCTATGTTAGGTTAGGTTAGGTCTCTATGTTATGTTATATAAGGTCTCTATGTTAGGTTAGGTGAGGTTTCTGTGTTAGGTTAGGTGAGGTTTCTATGTTAGGTTAGGTGAGGTTTCTATGTTAGGTTAGGTTAGGTCTCTATGTTATGTTATATAAGGTCTCTATGTTAGGTTAGGTGAGGTTTCTATGTTAGGTTAGGTGAGGTTTCTATGTTAGGTTAGGTTAGGTCTCTATGTTATGTTATATAAGGTCTCTATGTTAGGTTAGGTGAGGTTTCTATGTTAGGTTAGGTGAGGTTTCTATGTTAGGTTAGGTGAGGTCTCAATGGACAACTTTCTTTGACTTCACAGACTCCTCCATGCATCACCCATCTGCTGACAGGTTCACTGCCAAATATCTAATAACATTCACATCCTCCATACTCCCTCCCTCCCTCCTCCAATCTTTAATTACCAAATATTTTTTATCCTCATCGCCTTTCTCTTTCCCGTGTTAATTTTTAATATCCTTCTATTACATACCCTTGCAAACTCGTCCACCAAGCTCTGCAACTTCACTTCAGAAACTCCCAAAAGCACGGTGTTATCAGTAAGAAACAACTGTATCAACTCCCACTGTTTGTTAGATTCTTTAACTCTTAATCCCACATTTTTAGCAACACCCGACCATTCACTTCTCTTACAAATCCAAAGTGACAACACGCATCCCTGTCTAAGGCTTACTCTTAATGGGAAATGATCTCACTCTCTCCTACATACTCTAATCTGACCTCAGTGTTCTCGAAAAAACTCTCAACTGCTTTCAGTAACCTACCACTTATTTCATACACTTGAAAAAATTACCATATTGCTCCCCCTATTCACCCTATCATATGTTTTCCAAATTCTTAAATGCAACGAAAACTTCTTTACTCTTATGTAAATGCTGTTCTCTTATATACTTCTCTGGAAATACGTACTTGGTCTACACACCTCTTACCCTTCCTAAAGCCTTCTTGTCTGTGTGCAGTCCTGTTCTCCATCTTATTCTTAATTCTTTCATTGATAACTCTTCTATACACCAAAGCAGATATACTTAACAGGTTTATTCCCCTACAAATTTACACTGCCAATCCTTCCACTCTTTCAAGCATTTATTGAATAAAAGTACCAACTACTCCAGAACTATATCCACACATGCTTCTGACATTTCTCTATTGATCCCATCAATCTCAGCTGCTTTACTCTCATTCAGTCTACCCACTGCCTCACCCACCTCCCCCACACTCACATCTCGCTTTTCCTCACTTCTGCAAGTTGTTATACCTCCCTGGACAATGCAAGAAATCACTGCCTCCCATCTTCATCAGCATTTAACGATTCCTCAAAATATTCCCTCCATCTTCCCGATACCTCCAACTCTCCACTTAATTTCTCTACTCTTTATTTTTAATTGTCAAGTCCATTCGTTCGCTAGGCTTTCTCAACTTAATCTCTCTCCAAAACTTTTTCTTTTTTTCTAAGCAAAATTTGTTTACAGCATCTCACCAACTCTCTCATTTGCCCTCCTTTTACATCCCTTCACCACCCACTAAACCGTTTTTTTCTCTTCATATGCTCCTTATATCACTTCTACTTTGTAAAAATCTCTCACATTCTAATTTCTATCTTAATAGTCTCTTTACTTTATCATTCCACAAATCGCTCTTCTTCCCTCTCGCACTCACCCTCATATATCCACAAACTTCTGCTGAACACTCTAACACTGCACTTTTAAATATACCTTATACCTCTTCATCCTCATTGCCTATACTCTCAGTTGCCCATTCATCTAGCAACAGTTGCTTATATCTTACCCTGACTGCATCCTCCTTTAGTTTACAAACCTTCACCATTATCTTGTTTTCTGATATTATTCTCCTTGTACCTCATCTACCTTTTACTCTCACTGTAGCTACAACTAAAAAATTATCTGATAAATCTGTGGCCCCTTCATAGACGTGCACATCCTTAAGTCTACCCAACAGTCTTATATATATATATATATATATATATATATATATATATATATATATATATATATATATATATATATATATATATATATATATATATATATATATATATATATATATATATATATATATATATTCTTTCTTTCAACACGCCGGCCGCATCCCACCGAGGCGGGTGGCCCAAAAGGAAAAACGAAAGTTTCTCCTTTTACATTTAGTAATATATACAGGAGAAGGGGTTACTAGCTCCTTGCTACCGGCATTTTAGTCGCCTCTTACAACACGCATGGCTTACGGAGGAAGAATTCTGTTCCACTTCCCCATGGAGGTAAGAGGAAATAAACAAGAACAAGAACTAGAAATAAAATAGAAGAAAACCCAGAGGGGTGTGTATATACATACTTATACATGTATGTGTAGTGTGACCAAAGTGCAAGTAGAATTAGCAAGACGTACCTGAAATCTTGCATGTTTATGAGACAGAAAAAAAGGACACCAGCAATCCTACCATCATGTAAAACAATTACAGCCTTTCGTTTAACATTCACTTGGCAGGACGGTAGTACCTCCCTGGGTGGTTGCTGTCTACCAACCTACTACCTATAATATATATATATATATATATATATATATATATATATATATATATATATATATATATATATATATATATACATATATATATATATATATATATATATATATATATATATATATATATATATATATATATATATATATATATATATATATATATATATATATATATATATATATATATATATGTCGTGCCCAATAGGCAGAACTTGCTATCTTGGCTTAAATAGCAACGCTCATCTTGCCATATAGGACAAGCGAGAATTTTTGCATGCAATAATTTCGCCAAAATCATTCTGAGCCTAACGAAAGAAAATATATTTCACTGTGTTTGTTTAGTATTAAATTACTGAAAACAAATCTAAAATATATTTAGTTGGGTTAGGCTAAAATAAATTGTTCTCGTTATAATAAGGTTAGGTAAGTTTTCTAATTTTCTTTTAGAGCAAAATTAAAAATTTTTACATTAACATTAATGAAAAAAATATATCCTTAAACGTATAAGAGAAATTTTTAGAAAGGACTTAATTTTAAATGAGTTCTTGCTAATTGACCAGTTTTACATATTCGGCACGACTTATATATATATATATATATATATATATATATATATATATATATATATATATATATATATATATATATATATATATATATATATATATATATACATATATATATATATATATATATACGTATATATATATATATATATATATATATATATATATATATATATATATATATATATATATATATATATATATATATATATATATATATATATATATATACATATATATATAAATATATATATATGCATATATATATATATATATATATATATATATATATATATATATATATATATATATATATGTATATATATATATATATATATATATATATATATATATATATATATATATATATATATATATATATATATATATATTTGTGTGCTCGTGTTACAACAATGGAGTGTTTGTTCACCGTGTGTATAGTGTATATAGTGCATAGTGTGTAGTATGAGCATGGTATGCGCATAGCACGTGTAGTGTATAGCGGCGTGTCGTTTATAGTGGGGGCTGTGTACAGAGCATAGTGGTGTATAGTAACAGGTGCACAGAGAATTGTAGTGTATAGTGACTTGTCCTGGGAGGGAGTGAGTGCCCTACTCCGCCTCATCACACATCTTCCACTCCTCCCTTTCGTCCACCGCCCACCACAAGGAGGGGAGACCCCTCTCCTATCCCTACCACCACCATGAACTACATGCGGTATGTGACATGCGCCATTTTCCCTTCAGCCCGGGCTTACCACACAGTTTGAGGTATGGCAGATGATGAAGCCAGCCAGCCACAGAGCCAGGGAAACAGTGCACCCAACAATGAAAGAAGAGGCACATGTCAGGTGTGCGGAGAGTTTCGAGCACGCAACAGGGATGGTCGCATTCGTGCACACAATGGGTGTGCGGGATCACATATGCCCCCAGCAGAGAGCAGCCCACAGCCTCCACAGGCAGATGACAACTCCAATGGCAACCTCCTCACTTGCGATAACTTTCTGTTGGCATTCAAATCCACTGCTAGCAGTACCCTATCCCACATCCTTAAAGCGGCTCGCCCATATGCAGCAGGGAAATTCACAGACCTTCTTAAGCAGGTGAATGGAGGTTCCACCAACTTAGAAGCCCGAAGCACCATTCAAGCATGGCGCAACCTGCTCCTGTTCGGCAATGTCTGTCTTGCAGTTCCTGAGAGACGAGGCAAACTGCTAACCACGTCAGTTATCAAGGCAGTGCGCAACTACCCAAGAACGGATAATTGCGTCCCTCTGCCCCATCATCGATGAATCACAAAGGTAGAGCCAAGAAAAGTCCCACTGAAAACGAGAAAATTTGCGCACAGGTTAGCAAAAAAAAATGAAGAAGGTAACACAGTGGGAGCAATCTGAATAATTACAAGTGACGACACTGTAGCTCCCAAAGATGAGACCACAGCCCAAGCACTAAGAGACAAGCATCCAACCAGGGACACCATAGCCATCAACAACAACCCTGAGGAAGACCCCATCACTGAACAATTAATTTTGCCTGAATCGGAAGTCTATAAGGCGATTGTGTCATTTCCTGCAGGATCTGCAGGATGTTACACGGGAATTGGACCTCAGCACCTCAAGGAGATGGTAAATCCAGTACTCGGTGCATCTGCATCACTTCTTCTCACCGAGTTAACAACTTTCGTCAACAACTGCCTGGCTGATCGAATTCCAGAAGAAATTAAACCTTTCTTTTTTGGAGCCTCACTGTGTGCGTTGAAGAAGAAGGATGGGGCAATCAGACCCATTGCGGTTGGAAACACTCCTCGCCGTCTCGTTGCCAAAGCAGCAGTGAGAAACATGTGCCTAGAAGCTGCCAGTTTACTCCAGCCACACCAACTGGGCTTTGGGGTCCCTCAAGGCAGTGAACCTGCAGCTCATGCGGCAAGGGCCTACATCAGGGACCTACCAGAAGACAAGGCCATAGTCAAACTTGATTTTAGAAATGCCTTTAATATGGTAAAGAGAGATGCTGTCTTGCCAGCTGTTCGGGATCGCTTCCCCAGTCTTTTTCCCTTCATTTCAGCCGGCTACAGCAAACCCTCAATTCTTTTGTTTGGAGAACATGAAATTCTCTCATCAGAAGGTGTTCAGCAGGGTGACCCACTAGCTCCACTTCGCTTCTGCTTGGCAATAAGAGAACTAATTTCCAGCCTATGCAGCGAACTCAATAACTGGTACCTGGATGATGGCACTTTGGCAGGTCTCAAGAAATCGTAATGACACGATTGCAAATAAACCATACCCCCGGCCGGGATTGAACCCGCGGTCATAGAGTCTCAAAACTCCAGCCCGTCGCGTTAGCCACTAGACCAGCTAGCCACAATAAGATTCATCCAACTAGGTATATTTCTACACCATAGGAAAGTTAGCACAGGCACCTCTGTGACCACAAATGCTAGCTGGTCTAGTGGCTAACGCGACGGGCTGGAGTTTTGAGACTCTATGACCGTGGGTTCAATCCCGGCCGGGGGTATGGTTTACTTTGGCAGGTACTGAAGAGTCCCTGGTAGGGGACCTACAACTGGTGAAAACATAGGGAGAAGACTTGGGACACTGATGAGAATGGAGGAGAGAATAAGCAATCTTGATGCCCATGATGCTCTGTATCGCCTCACAAGGTGCCTTACTATTCCAAGACTCACTTACTTCTGAGGTGTGCACCCTCTTTTGACAACCCAACACTCGACGAATATGACGCACAGGTATAGGGTATAGGGGTGCGCAAAGCAACGCATGTTGCTTTACCTGCTTTTCTGTCTTCGTGTTTGTCTTCCAGTGCATTAGTCAAGAAGATTGTTCCCGAACGCTTGAGAGACGTGGTAGGAGCTCAAGACCCGAGGTTTACTGAAGCAGCGATTCGGTGGGACACCCTTACAGATTCCTCCAGTAGACCAGCTCCTGTGACGAATGGTTTGAAAAACCGACAAGTTGAAGATTGAGACACTTGTGCAGCATATGAGAATCTTTATTCAGGAAACGTTTCGCCACACAGTGGCTTCATCAGTCCGATACAAAGTAGAAAGGCGTAAGGAGAGGAGGAGTTTGAGGTAATCAGTCCCTCAGCCTGGAGTCGATGTGTTCAGTCCATCAATCTTGCAGAATGTACAGCATAGGGCCGTAGACGTGGCTTATATACTGTAGTGAGGAGAGGCGAAGCAGGAGGAGGTGAGGTCATAGTGGTACCATCCACTAGTCGTAGTAGGTCTTCGTCCAAAGGTTGGACAAGTGTTGAAGAATTCTTTGTAACAAGATCCCATGATGCTGCAGTGTCAGACAGTTGTGATGAATGGTTTGAAAAACCGACAAGTTGAAGATTGAGACACTTATCGGTTTTTCAAACCATTTCTTCTATTGTCCATGGGGAAGTGGAAAAGAATCTTTCCTCCGTAAGCCATGCGTGTCGTATGAGGCGACTAAAATGCCGGGAGCAATGGGCTAGTAACCCCTTCTCCTGTAGACATTTACTAAAAAAGAGAAGAAGAAAAACTTTATAAAACTGGGATGCTTAAATGTGCGTGGATGTAGTGCGGATGACAAGAAACAGATGATTGCTGATGTTATGAATGAAAAGAAGTTGGATGTCCTTGCCCTAAGCGAAACAAAGCTGAAGGGGGTAGGGGAGTTTCGGTGGGGGGAAATAAATGGGATTAAATCTGGAGTATCTGAGAGAGTTAGAGCAAAGGAAGGGGTAGCAGTAATGTTGAAAGATCAGTTATGGAAGGAGAAAAGAGAATATGAATGTGTAAATGCAAGAATTATGTGGATTAAAGTAAAGGTTGGATGCGAGAAGTGGGTCATAATAACCGTGTATGCACCTGGAGAAGAGAGGAATGCAGAGGAGAGAGAGAGATTTTGGGAGATGTTAAGTAAATGTATAGGAGCCTTTGAACCAAGTGAGAGAGTAATTGTGGTAGGGGACCTGAATGCTAAAGTAGGAGAAACTTTTAGAGAGGGTGTGGTAGGTAAGTTTGGGGTGCCAGGTGTAAATGATAATGGGAGCCCTTTGATTGAACTTTGTATAGAAAGGAGTTTAGTTATAGGTAATACATATTTTAAGAAGAAGAGGATAAATAAGTATACAAGATATGATGTAGGGCGAAATGACAGTAGTTTGTTGGATTATGTATTGGTAGATAAAAGACTGTTGAGTAGACTTCAGGATGTACATGTTTATAGAGGGGTCACAGATATATCAGATCACTTTCTAGTTGTAGCTACACTGAGAGTAAAAGGTAGATGGGATACAAGGAGAATAGAAGCATCAGGGAAGAGAGAGGTGAAGGTTTATAAACTAAAAGAGAAGACAGTTAGGGTAAGATATAAACAGCTATTGGAGGATAGATGGGCTAATGAGAGCATAGGCAATGGGGTCGAAGAGGTATGGGGTAGGTTTAGAAATGCAGTGTTAGAGTGTTCAGCAGAAGTTTGTGGTTACAGGAAAGTGGGTGCGGGAGGGAAGAGGAGCGATTGGTGGAATGATGATGTAAAGAGAGTAGTAAGGGAGAAAAAGTTAGCATATGAGATGTTTTTACAAAGTACAATTGATGCGATGGAAGAGTATATGTAGAAAAAGAGAGATGTTAAGAGAGTGGTGAAGCAATGTAAAAAGAGAGCAAATGAGAGAGTGGGTGAGATGTTATCAACAAATTTTGTTGAAAATAGGAAAAAGTTTTGGAGTGAGGGTTAACAAATTAAGAAAGCCTAGAGAACAAATGGATTTGTCAGTTAAAAATAGGAGAGGAGAGTTATTAAATGGAGAGTTAGAGGTATTGGGAAGATGGAGGGAATATTTTGAGGAATTGTTAAATGTTGATGAAGATAGGGAAGCTGTGATTTCGTGTATAGGGCAAGGAGGAACAACATCTTGTAGGAGTGAGGAAGAGCCAGTTGTGAGTGTGGGGGAAGTTCGTGAGGCAGTAGGTAAAATGAAAGGGGGTAAGGCAGCCGGGATTGATGGGATAAAGATAGAAATGTTAAAAGCAGGTGGGGATATAGTTTTGGAGTGGTTGGTGCAATTATTTAATAAATGTATGGAAGAGGGTAAGGTACCTAGGGATTGGCAGAGAGCATGCATAGTTCCTTTGTATAAAGGCAAAGGGGATAAAAGAGAGTGCAAAAATTATAGGGGGATAAGTCTGTTGAGTATACCTGGCAAAGTGTTTGGTAGAGTTATTATTGAAAGAATTAAGAGTAAGACGGAGAATAGGATAGCAGATGAACAAGGAGGCTTTAGGAAAGGTAGGGGGTGTGTGGACCAGGTGTTTACAGTGAAACATATAAGTGAACAGTATTTAGATAAGGCTAAAGAGGTCTTTGTGGCATTTATGGATTTGGAAAAGGCGTATGACAGGGTGGATAGGGGGGCAATGTGGCAGATGTTGCAGGTGTATGATGTAGGAGGTAGGTTACTGAAAGCAGTGAAGAGTTTTTACGAGGATAGTGAGGCTCAAGTTAGAGTATGTAGGAAAGAGGGAAATTATTTCCCACTAAAAATAGGCCTTAGACAAGGATGTGTGATGTCACCGTGGTTGTTTAATATATTTATAGATGGGGTTGTAAGAGAAGTAAATGCGAGGGTCTTGGCAAGAGGCGTGGAGTTAAAAGATAAAGAATCACACATAAAGTGGGAGTTGTCACAGTTGCTCTTTGCTGATGACACTGTGCTCTTGGGAGATTCTGAAGAGAAGTTGCAGAGATTGGTGGATGAATTTGGTAGGGTGTGCAAAAGAAGAAAATTGAAAGTGAATACAGGAAAGAGTAAGGTTATGAGGATAACAAAAAAGATTAGGTGATGAAAGATTGGATATCAGATTGGAGGGAGAGAGTATGGAGGAGGTGAATGTATTCAGATATTTGGGAGTGGACATGTCAGCGGATGGGTCTATGAAAGATGAGGTGAATCATAGAATTGATGAGGGGAAAAGGGTGAGTGGTGCACTTAGGAGTCTGTGGAGACAAAGAACTTTGTCCTTGGAGGCAAAGAGGGGAATGTATGAGAGTATAGTTTTACCAACGCTCTTATATGGGTGTGAAGCATGGGTGATGAATGTTGCAGCGAGGAGAAGGCTGGAGGCAGTGGAGATGTCATGTCTGAGAGCAATGTGTGGTGTGAATATAATGCAGAGAATTCGTAGTTTGGAAGTTAGGAGGAGGTGCGAGATTACCAAAACTGTTGTCCAGAGCTCTGAGGAAGGGTTGTTGAGGTGGTTCGGACATGTGGAGAGAATGGAGCGAAACAGAATAACTTCAAGAGTGTATCAGTCTGTAGTGGAAGGAAGGCGGGGTAGGGGTAGGCCTAGGAAAGGTTGGAGGGAGGGGCTAAAGGAGGTTTTGTGTGCGAGGGGCTTGGACTTCCAGCAGGCATGCGTGAGCGTGTTTAATAGGAGTGAATGGAGACAAATGGTTTTTAATACTTGACGTGCTGTTGGAGTGTGAGCAAAGTAACATTTATGAAGGGGTTCAGGGAAACCGGCAGGCCGGACTTGAGTCCTGGAGATGGGAAGTACAGTGCCTGCACTCTGAAGGAGGGGTGTTAATGTTGCAGTTTAAAAACTGTAGTGTAAAGCACCCTTCTGGCAAGACAGTGATGGAGTGAATGATGGTGAAAGTTTTTCTTTTTCGGGCCACCCTGCCTTGGTGGGAATCGGCCAGTGTGATAATAAAAATAATATAGATATATATATATATATATATATATATATATATATATATATATATATATATATATATATATATATATATATATATATATATATATATATATATATATATATGTATATATATATATATATATATATATATATATATATATATATATATATACATATATATATATACATATATATATATATATATATATATATATATATATATATATATATATATATATATATATATATATATATATATATATATATATATATATATATATATATATATATCACATTCACAACGGTCAACATGGGGATGATAAGATTAAAATTTAGAACAACAGGTATTTTGAGCTGTTTCTAATTATTTTTTTTTTTTGTCTTTATGAACTACAAATTGTCTGTATTTCCATTCCATCTTTCGCATGATCCGCCTCAGAGCAAAGCTGCCACGATCTATGTAACACTTTCACCAGTAGGGTTCAACACCACGTATGGTTACATAATACTTTCATCACTCTGGATGTCTTGTTACACTTGCTACTTTTGTGAATCCGTCTGAAAATATGATCCTTGTTGTTTTTCTGTTGTTGTTGTTGGCTGGAATTATCCTCAGTGGAAGTGAATCATACTATTTAACTTTATTTTTTATCCCATGGTTCAAAGCAAAACTAAATCCTTGTACTTTTGTTCATACAAGCCGAGTTTGTGTATTGTCTAGTGGACTAATCTCCCTCTCCTTGTAACTTTACAACTAGCCGCTTTCGCAAGTAATAACCAGCGTCACCCACACGAAGTAGTTCAAATACGAAAATGCAAAGTTACCGAGAAGTTCGTACTGTAGAAGTTTGGTCATTAGAGAAGCAGATGGAGAGGCAGAGTTCCTGCTGTCGGTAATGAGGATCATTTGGCACGTCTAGGCGACTAGTTCTCTAAACGGCTTGTTAGCGGAGAGTTGTGATGGTAGTAGCGTCAGCCTTGACGAAGGTCAGGCTGCTTGAAGGAGATCAGGAAGCAGAAAGTGAAGGAGGAAGATCTGGAGGATGAATAAAAGAGTAAAACTAGGATCTAGTAAAACCAGTGAGAAACTGTCCGTCCTTCTTCTGTACGTGATAGAACTCTGTTGTTATCGCCATTACATCCAAAATATAATTTATGACAAATTGTTTGTGGATGTCAACAACATTCAGCAGATAAAATTAATTGGAATAAGTGGCACCTGGAGACGGTGGTTACTTTTTTTTTGGCTACAATGTTTCGAACACTCAGAACGGTCACCAAGTAAGTAAAGTATGGTATAAACCTTGGTAATAAATACCGACAAGTTGGTTTAGAAAGACACGTAAGCAAACACTATAACATATTTATTAGAAAACGTTTCGGTCCTGGGACCTTGATCACTTCTAACATACAGAGGTAGAAAGACATTATATATATAGGCGGAGAGTGAGATGTGACGCACGTGACCTGAGGAATGTCATAAGAACATAAGAATGGAGGAACACTGTAGAAGGCCTATTGGCCCATGCGAGGCAGGTCCTTATCAAAACAACCTCTGCCTATGATGAGGACGGGTAGACGATGAAATCATGTGACTCCTGTGTTGTTGGGTTGGTGCTGCTTAAGTATCATGTATGCCAATGTTTTTGAAATTTTGTAGTTTCCAGTGTTGCGTTCTATAGTGTCGGTGACGGCGATTAGTGAGGCTTCTAGGCACCGTCGGCGTCTGAGGTCTGGTTCGGTGAGAACGAGTTGTGCCTCGTTCCAGTTCATCAAATGCCCCGTGGAGTCTCTGTGGAGGACACAGGCGTACCTTACATCGTCTCTGTTAGAGGCATTTCGATGCTCATTCAGGCGGACTGCAAGATCTCTGCCTGTCTCGCCTATATATACACAAGTATAAATAAACGCAGTCAAAGGATGGTGATAAGACACATGTTAAACACCTGGGTATCATTGTTGATAAGACGTTCCTCCAACAGTATTTTTCTCACTCTAATACTGCGAATGAAATCGGTAGACGTTAGAATGTGAGAAGAAATTTGGAAATACTCAGTTCCTCAACCATGATATAATGTGTTCAGCTACGCTGTGGAGTTTTGGTACAGAGAATATCTTATAGAATTCTAGTGCAGCTTCTAGCACACGTCTTGGAAATGACTTACTTCCACCAGTTGGTTCCGTTCACCTGTGATGTTGTCTTCAACTGCTGTACGTCTTCTCTGGCTTCTGTATATAAGTTCTCATCCTCATACCTCTGATTTATATTTATCAAGACTGAGAGAGTGAACACTTATGGAGGTTAAGGAACTGAGCAACTTAACATTAACGTTTTTCTTCAGTCACTGTCTCCAGTAATTATTTTCTGTATTGAATGAAAAAAAAATGGGATTTTACCACTCACTTGCCATGGTTTCAAACCCCACGCGTTCCGTGGTTTGCAATGGTGTTATTATTAATGAAGACACTCTAATGTTGAACATGTGTCTTAATGAATAACTGAAGTGTAATAAACACCTATCAATGTTCAGTAATAACCCACTGAGACAGAAACACAAGACGTTGATCTGTATATTTCTAGCCGCTTCTGGGGTCCTCTCAGCTGAAGAGAATCCCAGAAGGGGATTGAAATATCCCATGTAGATCGTCACCTTGTCTGCACTGAGGTGTAAGAGTAAAGCCACAGTACCGTGACTGGAACAATGTACAAACAGCCTGTAAACTTATGACTAGTCACACAGAAACACGAAGGGAAGTGAACCAGAATGTATATGATAGGGGGCGGGGGGGGCGGAGCTGGGAAGGGCCGGGAGTAGAACCAGAGGAGGGAGTTTTACTCCTGGCCCCGTCGACCCCTCTCATATATAATACTGGCTCCCTTCTCTTCACGCTGCCATAATTTTTAAAGGGGTGGACCGGTAAGCCAGCTGAAGGCTTCTGTCAGATGCCCAAAAGCTCCAACGGCGGGTCATCATCTGACTAAGACCCGCGTCAGGTTATTTGTAAATAAACTCTCCTGTACTTCACCCTCATCTGTGTACTTGAATATATATTCATTTGACTTAATAATATACTCCTCTTACATAAATATATACTTCTCTTCTTTGAATAAATTAATCAAGTAACTGCATATGTTAAATGGAAGTTAGAATTCAGTGAGTTAGTCTTGAAGACTCGGATTCATCATTGGTTCCAAAGTATTATCTATATTTTTGCATTTTAATCAAAATTTTATACATTCTATGCAACTGTCTTTTAGCCTTTATATAATAAATATTCTGTATACTTGATGCTTTCATTCTTGTAGTATAGCCAGTGAGCCTACCTGCCTAATTCCCATAGTTTCCACCAGAGGCCAGGCCTCTCGGTGGTCATGCCAGCCTGCCCACCCCTGCCTCTCCCTCACTCACGCAACGGCCTAGACTCAGACAACAGCCTCACTCCTCCTCTCCCTCGCTGGGCATGGCACTCCCGGACCATGGGCACTTAACACACTGCCTGTGTGCCCCACGACATTGCAAATAAAGTAAGAAGCCTCCGAAGCCTTTATCATTGAACCCCGCTCTGTAGATACGGCCAATAAATCGTATAAAACACTGGTGGAAGCGGTGGGCGCAGCAAGTTGTGTTACCCAGAGAGAGGAAGGAAGAGGAATGAAGTTGTGTTCACTTCATCACCCCACACAAGAAGCATCCGTCTCTCAACGAATTATCCTGATGTTGTGTCTGCACGTTTCAGCATCCAGACACAGGTACACGCAGGATCCAGGCAGAAATTTGCCGAATTTCTTTGAGAATTGTGAGTGGCGCATCCCAGTGACTCCATGCCACAGTGTCCCATGCTGTTTCTCAAGTCACGTGTTCAGCATCACTTGTATGTTCTGCTGTTGTTGTTCAGCTCAGCACAGCTATTTCAGCAAGTCAGAGGTGAGTTTGTGGTGATTTCTGTGTCCAGTGTGAGTTCCTCGCCATGTTGTGGGTGGAAGAGGAGGAAGTGGCCAGATCCTCCTTCGCCATTCACTCACCCACGCTCGCCCTGCTGTACACTCACACCTCATCAGCCTACCACCACACTCCACCACTATGTAGTCACTCCCTCTGCTGTGTTTTCTGCTGTTTTCCGTGTGAATTAAGCAAGTTTATTCAGGTATACACAAATGCACTTACAAAGATTATCATACATAACAGCATATGAGTAGGAACCTAGGATAACCCAAAAAAGTCAGATAGAGTGATTTATTTCCATTGGGGTCCTTTCATTGCCAGAGCTGTGTATCGGAGTCCCCGAGGCCACTCGAAGCTACGTGGATCACCATGCCACGTGGATCAGCAAGCCACATAGATCATGAAACCACGTGGACAAAGCCACGCGGGGTGTCGACGATGTCATGTGGATTTACAAGCCACGTGAGTTGCCTAGCCAGATGTCCCAGGCCACATGCTGTGGTCTGCTGCCGCGCATCACTCCACTGACGTCACCTCACGACGTTATCCACGATGCTACCCGACTTCACGATGTCACCCACGATGCTGCCCGACTTCATGATGCCACAATGTCTGTCTAACGTCACCTCGAGACGTCTACTGACGTCACCATGCTGCTGACGTCACCTCACGACGTCACGCCTGACATCACATGATGTCACATCGAGTGTTCTAGTAATTATTTCAGTATTGTCGAGAAGATTGAGAGAAGATATATGTCATGTGTTAATTCCTCTCAGTCAGTGTTCTCACATGTTCGTGTATAGCTTAGTGTCGATTTTTACATAGAAAAGCGTTATTTGCTAGTAAGCCCTGTTGTACCACATGTACAGTGTGAGTGTATGCAATTTTCCGTGTGTCCTGTGTGGTCTTGAGCCCAGACCACTGTGTAGCACCACTGTGTTACTTGTCACCCGGTGTGACCAGCGCGTTTGACAGCTGATATTAGTCAGCCCCGAGCATCCGAGCCTCTTGCACAGAAAGCTCTTATTGTTCGTCGCTCGTGATACTCTGCAGAATCGTACCTGCTATGATTCCCATTGAGATTTGTTTCACTTCACCTTCAGACCTTCAGAGTGCAATTATATGTATAGAAACAAGTCTGGGGACGCTTAGACTAACCTCTGCTGTAACTCCAACTGCTGAGAGAATTACACTCGTAAAGCCGCAGTTAGCCCTGTCGGCAGGCGCTGTGGCAGCCTCATGTCATAGCTTCAATGTGCAGCCTGCACAAAGATGATGTCACTTTGACTGCTAGCCCGCTCACTGCAGTACAGTGTATGCTGTTACGACTCCCAGATGTTTCGCCGAGTCGTCTATGCCACGACTCACTCCACGCTCGCCGGCAGTGACAGCCCCAGCGACAGTACCAGTCGAGAAATGTCCTGAGTCGCTTGCCAGAAGAAGTCCTGCCCAGTTGCCGAGTACTGACGACGCCTCACTCGAGGGCACCAGCAGGTTGTGTCCCAGGTTGAATGAAACCTGCAGCGACTCCTACGATGTCTGCTTCACCGTTCCAGAGGAGACTGTACCCTGTTACATCACAGCTCATCCACAGCAATGTCTCCTGTGTTGCAGTATCTGTCCAGACCCAGGAAGGCGTGCAGTGATGCCCCTCGACGCTCACTGCCTATGACCTAGATGTTTAGCACACCTCATCTGTTTTATCTTCCCTCCCTGTATGAAGTTGTTTTTTCCATGTCCATATATATATATATATATATATATATATATATATATATATATATATATATATATATATATATATATATATATATATATATATATATATATATATATGCAAAACAACCACTCTGAAAGAATAGAGAAATTCCAAGCGCTTTCGTGACTACTCACATTATCAATTATATATATATATATTTATTTTTTTTTTTTATTATCACACCGGCCGATTCCCACCAAGGCAGGGTGGCCCGAAAAAGAAAAACTTTCACCATCATTCACTCCATCACTGTCTTGCCAGAAGGGTGCTTTACACTACAGTTTTTAAACTGCAACATTAACACCCCTCCTTCAGAGTGCAGGCACTGTACTTCCCATCTCCAGGACTCAAGTCCGGCCTGCCGGTTTCCCTGAATCCCTTCATAAATGTTACTTTGCTCACACTCCAACAGCACGTCAAGTATTAAAAACCATTTGTCTCCATTCACTCCTATCAAACACGCTCACGCATGCCTGCTGGAAGTCCAAGCCCCTCGCACACAAAACCTCCTTTACCCCCTCCCTCCAACCCTTCCTAGGCCGACCCCTACCCCGCCTTCCTTCCACTACAGACTGATACACTCTTGAAGTCATTCTGTTTCGCTCCATTCTCTCTACATGTCCGAACCACCTCAACAACCCTTCCTCAGCCCTCTGGACAACAGTTTTGGTAATCCCGCACCTCCTCCTAACTTCCAAACTACGAATTCTCTGCATTATATTCACACCACACATTGCCCTCAGACATGACATCTCCACTGCCTCCAGCCTTCTCCTCGCTGCAACATTCATCACCCACGCTTCACACCCATATAAGAGCGTTGGTAAAACTATACTCTCATACATTCCCCTCTTTGCCTCCAAGGACAAAGTTCTTTGTCTCCACAGACTCCTAAGTGCACCACTCACTCTTTTTCCCTCATCAATTCTATGATTCACCTCATCTTTCATAGACCCATCCGCTGACACGTCCACTCCCAAATATCTGAATACGTTCACCTCCTCCATACTCTCTCCCTCCAATCTGATATTCAATCTTTCATCACCTAATCTTTTTGTTATCCTCATAACCTTACTCTTTCCTGTATTCACCTTTAATTTTCTTCTTTTGCACACCCTACCAAATTCATCCACCAATCTCTGCAACTTCTCTTCAGAATCTCCCAAGAGCACAGTGTCATCAGCAAAGAGCAGCTGTGACAACTCCCACTTTGTGTGTGATTCTTTATCTTTTAACTCCACGCCTCTTGCCAAGACCCTCGCATTTACTTCTCTTACAACCCCATCTATAAATATATTAAACAACCACGGTGACATCACACATCCTTGTCTAAGGCCTACTTTTACTGGGAAAAAATTCCCCTCTTTCCTACATACTCTAACTTGAGCCTCACTATCCTCGTAAAAACTCTTCACTGCTTTCAGTAACCTACCTCCTACACCATACACTTGCAACATCTGCCACATTGCCCCCCTATCCACCCTGTCATACGCCTTTTCCAAATCCATAAATGCCACAAAGACCTCTTTAGCCTTATCTAAATACTGTTCACTTATATGTTTCACTGTAAACACCTGGTCCACACACCCCCTACCTTTCCTAAAGCCTCCTTGTTCATCTGCTATCCTATTCTCCGTCTTACTCTTAATTCTTTCAATTATAACTCTACCATACACTTTACCAGGTACACTCAACAGACTTATCCCCCTATAATTTTTGCACTCTCTTTTATCCCCTTTGCCTTTATACAAATGAACTATGCATGCTCTCTGCCAATCCCTAGGTACCTTACCCTCTTCCATACATTTATTAAATAATTGCACCAACCACTCCAAAACTATATCCCCACCTGCTTTTAACATTTCTATCTTTATCCCATCAATCCCGGCTGCCTTACCCCCTTTCATTTTACCTACTGCCTCACGAACTTCCCCCACACTCACAACTGACTCTTCCTCACTCCTACAAGATGTTATTCCTCCTTGCCCTATACACGAAATCACAGCTTCCCTATCTTCATCAACATTTAACAATTCCTCAAAATATTCCTTCCATCTTCCCAATACCTCTAACTCTCCATTTAATAACTCTCCTCTCCTATTTTTAACTGACAAATCCATTTGTTCTCTAGGCTTTCTTAACTTGTTAATCTCACTCCAAAACTTTTTCTTATTTTCAACAAAATTTGTTGATAACATCTCACATATATATATATATGTATTTATATATGTATATATATATATATATATATATATATATATATATATATATATATATATATATATATGTTTCTATATTTGTGTTCTGAGCCCTGTTCCTACGAGAGACAGACCGAGTTTTTTTTTACCGCCAGACATGGTCGGGTCGACCATGTGTTAGGTGTCCAAGCAAAATGTAGCCAGTGAGCCTACATGCCTAATTCCTATAGTTTCCACCAGAGGCCAGGTCTCTCGGTGGGCATGCCAGCCTGCCCACCCACTCACCCAACGGCCTAGACCCAGACAAAAGCCTCGCTCCTCCTCTCCTTCACTGGGCATGGCCCTCCTGGGCCATAGGCACTTAACACACTACCTGTATACCCCACGACATTGCAAATAAAGTAAGAATCCTCCGGAGCCATTATCTTTGAACCCCGCTCTGCAAGGAACGACCAATAAACCCGTAAACAGTAGTCCATCCTGATTTTCTTTCAACTAACAATAACCCAGAAACTTTATACATTCTAGACGAAGGCACACGACTGTGTATGGTTCTAGAAGACTTTATGGTTCTACAAGACTGGGTATGGTTCTACAAGACTGTGTATGGTTCTACAAGACTGTGTATGGTTCTACAAGACTGAGTATGGCTCAAAAAGACTGTATATGGTTCTACAAGGCTAAGACATTGATTACCTCATTTTCTACTGTCTTCACATATTGAATTAAGAAAGCTACTGGATGGAGAAACGTGTTTAAATACCTGTATCCAGATATTGCACATGTGTGTTATTCCTTATCGTGGTTACGGGTGTAGACTGCCTCTTGAACCTGACACTCCTGTACACTGTTAACACTTCATACGAGTGAAGAAAGAGCCTTCAAGACGAGAATGGTAAGAGAGGCTATACACAGACTTGCCAATACTTGAAAAATATCAACACAAGGCTCCAACTCACGTGAAGAGCACCATAGAGTACCTTTGTTTTGTCAGTATTCACCATTGGCTTGGTGGAGAACAATGTCTTCCAGATTAAACTATATACTGACTGTCTTATGGAAGTCAGTTAACTTCCAGCAATACATGACTACAGGATCACGATCACCAGGATTCCTTACGTTGCAGACGTGATGGCTGGCAAGAGGTTTAATTAAGGTCATTCAAAGTGTCATGCACTTCACTGGCAACACCCAGTCGAAAAGCGCTGTCCTTGTGTTCTGAATCAAACCTGTGTTTGACCACAAAACTTGGAAAACGTCTTTCAGATTAGTGTTCGAATCTTCAGCAACTTTAATTACATAGTCCCCTTTAGCTTTACTTATCCTTTGTTTTAACCTCTCTTAATGTGAATATGTTGATTCATAAGATGACCCTCACTTCTTTTGATGAGCCTACAAATTCCTGTCTTCTCTCAAAAACAGCTCATTTCTATTCGAATATATTTCTCTAAATGGAATAAATGTTCTTTGGGCAACGTGTGTAGTGTTGACCAAACAGTTATTTTTGACAGTTCTTTTCATTATTCTAGTCCACAGATGATAGATGTTCTCTAAGTTCATTGTAATATGCTAATACAAACTGGTTTTTAACTATTGTTATACTTCCATTCAGTGTTAAATGTAATCGATTTGCGGTCGCTCATGCCACGTTTCTCTGTAATCTCTTCATTTTAAACAAGGGTCTCCTTGTTAGCTAGAAGCAAATCAAGCAGATTATTGGTTCTGTTACAAACTGCTTTCATAAACAATCATGAATTACCTATGGGAAGTCGTTTGATTCTAGATTCCCAGTCAAGGAATTCCAATCAATTTGGCTAAAGTTAGTTTCCTAGAATTACTACGTTATCGTGCCTTGAAGAATTATTTTTTTTTTCGAAGACTAACGGCCTACCTATAAATTTCTCATTAAGTGCTGTGCTGGCGAAAGTTTACATATAAGTAAATTACGTAATTTACGTAAGTAAATTACGTATTTTAAATTGGTGCCTAGTCTAAGGTCCTATAAAATATTAGAAAAAATACACTACATTGGGACCACAAAGGTAAATTTACTAGAAGCGCTAGACAGCTGGACAATACTTTTACCAGGAAGGATAGATAAGCTCACCTTTATAAAAATATAGATCTATTAACAGTAACTATATACACAAAACCTGCCTTCACCACATTTCATAAAACTCACTAGTTCACTGCAACTAAAATTACGCTATATTTTGTGACAATCAAGACCAAGTGCTAAACCCATACCGATCATTAGGCCACAGAAGAAGAAAATATTAATGGCGCCTGTAGATCGTCATTCCTCGACGGCTTCCAGTCTGCCGGTACAAATGTAACCATTTCTGTATTTTCATTAAGATAAGATAAGATAAGATTTCGTTCGGATTTTTAACCCCGGAGGGTTAGCCACCCAGGATAACCCAAGAAAGTCAGTGCGTCATCGAGGACATTAATAACAAAGGCCCCACATAAAAACCAGGGTCTTGCGCAGTGCTAGGGACAACTTAAAATTACAAAAGAAAATATTTCCTCAAACAACTTATGGCATAGAACTTACCAAAATACGCAATCTCTTCCCCTTACTTAACCAAAAACCATGCCACCTTGTTCCGTCAACTGCCCTCTCAACACTGACTCACACACAAAACTGGCCATGTCTACAACGCATCGGTTTTCCTGTTCAATCCACGTCCACTGTCACTATATACTAAACTATATACACACATTTTATATTTTACAACAATGCAGTATCCTTCATAATAGTCACTTGCCCCCTTTTTGAAGACGACACATTGTTCATAAATCCTATAATATTGGGCTTAACCAGGTTGAGCCTTCCATCCAATTCAAGCTCGAAGAGAAAGCCAACAACACTCCCACTCCTCGATATCTCACTCTGATGATCTGATCATGAACAACGTTGCAAACATTATCGCAAATCCGACAACCAACACGATCTTCTCCACTTCTGTTCACGCCTCGACACCAAGACTAACCGTGGCATCATCTGAGGCTTCATCCTCCGTGCTCCTCGTTTCTGCAGAAGGATGCACTTTCCTCAAACAAGTCTCTTCTAATCTTCACTGTTTTGCCATTTCATCAAAAGATAGCATACACCGTGCTTATAAAATCTTCAGCTCACCTAGACGAGACACCACCGAAAGATGATACATAGTCCTCCCTACAACTCTAATGAGACAACTGGATACCTCGAGCGCGATGGGACCAGACAATATCTTCCCATAGGTCCTGAGAGAGAGAGAGAGAGAGAGAGAGAGAGAGAGAGAGAGAGAGAGAGAGAGAGAGAGAGAGAGAGAGAGAGAGAGAGAGAGAGAGAGAATGTTAGGAAAGGATTATGTTTAGGAACAATAGCCAGCAAGGGAGGGAGAGGGGACTGTATATTGTTTTTGACTAAAGGAAGGCGTTCTATACAGTTTAGCAGAAGAGGTTGTGGCAAAAGTTTGGGGAGCAGACAGTAATTAAGAAAATGGTTTTACTGTGGATCAAAGAATGCTCAGCAGGAAAGAAACAACGCGTTATAAACAGGAAGGTGTCGGAATTTGTTAGTGTGACGAGAGGGATGCTACAGGAACAGTACTGGAACCAGTTTTGTTTCTTGTATATGTCGTTAGTTGAATATTCATCACGACAGTCCTGACACGGGTCATAATCTTTGGACGATCTATATAATAATGTGTTGATAAATAAGATACTTGTACAACATTTGGGTTTCTTGATTCCGGAAACGTTGCGTTGCTAGTCAGTGGCTTCTTGAGTCCAATACAGAGCACAAATGTACTGCATTTTTTAGAGACTGATGGATTGAACACATCGACTCAAGACTGATGGATTGACTACCTCAAGCTCCGCATCTTCCATCATTCTCTGAATTGGACTGATGTCACTGGCGGGCCAAACGTTCCCAGAATAAGGATATCCTAATGTTGCACAGGTATCTCATTTATCAACTTGTCTGTTTTTCTTAACTCAAACCTTGTTTGTATATGTACAAGACGTGGTAGAATAAGTCGAGTTAGAAGTTACACTGTTTGCAGATGGCGTAAAATTAATGAGAATAACAAAAAAAAAAAAAAGTGAAAAGACCAGGAAACTCAACAAATACATCTGGACAATATGAATCATTTTTCTGACAAGCTGCTACTAGAATTTAACTTCAGAAAACGCAATGTTATGCCATTTGGGGTTTGCAAAAAATGGCCGGATGCAGGATACAGGTTTAGGAGGCAGGCTGCGAGCCTGCCTCCTAAACCTGTATGTCTACCCCGAGGAACTTCGGGGTAGACATATTTCTATGCATGCCACTTGAGGCTTACATCTACCGAATAGCTGCAGCAGCATATGCGAGACTGGTAAGTTTAAAGATAGCTTTCAGAATCCTCATTGACGAGTCATTAGCGACACTAAATACATTTGAGTGGCCTATCGTAGAGTATATTACTCCAGTGTGAAGCCAAGATCTTATAATGCATGTCAAGGCACTGGAAAAGGAAAAAGGTTCGCCACAAGTCTAGCTCCCACACCTAAAGAACATGAGCTATACCTGATAACAAGAGAGGATCGCAGGCCAGGGACGATATAATAAGGACGAACATAATACTGAGAGGAATTGGCAGGAGGATAGGGCAAGGCCGTTTGAGAGGGCACTGTCGGAAGCTAAAAACTCAGATGAGGCACAGATTTGTCAGGAATAACTCCTATAGCCTTTGAGTGTTCAGGAAGTGGAACAATTGGGCAGTGAAATGATACAGGGAAGACGAGGTATGATATTGCTTAGGCAGCCATTAGGGGAAAGACCCAGTTGAGACCAGGGAAAAGCGGGGCCAAGATATATGACTCGATCCCTGTAACCACAAATAGGTAAGTAAATTAAGTGAAAACACGCATTCTCTCTCTCTCTCTCTCTCTCTCTCTCTCTCTCTCTCTCTCTCTCTCTCTCTCTCTCTCTCTCTCTCTCTCTCTCTCACGCACACATTTTTTAAAGGTTGAAACACCACTTTGAATACTACACCGCGAGGCATGAATTCCCATCTAGTGAGAGGGGAAAGATATCATCAAACCAACACTCCACGAGGGGAGACTGACTGGTTAGAGAAGGGGACATCAATAGTTGCCGTGGTGGGGAGTACATTAATGTGTTATCACCAAGGTAAGAGGCAACATGATCTGTGGTAAGGGAAGAGTACAACAAGCATATATAGGGGCCCAATGTAGGAGAAATAATTTACAGAGGTCTGAATAAATTGACTAAACTTCCCCGGAAAATTGCATGTGTCAGAGGGAGACTCGATCATATGGAAAATAATACAATGTTAGTGTTGGAAATAACATCTGGTGAGGAGGCTACAAGTGAGATAAATAGTGAAGCAGAAAACATTTATGAACAATGTTGTTATTAAGTTCTTGGTTGACTCTTTCTAAAAGAATAAAGAATATTATTATTTAAAACAATTTTAGCAAGAACTAGGTGGTACTTAAGAAACATCTTGAGAAATTTAAAATTGATCTCCACGACTGGTTGTTAATTTTTCAATTAAATAAGAATGCTTTTAAACGTGCTCAGTGATCCTATAATAAATGACAGTAATACCGTCAAGTTGCATTACTAGGAATCTTTATTGATAAAATTCTTCACTCGAATACAGTGTTGAATTTCACTCCTGGAGGCATGAACGTTGGTGGAAGAGGAAACAGACGAGGTGGAGACGTACCTTGATGTAATCACTCCATTACCCGAGATGCAAGATGATCAGTCTCTTAGCTTCAAGCTAAAACACTAGACCAGAGGTTTATGTACAGGAAGGTGAGGTGCAGCAGCTGGAGATGAGGTCTTAGGTGAAGTGGGCCCACTAGTGGAATTAGGTCATGATATACAGCTGTCAGCAAGAGAGTAGTTGAAGGCATCCCTTGTACCTAAACATCATCGTGTTGCAGTGTCAGACTATCCTATGAAAGGTAAACAATACTGACAAGTTGATAAATAAGGCACTTGTGCAACTCTAACAGCATTTATTGGCGAAATGTTTCTCCTGCGCAAGCAAAACGTTGCACAAGTATCTTATCACGTTCAAAGATAAACGAAAAGTACTTGACACTTAAGAGCATTATGTGGAGAGATACAAGGGTTGTATGACACGAAAAATCCAGATTAAGCGGGTAAATATAAAATCTGAACTGCGGGATTAACCAGAAGGACGTTGAAAATTACTTTAATTAATAAAAACTTTAAATGAGGAACGATCTAGTTAAACAGGATGTTGTAGCAAGCTTTAAAATGGCTACAAAAATAATAATAAATAAAACTATATACATTAAGCTCCAGATCCTTAAGCCGACTGTAAGATAAGAAGCTCTAACAGCAGTAATGGTAATACACGGCATTGTTTTAGTCTCATATATACCACACACACACACACACACAGGATGAACCAGCAAGATTGGACCTTGTGTTCACCCTGGGCTGTTCAGACATTGAGGACATCACATATGAGAGTCCCCTAGGAGCTAGCGACCACGTGGTTCTGTGCTTTGAATACATAGTAGAGCTGCAAGTGGAGAGAGTAACAGGAGTTGAATGGGAAAAGTCAGACTATATAAGAGGGGACTACATAGGGATGAGGAACTTCCTGCAGGAGGTTCCATGGGACAGAGAACTCGCAGGAAAGCTAGTAAATGAAATGATGGAATATGTAACTACAAAATACAAGGAGGCAGTGGAAAGGTTTATTTCCAAGGGCAACAGAAACAATGGGAAGACCAGAACGAGCCCCTGGTTTACCCGACGGTGTAAGGAGGCAAAAACAAAGTGCAATAGAGAATGGAAAAAGTACAGAAGGCAGAGAACACATGAAAATAGGGAGATTAGTCGCAGAGCCAGGAACTAGTTAGCACAGGTAAGGAAGGAGGCCCAGCGACAGTATGAAAATAACATAGCATCGAAAATCAAGACTGACCCGAAACTGTTGTATAGCCACATCAGGAGAAAGACAACAGTCAAAGACCAGGTGATCAGACTGAGAACAGAAGGTGGAGAACTCACAAGAAATGATCAGGAGGTATGTGAAGAGCTAAACAGGAGATTTAAGGAAGTTTTTACAGTAGAGACAGGAAGGGCTCTGGGAAGACAGCACAGAAGGGAACATCAAGAGGGGATATACCAACAAGTGTTGGATGACATACGAACAACCGAGGAGGAGGTGCAGAAGCTGCTAAGTGACCTTGATACCTCAAAGGCGATGGGACCGGACAACATCTCCCAGTGGGTCCTTATAGAAGGAGCAGAGATGCTGTGTGTGCCCCTAACCACAATCTTCAACACATCCCTTGAAACTGGGCAACTACCTGAGAAATAGAAGACAGCAAATGTAGTCCCCACATTTAAGAAAGGAAACAGAAATGAGGCACTAAACTACAGACCTGTGTCTCTGGCATGTATTGTGTGCAGAGTCATGGAGAAGATTATCAGGAGGAGAGTGGTGGAACACCTGGAACGGAACAAGAGCATAAATGAAAACCAGCATGGGTTCATGGAAGGCAAATCCTGTGTCACAAACCTTCTGGAGTTTTATGACAAGGTAACAGAAGTAAGACAAGAGAGAGAGGGGTGGGTTGATTGCATTTTCCTAGACTGCAGGAAGGCCTTTGACACAGTTCCCCACAAGAGATTAGTGCAGAAGCTGGAGGATCAGGCGCATATAACAGGGAGGGCACTGCAATGAATCAGGGAATACCTGACAGGGAGGCAACAACGAGTCATGGTACGTGAAGAGGTATCACAGTGGGCGACTGTGACGAGCGGGGTCCCACAGGGGTCAGTTCTAGGACCAGTGCTTGTGAGTGAAAAGTTCAATAGATAGGAGTAGCGATGAAGTATATAGTAACAATAGTTTCATTGCCGGCTACTTGTTAAGGTAGGGTAAGTCAAGCTCCCGCTATTCCCACCTTTTTCCCCCACCCCGAAAGTGATAGTTTGACTGCCGGCTGCTTGTTAAGGTAGGGTCAGTCTAGCTCCCACTATCCCTTCCCCTCCTTCTTCCCCCCCCACCGAAAGGTGACGTGTGGGGCTCCGGTCCAAACAGTAATCACTAGACTCACAGCTCCCAGCACTACTGTAAGTACATGCCTGCCTTGTATTCTAGTGGATTTATTGGTTGAAAACTTCACTTTTGACCAATAATAAACTTAGTCCTTTCAGTTTTGCTCTAAGTTGACTGTTGTAATAATCACCACATCATTTAGGTATTGTACTTATCATGGAGAGTGATTTCTTAAGCAGTGGGTAACCTGTCTATCTTTCCAGCTTGGATGACAGAGAGGGTCACCTGCCAATCAACGAGTAGAACTGATGGAGATGGACGAACGTCCTGAGGCTTCCCCTTTTTGGATTTAATTACCTGTGCACCTGTATGAAATTGCAGGACGTAACCCCTCATCATTGCAGAGGTAAAGAACCTGCTTTCCTGTCATCGGGATAGAATACTCAAGGCTATACTGTGAAGAACTAGCCAGTGGGTTGTAACCAACACCTGCGACCCCCCCCCCATCATCGGCAACGGCTACGATTTCAACAAGCAGTGTCACCAACACCAGACACCCAAGTTTTATATTAGCGTTCCCCTCAAGGAAGGTTCCTTGATGTTGGTGAGGGGCTCTTGATTTAGGGAATTGGATCTGTGCTCCAGTTCCCCGAATTAAGCCTGAATGCCTTCCACATATCCCCCCCCCCCCCAGGCGCTGTATAATCCTCCGGGTTTAGCGCTTCCCCCTTGATTATAATAATAATAATTTATATTAGCGTTGAATTCAGTTATCATTTATATTTTTCATTTTTCATTTTCTTTAATGTAGGATTAATATTTCATATTTAAGTGTTTTATATTTTATATTTTCTAAATAATAAAGTGTTTATGTTTGTCTGTTATTATTTCTTTTTCTATTCATTAATTTTCCTGAGGAGGAGCCAGCTTTGGTAATACTGTCTGAAGTTGTTACAGAGCTGAGTTAGCCTTCACAGTGCTATTTTTGATATATGCGAACGACATGATGGAAGGAATAGACTCTGAAGTTTCCCTATTCGCAGATGATGTGAAGCTGATGTGAAGAATTAAATCGGATGAGGATGAGGCAGGACTGCAAAGAGACCTGGACAGGCTGGACATGTGGTCCAGAAACTGGCTTCTCGAATTCAACCCTGCCAAATGCAAAGTCATGAAGATTGGGGAGGGGCAAAGGGGACCGCAGACAGAGTATAGGCTAGGTGGACAAAGACTACAGACCTCACTCAGGGAGAAAGATCTTGGGGTGACCATAACACCGATCACATCACCGGAGGCACACATCAACCAAATAACTCCTGCAACATACGGGCGCCTGGCAAACCTGAGAATAGCATTCCGATACCTTAATAAGGAATCGTTCAAGGCACTGTACACTGTGTACGTCAGGCCCATACTGGAGTATGCAGCACCAGTCTGGAATCCACACCTGGTCAAGCACGTCAAGAAGTTAGAGAAAGTACAAAGGTTTGCAACAAGGCTAGTCCCAGAGCTCAGGGGAATGTCGTACGAGGAAAGGTTGAGGGAAATCGGACTGACGACACTGGAGGACAGAAGGGTCAGGGAACACATGATAACGACATACAAGATACTGCGGGGAATAGACAAGGTGGACAGAGATAGGATGTTCCAGAGAGGGGACACAGGGAGAAGGGGTCACAACTGGAAGCTGAAGACTCAGACGAGTCACAGGGACGTTAGGAAGTATTTCTTCAGTCATAGATTTGTCAGGAAGTGGAATAACCTAGCAAGTGAAGTAGTGGAGGCAGGAACCATGCATAGTTTTAAGAAGAGGTATGACAAAGCTCAGGAAGCAGAGAGGGAGATGACCTAGTAGCGATCAGTGAAGAGGCGGGGCCAGGAGCTGAGTCTCGACCCCTGCAACCACAATTAGGTGAGTACAGTCAACAGATATACTTTAATGAAATTATTCTCACGTATTATATATATATATATATATATATATATATATATATATATATATATATATATATATATATATATATATATATATATATATATATATATATATATATATATATATATTACAATCAACATAATACAACGATAAACTAAGAGGAAGAATATAAATAGAATTAATCTATTCAAGCAGAAACCATAACAATTTCTTAATTTTAATGACAACAATAAGAGAAGAGATTTTTCTCACCATGGGCGTGTTTTATTGTAAAAAAAAACTATGAGTAAGCTTCTTAATGGAATTGACAAAATGTGTTTAAATAATTCATGAATCTTCTTATTATTTTTTTACTCTTCTTGTGATATGGACTGTAAACATTGGAATTAAATACATAAACATATCTTACTGATGGATGAGAGAAAAAATGTTTTATCTTTGACTTAATATAAGCAAAGGTTTAAGAAAAGTTGGTCAGTAGTGCGAGTGTAAATATTTTTGTTTTGTTTAATCTCTGATCAGGAGGAACAACGGAAATAATTCTGGGGAAGTGTAGTGAGATAAATTATTATTCTCTAACTTTAGTAATAAAATGTGGTATTTTTTTATATAAATTGGTGAGTGCGGGTGCAAGTCCCTAGTGTTTCATGTCACTGTAGCCATACTTCTTGTTGTTCCATGCCACTGTAGCCATCCATCTTGTTCCATGTCACTGTAGCCATTCATTTTGTTGTTTCATGTCACTGTAGCCATCCATCTTGTTGTTCCATGTCACTGTAGCCATCCATCTTGTTCCATGTCACTGTAGCCATCCATCTTGTTGTTTCATGCCACTGTAGCCATCCATCTTGTTCCATGTCACTGTAGCCATTCATTTTGTTGTTTCATGTCACTGTAGCCATCCATCTTGTTGTTTCATGTCACTGTAGCCATCCATCTTGTTCCATGTCACTGCAGCCATTCATTTTGTTGTTTCATGTCACTGTAGCCATCCATCTTGTTGTTCCATGTCATTGTAGCCATCCATCTTGTTGTTCCATGTCACTGCAGCCATCCATCTTGTTCCATGTCACTGTAGCCATTCATTTTGTTGTTTCATGTCACTGTAGCCATCCATCTTGTTGTTTCATGTCACTGTAGCCATCCATCTTGTTGTTTCATGTCACTGTAGCCATCCATCTTGTTCCATGTCACTGTAGCCATCCATCTTGTTGTTTCATGTCACTGTAGCCATCCATCTTGTTGTTTCATGTCACTGTAGCCATCCATCTTGTTGTTTCATGTCACTGTAGCCATCCATCTTGTTGTTCCATGTCACTGTAGCCATCCATCTTGTTGTTCCATGTCATTGTAGCCATCCATCTTGTTGTTCCATGTCACTGCAGCCATCCATCTTGTTGTTCCATGTCACTGCAGCCATCCATCTTGTTGTTTCATGTCACTGTAGCCATACATCTTGTTGCTTCATATCACTGTAGCCATCCATCTTGTTGTTTCATGTCACTGTAGCCATCCATCTTGTTCCATGTCACTGTAGCCATTCATTTTGTTGTTTCATGTCACTGTAGCCATCCATCTTGTTGTTTCATGTCACTGTAGCCATCCATCTTGTTGTTTCATGTCACTGTAGCCATCCATCTTGTTCCATGTCACTGTAGCCATCCATCTTGTTGTTTCATGTCACTGTAGCCATCCATCTTGTTGTTTCATGTCACTGTAGCCATCCGTCTTGTTGTTCCATGTCACTGTAGCCATCCATCTTGTTGTTCCATGTCACTGTAGCCATACTTCTTGTTGTTCCATGTCACTGTAGCCATCCATCTTGTTGTTTCATGTCACTGTAGCCATCCATCTTGTTGTTCCATGTCACTGTAGCCATACTTCTTGTTGTTCACGACGAACGACACCAAGGAAGGTAAGAATATTGTTGTTGTTGGGGATAGCCAAGTTAGGTATATGGATAGGGCGTTCTGCTTGAAGGACAGGAGTAGGAGACAGAGAGTTTGCTTTCCTGGGACTGGGATGGAGGATATTGTTAGCCGTCTGGATGACATCATGAGAAGTAATGGGAGCAATCCTATTATCTGTCTCAGTGCTGGAGGCAACGATGTTGGCAGACGTAGGAGTGAAGACCTGATTAGCAAGTATAGGTTAGCAATAGAAATAATTAGGAGTAAGGGTGGGAACCCTGTCATATGTGGTATTTTGCCAAGGAGAGGAGTTGGAAATGAATGGTTGTCCAGGGCAATTGGTGTCAATTGCTGGCTGGACAAATACTGTAAGGAAAATGCAGTAACATTCATTGACAACTGGGACCTCTTCTATGGCAGAAATGACATGTATGCCAGGGATGGGGTTCACTTATCTAGGTCTGGGGTGGTAGCACTGGCAACTGCAGTGGAGGGAGCAGCTAGGACTTTAAACTAGGAATAGTTAGTGGTATGGGTTTTGGCAGGAAAACAGTGAAGTCCCAGTGTAGTAATATTACGAGTTCTAGGGGAACTAGTAATAAGCAGAACGAGGTAGATATTGAAAAGCCAGGGACTTTGGGTGATAAGGACAGTAATAGGTTTAGTAGAAAAACAGAAATGAGCAGGAAGCATAAAGAGAAAGCAGAGTCTTTCTATGTTTATTATGCTAATTGCCGTAGTGCTAGGAATAAGATGGACGAGTTGAGATTATTTGCTAGTGCAGGTAACATTGATGTATTTGCCTTAACTGAGACGTGGTTTAATTCAAAAAGTCGGGACATGCCTGCGGAATGTCATATTCAGGGTTTTAAATTGTTCCAAGTAGATAGAAGTATCGGGAAGGGGGGTGGGGTGGCATTGTATGTCCGAGATCGCTTGAACTGTTGCATAAAAACGGGTATTAAGTCGGAAGTAACACATACAGAGTCTGTTTGGATAGAATTTTCAGAGGGGCATGAAAAACTGATTTTAGGAGTGATATACCGTCCCCCAAACTTAGATAGGGACCAAGGGAGACTACTATGGGAGGAAATTGTTAAGGCCACAAGGCACGATAATGTAGTAATTCTAGGAGACTTTAACTTTAGTCATATTGATTGGAATTTCTTGACTGGAAATTTAGAGCAATACGACTTCTTAGAAGTAGTTCAGGATTGTTTTTTGAAGCAGTTTGTGACAGAACCTACAAGGGGAAATAACCTGCTTGACTTAGTTATGGCAAACAATGAATCCCTTGTTAATAATTTAGAAATTTCAGAGGAACTGGGTGCTAGCGACCACAAATCAATTACATTTAGCATTGAATGGAAGTACGATAGTAGCGATAACTCAGTAACAGTCCCAGATTCTCGCTTAGCAGATTACGATGGGCTTAGAGAACACTTATCATCTGTTGACTGGGGTAACGAAGTGAGCTATCAATATGACAGTTTTCTGAACACTATACATGTTGCTCAAGGAACGCTTATCCCATATAAAGAAATTAGATCAAATAGAAATGACCCAAAATGGATGAATAATAGGCTCAAATATCTACTAGGGCATAAGAAAGGAATTTATAGGCGTATCAAAAGAGGTGAGGGTCATCTTATGAATCAGTATATTGACATTAAGAGGGACATTAAAAAGGGGATAAGAAAAGCTAAAAGGGACTATGAAATTAAAGTTGCTAGGGATTCTAAAACTAACCCAAAAAGTTTTTTCTAGGTCTATAGAACAAAAGTTAGAGATAAGATAGGTCCCCTTAAAAATAACTATGGGCATCTTACTGACAAAGAGAATGAAATGTGCTCGATTTTTAATAATTATTTTCTCTCAGTTTTTACACAGGAAGACGCTAACAATATTCCAGTAATTAATTTTTATAGTGGGCTTGAAGAAAATAAATTATGTAACATCACAGTCACTAGTGAAATGGTTGTGAAGCAGATAGACAGACTGAAGCAAAATAAGTCGCCGGGTCCTGATGAGGTTTCTTCAAGGGTTCTTAAGGAATGCAAAATGAAACTCTGTGAACCATTAACTAATATTTTTAATTTATCTCTTCAAACAGGTGTAGTGTCTGATATGTGGAAGATGGCTAATGTAATTCCTATTTTTAAAACAGTGGACAAGTCGTTACCGTCAAATTACCGCCCAATAAGCCTGACCTCAATTGTAGGCAAATTACTAGAGTCAATTATAGCTTAGATTATAAGAAGCCATCTCGATAAGCATAGCTTGATTAATGATACTCAGCATGGATTCACAAGAGGCCGGTCTTGTCTAACTAATTTATTAACTTTCTTCAGTAAAGCTTTTGAGGCTGTTGACCACGATAAAGAATTTGATATTATTTACTTAGATTTTAGTAAGGCTTTTGATAGAGTTCCGCACCATAGACTGTTAAAGAAAGTGGCAGCTCATGGCATTGGGGGAAAAGTGCTCTCGTGGATCGAGTCATGGCTCACTGACAGGAAGCAGAGAGTGTCCATAAATGGGGTTAAATCCGAGTGGGGATCTGTAACAAGTGGCGTTCCACAGGGATCAGTCTTGGGCCCGTTGTTGTTTATAATATATATCAATGATCTTGATGAGGGAATTACTAGTGATATGAGCAATTTCGCCGATGACACAAAGATAGGTAGGATAATTGATTCAAACGTAGATGTTATGGAACTTCAGGAGGATTTAAACAAACTCTATTCTTGGTCAGAAAAGTGGCAGATGCAGTTCAATGTAGATAAATGCAAGGTTCTGAAGCTTGGGAGTGCCCATAACCCTAGTACTTATAAGTTAAATGATGTAGAACCTAGCCATACAGATTGCAAAAAAGGACTTGGGGGTTATGGTGAGCAGCAACCTTGAACCAAGACAGCAATGCCTAAGCGTATGTAATAAGGCAAATAGATTACTGGGATTTATATCAAGAAGTGCAAACAACAGAAGTCAAGAGGTCATACTGCAACTTTATACATCATTAGTAAGGCCTCACCTAGATTATGCAGCTCAGTTCTGGTCTCCATATTACAGAATGGACATAAATTCGTTAGAAAACATTCAGCGTAGGATGACTAAATTAATACATAGCATTAGAAATCTTCCTTATGAAGAAAGATTGAAGACTCTTAAGTTACATTCTCTTGTTAGACGAAGAATGAGGGGAGACCTGATCGAAGTGTATAAGTGGAAGATAGGTATTAATAAAGGGGATATTAATAAGGTCTTGAGGATGTCTCTCCAAGAGAGAACCCGCAGTAATGGATTTAAATTAGATAAGTTTAGATTTAGAAAGGACATAGGAAAGTATTGGTTTGGAAATAGGGTAGTAGATGAGTGGAACAGTCTACTTAGTTGGGTTATTGAGGCTGGGACTTTGGGTAGTTTCAAATTTAGGTTGGATAAATACATGAGTGGAAGGGGTTGGATTTGAGTGGGACTTTCACATCAGAGCTTATTTCTTGGGTGGCATTGAAAATTGGGTTGGGCAAATGTTTTGTTAGTGGGATGAATTGTAAAGCACCTGCCTAGTATGGGCCAACAGGCCTCCTGCAGTGTTCCTCCTTTCTTATGTTCTTATGTTCCATGTCACTGTAGCCATCCATCTTGTTGCTTCATGTCACTGTAGCCATCCATCTTGTTGTTCTATGTCACTGTAGCCATCCATCTTGTTGTTCCATGTCACTGTAGCCATCCATCTTGTTGTTTCATGTCACTGTAGCCATCCATCTTGTTCCATGTCACTGTAGCCATTCATTTTGTTGTTTCATGTCACTGTAGCCATCCATCTTGTTGTTCCATGTCACTGTAGCCATCCATCTTGTTGTTCCATGTCACTATAGCCATACTTCTTGTTGTTCCATGTCACTGTAGCCATCCATTTTGTTGTTTCATGTCACTGTAGCCATCCATCTTGTTGTTCCATGTCACTGTAGCCATCCATCTTGTTGTTCCATGTCACTGTAGCCATCCATCTTGTTGTTTCATGTCACTCTAGCCATCCATCTTGTTCCATGTCACTGCAGCCATTCATTTTGTTGTTTCATGTCACTGTAGCCATCCATCTTGTTGTTCCATATCACTGTAGCCATCCATCTTGTTCCATATCACTGTAGCCATCCATCTTGTTGTTCCATGTCACTGTAGCCATCCATCTTGTTGTTCCATGTCACTGTAGCCATCCATCTTGTTGTTTCATGTCACTGTAGCCATCCATCTTGTTGTTCCATGTCACTGTAGCCATCCATCTTGTTGTTGCATGTCACTGAAGCCATCCATCTTGTTGTTTCATGTCACTGCAGCCATCCATCTTGTTGTTTCATGTCACTGTAGCCATCCATCTTGTTGTTTCATGTCACTGCAGTCATCCATCTTGTTGTTTCATGTCACTGCAGCCATCCATCTTGTTGTTCCATGTCACTGTAGCCATCCATCTTGTTGTTCCATATCACTGTAGCCATCCATTTTGTTGTTTCATGTCACTGCAGCCATCCATCTTGTTGTTCCATGTCACTGCAGCCATCCATCTTGTTGTTCCATGTCACTGTAGCCATCCATCTTGTTGTTTCATGTCACTGCAGCCATCCATCTTGTTGTTCCATGTCACTGTAGCCATCCATCTTGTTGTTCCATATCACTGTAGCCATCCATCTTGTTGTTTCATGTCACTGCAGCCATCCATCTTGTTGTTCCATGTCACTGCACTCATCCATCTTGTTGTTCCATGTCACTGTAGCCATCCATCTTGTTGTTTCATGTCACTGCAGCCATCCATCTTGTTGTTCCATATCACTGCAGCCATCCGTTTGTTGTTCCATGTCACTGTAGCCATCCATCTTGTTGTTCCATGTCACTGCAGCCATCTATCTTGTTGTTCCATGTCACTTCAGCCATCCATTTTTTGTTCCACGTCACTGTAGCCATCCATCTTGTTGTTCCATGTCACTCCAGCCATCCACTTTGTTCCATGTCACTGTAGCCATCCGTTTTGTTGTTCCATATCACTGCAGCCATGCATCTTGTTGTCTTTAAAGATTGCTTTTCAGTAATGAACACAAAGGCACAATACCCTGTCTGGAGCAAAACACAAATATCCCGCAAATAGGAGAAAAAATCTTTATAACGACGTTTTAGTACGACTTGTACCATTAAGTCGTCATACTAACACAAAAGAGTGTGACTGATTGATTGATTCTTCAGGAACTGCTTCCTAACAAGGGTCTCAATCCTAGCATGACCCGTCTGAGGATCTCTGAGGATGTCAGTCTAACTCAGTGTGATGTGGCCGCGATCGAGGTCTTGCTGTAGTCCCAGTGCGTTCCACTGCCATCATTGTCTCTGGGCCCTGTGTACGATGGTCAGGTAAATTTGAAAATAAACGTATGAACTCTGTTTTGACCATGTATATATTAACAAAAGTCTTCATGACAGTTCCGAATGTCTCTTTGTTTCCTTCTATCAGGTCGTACATGATATCAGTGAAGCATGTAATCGTCAAAATCATTTGATGGCTCAGGAATAATACGGGATGCCCTTGTCTGCTCTCTTGGACTTCAGTGTTCCTCACTGGTGTCTGTTGTGGCGCTAGGGTTGAAGTGTTAACAGTAGTCTGTTTAACTGTAGTCTGTTCCTGCAGCATGGATCCCTGCTTGGCGTTGTCAAGTGCGAGCTTGAGCAGAATTATCGAGAACTGGCTGAGTACGGGCACCACCCGTTCGATTATGCTTCTTCGGCTCCCTTCGTTGCTGTGACCGGGGAAGTGGTCCTGGATTCTAGGTTTCTGTAGCCTTCTCTGGACTATGCTGCTGCTCAGTGATGAGAGTTCTATTTGATGCTGGAGGCTGGACAACCGGTTTTCATGCTACCTTGACACGCCGGAACCTCTCCGGGCACTGCAGGTTCTATGTAGATATTTCTTGCAGCAGTTCGTCGGACATCTCTTCAGTTTACCCAAGCAGTCATTGGTCGGGTGAGACCCGCTACAGATTCCTTAAACTGGCATTGGGTGCTGAGGTGGTTATACTTGTGGCACCTGAAGCGTCTCATAGGTTCTGGGTAGTACATCCTGACCTGGTATTTTTCTCAGCAACCGAGATCCAATTAAGTTGGAGGAGGTTTTCTATGTTGGATCAAGACCTCCCTTGTAGGTACGTTGCCGTCCGTCTTGACGCGCAGCAACTCAGCTTTCAGGATGTTCTTGTTACTTACGATTGCATCGAGAGGCATGTCTAGCGGATAGCGCATTAGTACGCCGTTTATGGCCCGCTCTGTGGATTTTAGCTCTGACAAAACAAGTGGTGATTTGAGGTCGTTCACCTACTGCAGTACCTCATAGGACAATGTTTCGGGAAGCGAGAATAAACCCTCCTTTCAGAGTTACAGAGATACTGATTTTTTCAAACCGCATTTTCTCTCCAGGTGAATTATAGCAGTTTGAATTTGTTGCCTACGGTTGTTTTAGCTTGCAAGATCTGCAAGGAGACAAACACTATGCCTCCGCTTGGACTGTGAGGATCGTACTCCCTGCTAGCCTTCGCCATACGGTATTTCTGTGGTAGGGATGGCCATTGATTCATTCATTTCTTTACTGGCCAGGCTGATTTCACTTGTATCGCTGTACCAAGAGCCAAGGGATTCAAGTGAGTGGTCTCGTAGCTTCTTCGCCAGAACTGCGCCCACATTTCAAATCCGAGACCTCGGTTGAGTCCTTGGAGCATCGTGACATCTTCTTTTCGGAAGAAGCCGTGTGTGTGCAGATTTGGAGTGCACACACAAAAGAGTGAGGGAGCCATTATATATAGGCGAGGGGGATAAGGACGGAGCCAAGAGAGGAAGAAAAAGAAGCAGTAGTAAGGCAAATGAGTGTTAGGTAAGACACATATGCAACAGTTAGGTATCTTTATTTCGAAACGTTTCGCCTACACAGTAGGCTTCTTCAGTCGACTTCATATTGTTTCAGACAACGGAACAATGCTCTTCTCCAGACTGAGGGACTGACCACCTCAAAACTTTAAGGGTGATGGACTGATTACATCGTCTTCAAGTATCTTCTGCTTCTATCAACTTTTCTGTACTCGACTGAAGAAGCCTACTGTGTAGGCGAAACGTTTCGAAATAAAGATACCTAACTGTTGCATATGTGTCTTACCTAACAATCTGTCGGTATTTTATACCATTTTAATGTTCAAGGCAAATGAGTCCTGAAACTCACTGGCCAGTGTATTTTAAGACTCACTTGTCATGGGTTCAAGCCTCACCCGTTCTGTAATCTGCTTGCAGTCGTGTTATTACGATTTCGTGAGTCCTAGAGCCCCTGGAGCCTGCTGGAGACCCCATACCTCGTCCTCGCAGAGTGGGACAGACACGTAAATTTTTTTTATTCACTTACAAACCATTTGAAAAGTTGATACATCAATATTAACGTCATTATTATGGTGATAAACAATAGTATCTGCTACACGATGGACACAGATAATCCAATGCTCTGTTGAGTGAGTGATAACGCTGAGTGTAGCACTACCGTTGTACTTCAGTGCAACACCTCCGTTGGCTGACAAACCTCTCTCTCTCTCCGGGTCAGTGATGCGGAATCAGATGCCCGGATAAATTGGTTTAGATGTCAGAAATTCCTGGCTGGGTTCCCGTTAATGACTGTATTTAGGAAGTGCTATCAGTTGTTAATGACTGCCTCTTGTATAGGTCATTTGCCTCTCCGTGCCTTGTGAAGCACTAATTATGCCAGGAAAAACACCGCTGAGTGCTGTATATGTGAGTCACACTAATATTGATCATGGTGATAATGGTTATGAAAATGAAGACGGTGATAATGATGAAAGTGCAGAGAGGGAAGATGTTAACAGATATAAAGAACGTATATAATTATGAAGCAGAGGGATGAGATGATGATAGAGGGAAAAGAAAAAGATAGATGCAGGAAAAGAAGAAAATATTAAACATGGAGAGAGGAAACGATATTAGATGTAAAGAGAGAAGATGACAAAGATTTCATAATTATATAACACCTAGAAGATGAGGAAATAAATGCAGATTTTACCACGAAATATAAATTTACATGAAAACGATTTTCTCAATGAGATTAATATGCAGGGTTTCCCTGGGTAAAATGAAGAAGATGATTAGAGGAAAACTTACAGGTAAATAACGAACACGGAAAAAAATTATTTTAAATATGTGTTTTGGTAAGGATTTATGCTAGCACCAGAATGTACACTGGAAATAGTGAGAATTTTTAAAAATTAAGTATATTTAGTTGAGATTTATGTTTACGGTTTATGTTTCAGGAGTTGCTGAATATACAGTATATATGGTCATCATATATACAGTATATATGGTCATCATATATACAGTATATATGGTCATCATATATACAGTATATATGGTCATCATATATACAGTATATATGGTCATCATATATACAAATACATTTATATTGTGTTATTCCTTGATAATGTAAGAAATCTCTAAAACGTTAGGAATTTCATTGTTTTTTCACTGCAATTTCCATGTTGTGATATCACCTGTTTAATGTGATCTTAGTACATATATATACATATATATATATATATATATATATATATATATATATATATATATATATATATATATATATATGCTCTGAACCTTTTCCGTTTCCCTGATCGAATCTACCTGGATTTCTTACTCTATTTCTGCAATATTGCTAGCTCCTGATGAAGTGTCGATTGCAACATGAAAGGCCTAGCACTATCATTCAACTCTGCCTGTGGTTATTATGCTACATTACGCTACTTCCTCTTATTCTTCCTGTTACTACTCTTGTAAAATTGCAAAGTTCTTGATATCATACGAAGACAAGTGCCATCATGATCTTGAGTTGAAGATTTGCATACCTCGTGGCTTGTCTTGCATTGTTAAGATCACCTGTCTGCAATTATATTACACACACACACACACACACACACACACACACACACACACACACACACACACAGAAGGACTCCAGCCACGACACCCCCAAGGCAACTGAACAATCCAAACCAACCATCACACACCGATCCCTCTGTTTCCACCCCCCGCACCACAGTTACAGTATTAGAACAGAAGTTGAAGGTTTGGTACACAAATGCAGATGGATTAACGAATAAACATGAGGAATGGCAAGAAAGAATCAATGAGAAGTCCCCAGACATCATAGCAGTTACAGAAACAAAACTCATGGAGACAATAACAGATGCAATCTTCCCACCAGGATACCAGATCATGAGGAAAGATAGAAGGGGCAGGGGGGGAGGTGGGGTTGCTCTGCTCGTAAAAAACAGATGGAAATTCGAGAAAATGGAAGGAATAGATGAGACGGGAGAAAGAGACTACATAGCAGGTACACTTCAGTCGGGGGAACACAAAGTGGTCATTGCAGTGATGTATAATCCACCACAGAACTGCAGGAGGCCAAGAGAGGAATATGAAGAGAGCAACAGAGCAATGGTGGACACACTTGCTGAGGTGGCAAGAAGAGCTCACTCCAGCAGAGCAAAGTTGCTGGTTATGGGGGATTTCAACCACAGGGAGATTGACTGGGAAAACCTGGAGCCACATGGGGGTCCCGAAACATGGAGAGCCAGGATGTTGGACGTGGTGCTGGAAAACCTCATGCACCAACATGTTAAGGACACTACCAGAGTGAGAGGGGAGGATGAACCAGCAAGATTGGACCTTGTGTTCACCCTGGGCAGCTCAGACATTGAGGACATCAAGTATGAGAGTCCCCTAGGAGCTAGCGACCACGTGGTTCTGTGCTTTGAATACATAGTAGAGCTGCAAGTGGAGAGAATAACAGGAGTAGATTGGGAAAAACCTGACTATAAAAGAGGGGACTACATAGGGTTGAAGAACTTCCTGCGGGAGGTCCAGTGGGACAGAGAACTGGCAGGAAAGCCAGTAAATGAAATGATGGAATATGTAGCAACAAAATGCAAGGAGGCAGTGGAAAGGTTCATTCCCAAGGGCAACAGTAACAATGGGAAGACCAGAACAAGCCCCTGGTTCACCCGACGGTGTAAGGAGGCAAAAACAAAGTGCAATAGAGAATGGAAAAAGTACAGAAGGCAGAGAACACACGAAAATAGGGAGATCAGTCGCAGAGCCAGGAATGAGTACGCACAGGTAAGGAGGGAGGCCCAGCGACAGTATGAAAATGACATAGCATCGAGAATCAAGACTGACCCGAAACTGTTCTATAGCCACATCAGGAGGAAGACAACAGTCAAAGACCAGGTGATCAGATTAAGGACAGAAGGTGGAGAACTCACAAGAAATGATCAGGAGGTATGTGAGGAGCTGAACAGGAGATTTAAGTAAGTTTTTACAGTAGAGACAGGAAGGGCTGTGGGAAGACAGAACAGAAGGGAACATCAAGAGGGAATAAATAACAAAAAGGCACAATACCGTGACTGGAACGATACACAAATAACCCGCACATAAAAGACAGAAGCTTACGACGACGTTTCGGTCCGACTTGGACCGACTTGTGACTTTGTCAATGGTCCAAGTCGGACCGAAACGTCGTCGTAAGCTTCTGTCTTTTATGTGCGGGTTATTTGTGTATCAAGAGGGAATATACCAACAAGTGTTGGATGACATACGAACAACTGAGGAGGAGGTGAAGAAGCTCTTAAGTGACCTTGACACCTCAAAGGCGATGGGACCGGACAACATCTCCCCATGGGTCCTTAGAGAAGGAGCAGAGATGCTGTGTGTGCCTCTAACCACAATCTTCAACACATCCCTTGAAACTGGGCAACTACCTGAGAAATGGAAGACAGCTAATGTAGTCCCCATATTTAAGAAAGGAAACAGAAACGAGGCACTAAACTACAGACCTGTGTCTCTGACATGTATCGTGTGCAAAGTCATGGAGAAGATTATCAGGAGGAGAGTGGTCGAACACCTGGAAAGGAACAAGATTATAAATGAAAACCAGCATGGGTTCATGGAAGGCAAATCTTGTATCACAAACCTCCTGGAGTTTTATGACAAGGTAACAGAAGTAAGACACGAGAGAGAGGGTTGGGTAGATTGCGTTTTCCTAGACTGCAGGAAGGCCTTTGACACAGTTCTCCACAAGAGATTAGTGCAGAAGCTGGAGGATCAGGCACACGTAAAAGGAAGGGCACTGCAATGGATAAGGGAATACCTGACAGGGAGGCAGCAACGAGTCATGGTACGTGAAGAGGTATCACAGTGGGCGCCTGTTACGAGCGGGGTCCCACAGGGGTCAGTTCTAGGACCAGTGCTATTTTTGATATATGTGAACGACATGATGGAAGGAATAGACTCTGGAGTGTCCCTGTTCGCAGATGACGTGAAGTTGATGAGAAGAATTAAATCGGACGAGGATGAGGCAGGACTGCAAAGAGACCTGGAGAGGCTGGACATGTGGTCCAGTAACTGGCTTCTCGAATTCAATCCAGCCAAATGCAAAGTCATGAAGATTGGAGAGGGGCAAAGAAGACCGCAGACAGAGTATAGGCTATTTGGACAAAGACTACAGACCTCACTCAGGGAGAAAGACCTTGGGGTGACCATAACACCGAGCACATCACCGGAGGCACACATCAACCAAATAACCGCTGCAGCATACGGGCGCCTGGCAAACCTGAGAATAGCGTTCCGATACCTTAATAAGGAATCGTTCAAGACACTGTACACTGTGTATGTTAGGCCCATACTGGAGTATGCAGCACCAGTCTGGAACCCACACCTGGTCAAGCACGTCAAGAAGTTAGAGAAAGTACAAAGGTTTGCAACAAGGCTAGTCCCAGAGCTCAAGGGAATGTCGTACGAGGAAAGGTTAAGGGAAATCGGACTGACGACACTGGAGGACAGAAGGGTCAGGGGAGACATGATAACGACATACAAGATACTGCGGGGAATAGACAAGGTGGACAGAGATAGGATGTTCCAGAGAGGGGACACAGGGACAAGGGGTCACAACTGGAAGCTGAAGACTCAGACGAGTCACAGGGACGTTAGGAAGTATTTCTTCAATCATAGAGTTGTCAGCAAGTGGAATAGCCTAGCAAGTGAAGTAGTGGAGGCAGGAACCATACACAGTTTTAAGAAGAGGTATGACAAAGCTCAGGAAGCAGAGAGAGAGAGGATCCAGTAGCGATCAGTGAAGAGGCGGGGCCAGGAGCTGAGTCTCGACCCCTGCAACCACAATTAGGTGAGCAATTAGGTGAGTACGCACACATACACACTCACACACACACACACACCCACATACACACACACACATATACACACACACAAACACACATATACATTATTGTACCCACGAACGAGTGTTATTGATCAATAACAACACTGTGACTAGCCAAGGATTCGAACCCATGTTTTGGCTCGCCTAATGGTGAGCAAAAACCACACGACACTAACCCACAGGACCACCAAATCCTACAAGAATCACGCACCCAGCAGAGTTAGGTGTTTTACAGTGATCCGAGCTCCACCCGGTTTGGTGTACTAGCCTCAACAAGCAGTATTTTACATTATTGTACCCACGAACGAGTGGGTACATCACCAGAACACCTAGCTCTGCTAGGTGCGTGATTCTTGTAGGATTTGGTTTTCCTGTGATTTAGAGCGTCATGTGGTTTTCGCTCACCATGAGTAGAGCCAAAACAACATGGGTTCGAATCCTTGGTTAGTCGCAGTGCTGTTACAATACTACATATATATATATATATATATATATATATATATATATATATATATATATATATATATATATATATATATATATATATATATATATATATATATATATATATATATATATATATATATATATATATATATATATATATATATATATATATATATATATGAGAATCTTTCCTCCGTAAGCCATGCGTGTTGTAGAAGTCAACTAAGATGCCGGGAACAATGGGCTAGTAACCCCTTTTCCTGTAAAGATTACTAAAAAGAATAAGAAGAAGAAAATTGTCAAAGTGGGAAGTCTGAATGTGCGTGGATGTTGTGCAAATGATAAGAAAGAGATGACTGTGGATGTTATGAATGAGAAGAAGCTGGATGTCCTGGCTTTAAGTGAAACAAAGCTGAAGGGGGTGGGAGAGTTTCAGTGGAGAGGAATAAATGGGATTAGGTTAGGGGTTTCAAATAGAGTTAGAGCTAAGGAAGGAGTAGCAATAATGTTGAAGGATAAGTTATGGCAGGAAAAGAGGGACTATAAATGTATTCAAGGATTATGTGGAGTAAAATAAAGGTTGGATGTGAAAAGTGGGTTATAATAAGCGTGTATGCACCTGGAGAAGAGAGAAGTGTAGAAGAGAGAGAGAGATTTTTGGAAATGTTGAGTGAATGCGTGGGGAGTTTTGAACCAAGTGTGAGAGTACTTGCGGTTGGGGATTTCAATGCTAAAGAGGGTAAAAATGTTGTGGTGGGAGTAGTAGGTAAATTTGGGGTGCCAGGGGTAAATGTAAATGGGGAGCCTTTAATTGAGCTATGTGTAGAAAGACGTTTGGTAATAAGTAATACATATTTTATGAAAAAGAGGATAAATAAATATACTAGGTATGATGTAGCACGTAATGAAAGTAGTTTGTTAGATTATGTATTGGTTGATAAAAGGTTGATGGGTAGGCTCCAGGATGTACATGTTTATAGAGGGGCAACTGATATATCGGATTATTATTTAGTTATAGCTACAGTTAGAGTAAGAGGTAGATGGGACAAGAGGAAGGTGGCAACAACAAGTAGGAGGGAAGTGAAAGTGTATAAACTAAGGGAGGAGGAAGTTCGGGTGAGATATAAGCGACTATTGGCAGAAAGGGGGGCTAGTGCAAAGATGAGTAGTGGGGGGGGGGTTGAAGAGGGTTGGATGAGTTTTAAAAATGCAGTATTAGAATGTGGGGCAGAAGTTTGTGGTTATAGGAGGGTGGGGGCAGGAGGAAAGAGGAGTGATTGGTGGAATGATGAAGTAAAGGGCATGATAAAAGAGAAAAAGTTAGCTTATAAGAGGTTTTTACAAAGCAGGAGTGTTATAAGAAGAGCAGAGTATGTGGAGATTAAAAAAAAGGTGAAGAGAGTGGTGAGAGAGTGCAGAAGGAGAGCAGATGATAGAGTGGGAGAGGCACTGTCAAGAAATTTTAATGAAAATAAGAAAAAATTTTGGAATGAGTTAAACAAGTTAAGAAAGCCTAGAGAGCGTATGGATTTGTCAGTTAAAAACAGAGTAGGGGAGTTAGTAGATGGGGAGAGGGAGGTATTAGGTAGATGGCGAGAATATTTTGAGGAACTTTTAAATGTTGAGGAAGAAAGAGAGGCGGTAATTTCATGCACTGGTCAGGGAGGTATTCCATGTTTTAGGAGTGAAGAAGAGCAGAATGTAAGTGTGGGGGAGGTACTTGAGGCATTACGTAGAATGAAAGGGGGTAAAGCAGCTGGAACTGATTGGATCATGAAAGAAATGTTAAAAGGAGGGGGGGGGGATATAGTGTTGGAGTGGTTGGTACTTTTGTTTAATAAAAGTATGAAAGAGGGGAAGGTACCTAGGGATTGGCAGACAGCATGTATAGTCCCTTTATATAAAGGGAAGGGGGACAAAAGAGATTGTAAAAATTATAGAGGAATAAGTTTATTGAGTATAACAGGAAAAGTGTACGGTAGGGTTATTATTGAAAGAACTAGAGGTAAAACAGAATGTAGGATTGCGGATGAGCAAGGAGGTTTCAGAGTGGGTAGGGGAGGTGTAGATCAAGTGTTTACATTGAAGCATATATGTGAACAGTATTTAGATAAAGGTAGGGAAGTTTTTATTGCATTTATGGATTTAGAAAAGGCATATGATGGAGTGGATTGGGGAGCAATGTGGCAGATGTTGCAAGTATATGGAATAGGTGGTAAGTTACTAAATGCTGTAAAGAGTTTTTATGAGGATAGTGAGGCTCAGGTTAGGGTGTGTAGAAGAGAGGGAGACTACTTCCCGGTAAAAGTAGGTCTTAGACAGGGATGTGTAATGTCATCATGGTTGTTTAATATATTTATAGATGGGGTCGTAAAAGAAGTAAATGCTAGGGTGTTCGGGAGAGGGGTGGGATTAAATTATGGGGAATCAAATACAAAATGGGAATTGACACAGTTTCTTTTTGCTGATGATACTGTGCTTATGGGAGATTCTAAAGAAAAATTGCAAAGGTTAGTGGATGAGTTTGGGAGTGTGTGTAAAGGAAGAAAGTTGATAGTGAACATAGATAAAGAAAAATTGGATATCAAATTGGGGAGGAGGAGTATGGAAGAAGTGAATGTTTTCAGATACTTGGGAGTTGACATGTCGGCGGATTGATTTATGAAGGATGAGGTTAATCATAGAATTGATGAAGGAAAAAAGGTGAGTGGTGCGTTGAGGTATATGTGGAGTCAAAAAACGTTATCTATGGAGGCAAAGAATAATGTATGAAAAGTATAGTAGTACCAGCACTCTTATATGGGTGTGAAGCTTGGGTTGTGAATGCAGCAGCGAGGAGGCGGTTGGAGGCAGTGAAGATGTCCTGTCTAAGCGCAATGTGTGGTGTAAATATTATGCAGAAAATTCGGAGTGTGGAAATTAGGAGAAGGTGTTGAGTTAATAAAAGTATTAGTCAGAGGGCTGAAGAGGGGTTGTTGAGGTGGTTTGGTCATTTAGAGAGAATGGATCAAAGTAGAATGACATGGAAAGCATTTAAATCTGTAGGAGAAGGAAGGCGGGGTAGGGGTCGTCCTCGAAAAGGTTGGAAGGAAGGGGTAAGGGAGGTTTTGTGGGCGAGGGGCTTGGACTTTCAGCAGGCGTGCATGAGCATGTTCAATAGGAGTGAATGGAGACGAATGGTATTTGGGACTTGACGGATCTGTTGGAGTGTGAGCAGGGTAATATTTAGTGAAGGGATTCAGGGAAACCGGTTATTTTCATATAGTCGGACTTGAGTCCTATATATGGGAAGTACAATGCCTGCACTCTAAAGGAGGGGTTCGGGATGTTGGCAGTTTGGAGTGATATGTTGTGTATCTTTATACGTATATGCTTCTAAACTGTTGTGTTCTGAGCACCTCTGCAAGAACAGTGATTATGTGTGAGTGAGGTGAAAGTGTTGAATGATGATGAAAGTATTTCCTTTTGGGGATTTTCTTTCTTTTTGGATCTCCCTGCCTCGGTGGGAGACGGCCGACTTGTCGGAAATAAATAAATATATATATATATATATATATATATATATATATATATATATATATATATATATATATATACAGTGGTCCCTCGCTTTTCGTAGTTCCCGGCAATCGTAAAATTCGCCAATCATAGAGGTATTTTTGTATAAACATGGACTCGCTTTTCATAGGTTGACTCTCGAGTCGTAGTTCGTCCGGGACGCGCACCCACGGCGTGAGCCAGGGCGGCAGCCAGTCTGGCATTGTTTACCAGTGAGTGAAGGTCCCCTCATGTGCTCCAGCGAAATATTTCATAATATTCCATTTATTTTAGTGCTTGCAAGTATTAAATAAGCTACCATGGCTCCAAAGAAAGCTCCTAGTGCCAAGCCTGTGGTAAAGGTGAGAAATACGATTGAATTTAAGAAAACCATCATTGAACAATATGAAAGTGGTACAAGTGTGGCCGAACTGTCCAGGATGTATAAGAAACCCTACACAACCTTATGTTCCATAGTGGCCAAGAAAAATGAAATAAAGGATGCTGTTGTTGCAAAGGGAGTAACTATGCTGACAAAAATGATATCACCAGTACTGGAAGAGGTTGAGAAGTTATTATTGGTGTGGATAAATGAGAAACAATTAGCAGGAGATACTCTTATGACTTCGTTTATTTGTGAAAAGGCTAGGCAGTTGCATGAAGATTTGGTAAAGAAATTGCCTGCAAATAGTGGTGAAGTGAGTGAATTTAAGGCCAGCAAAGGCTGGTTTGAGAGATTTAAGTACCGTACTGGCATACACAGTGTGGTAAGGCATGGTGAGGCTGCCAGTTCGGACCACAAGGAGGCTGAAAATATGTGCATGAATTCCAGAAGTACATAGAGGCTGAAGGACTGAAACCTGAACAAGTGTTCAATTGTGACGAAACAGGCCTCTTTTGGAAGAAAATTCCAAAGAGGACCTTCATTACACAAGAGGAAAAGGCAATGCCAGGACACAAGCCTATGAAAGACAGGCTGACGCTAATGTTCTGTGCTAATGCTAGTGGGGATTTCAAAGTGAAGCCATTACTAGTGTACCATTCTGAAAATCCCAGAGTGTTCAGGAAAAACAATGTTATGAAGAGTAAATTGTGTGTGTTTTGGAAATCTAATAGTAAGGCATGGGTCACGAGGGAAATTTTCGTCGAGTGGTTCAATGAAGTGTTTGGCCCTAGTGTGAAGGAGTATCTCCTGGAAAAGAAATTGGATCTCAAGTGCATGCTAGTAATGGACAATGCACCT
>NC_091316.1:39024943-39089943 GCF_038502225.1 Cherax quadricarinatus | reverse complement strand
TTAAGAGCATGTGCTTGAGAACATGTGCTGACAGACACACTTAAGAACATGTGCTGACAGACACACTTAAGAACATGTGCTTGAGAACATGTGCTGGCAGACACACTTAAGAACATGTGCTGACAGACACACTTAACAACATGTGCTGACAGACACACTTAAGAACATGTGCTTGAGAACATGTGCTGGCAGACACACTTAAGAACATGTGCTGACAGACACTTAAGAACATGTGCTTGAGAACATGTGCTGGCAGACACACTTAAGAACATGTGCTGACAGACACACTTAAGAACATGTGCTTGAGAACATGTGCTGGCAGACACACTTAAGAACATGTGCTGACAGACACACTTAAGAACATGTGCTGACAGACACACTTAAGAACATGTGCTGGCAGACACACTTAAGAACATGTGCTGACAGACACACTTAACAACATGTGCTGACAGACACACTTAAGAACATGTGCTGGCAGACACACTTAAGAACATGTGCTGACAGACACTTAAGAACATGTGCTTGAGAACATGTGCTGGCAGACACACTTAAGAACATGTGCTGACAGACACACTTAAGAACATGTGCTTGATAACATGTGCTGACAGACACACTTAAGAACATGTGCTTGAGAACATGTGCTGGCAGACACACTTAAGAACATGTGCTTGAGAACATGTGCTGGCAGACACACTTAAGAACATGTACTTGAGAACATGTGCTGGCAGACACACTTAAGAACATGTACTTGAGAACATGTGCTGACAGACACACTTAAGAACATGTGCTTGAGAACATGTGCTGACAGACACACTTAAACAACATGTGCTTGAGAACATGTGCTGACAGACACACTTAAACAACATGTGCTTGAGAACATGTGCTGACAGACACACTTAAGAACATGTGCTTGAGAACATGTGCTGACAGACACACTTAAGAACATGTGCTTGAGAACATGTGCTGACAGACACACTTAAGAACATGTGCTTGAGAACATGTGCTGACAGACACACTTATAAACATGTGACAGAATCGGCTTTGGTTAATCGTAATAGACAATCTATCGCTAATATTAGAAAAGGGTTGCATAAATAGGACTAATCTATTAAAGAAACCAATAGCTAAGGCCTGGATGATATACTAAGACTGTTCTGCTATTTATGTAACAAAAATCTATTTCACATTTGTTCTATTGATTCTAAATGATTTTGGACAAAAAATTTAACCTTGCTTACGTTTCTTTAACACCGTAAATTCTTAACAGTTAGGTTAAGCCAAACGTAAAAAAAAATATTAGTTCCTTATATTAAACTTCCCGTTTGAGTCATTCGTTCCGTGGTTTATGAGTCATTAATCTCGTGGATTTTGATGGATGAAGAGCTCAACTGGACCTCTCCTTCCTCTTAGTTACTCATGGGTTTACCCATACGCTCCTCACAACACAAACGCTCCTCATAACACAGGTTCTCCTCACAACACAGGTGCTCCTCATAACACAGGTGCTCATCATAACACAGGCGCTCCTCATAAAACAGGTGCTCCTCATAAGACAGGGACTCTTCATAACACAGGTGCTCCTCATAATACAGGTGCTCCTCATAACACATGTGCTCCTCACAACACAGGTGCTTCTCATAACAAAGGTGCTCCTCATAACACAGGTGCTCCTCATAACACAGTGATCCACACAACACAGGTGCTCCTCACAACACGGGGTGCTCCTCATAACACAGGTGCTACTCACAACACAGGTGCTCCTCATAACACAGGTGCTCCTCATAACCCAGGTGCACCTCATAACATAGACGTTCCTTATAACACAGGTGCTCCTCATAACACAGGTGCTCCTCACAACACAAACGCACCTCACAACACAGGGGCTCTTCACAACACAGACGCTCCTCACAACAAAGACGCTCCTCACAACACAGGTGCTCCTCACAACACGAACGTTCCTCATAACACAGGTTCTCCTCACAACACAGGTGCTCCTCATAACACAGGTGCTCCTCATAACAGAGGTGCTCCTCATAACACAGGGGCTCCTCATAACACAGGTGCTTCTCATAATACAGGTGCTCCTCACAACACATGTGCTCCTCACAACACAAGTGCTTCTCATAACAAAGGTGCTCCTCATAACACAGGTGCTCCTCATAACACAGGTGCTCCTCATAACACAGGTGCTCCTCATAACACAGGTGCTCCTCACAACACAGGTGCTCCTCACAACACGGGGTGCTCCTCATAACACAGGTGCTACTCACAACACAGGTGCTCCTAATAACACAGGTGCTCCTCATAACACAGGTGCACCTCATAACACAGACGCTCCTTATAACACAGGTGCTCCTCATAACACAGGTGCACCTCATAACACAGACGTTCCTTATAACACAGGTGCTCCTCATAACACAGGTGCTCCTCACAACACAGGTGCTCCTCATAACACAGGTGCTCCTCGTAACACAAATCCTTTCCATAACACAGGTGCTCCTCACAACACAGGTGCTTTTCAGAACACAGGTGCTCCTTACAACACAGGTGCTCCTCATAACACAGGTGCTCCTCACAACACGGGGTGCTCCTCATAACACAGGTGCTACTCACAACACAGGTGCTCCTCATAACACAGGTGCTCCTCATAACACAGACGCTCCTCACAACACAGACGCTCCTCTCAACACAGACGCTCCTCACAACACAGGTGCTCCTCACAACACAGGTGCTCCTCACAACACAGGTGCTCCTCACAACACAGACGCTCCTCACAACACAGACGCTCCTCACAACACAGACGCTCCTCACAACAAAGACGCTCTTCAGAACACAGACGCTCTTCACAACACAGACGCTCCTCACAACACAAACGTCCTCACAACACAGGTGCTCCTCACAACACAGGTGCTCCTCAAAACACAGGTGCTCCTCACAACACAGACGCTCCTAACAACACAGACGCTCTTCAGAACACAGACGCTCCTCACAACACAGACGCTCCTCACAACACAGACGCTCCTCACAACACAGACGTTCCTCACAACACAGACGCTCTTCAGAATACAGACGCTCTTCACAACACAGACGCTCCTCACAACACAGGTGCTCCTCACAACACAGGTGCTCCTCACAGCACAGGTGCTCCTCACAACACAGACGCTCTTCACAACACAGACGCTCCTCACAACACAGGTGCTCCTCACAACAGAGACGCTCCTCACAACACAGACGCTCCTCACAACACAGACGCTCCTCAAAACACAGACGCTCCTCACAACACAGGCGCTCCTCACAACACAGGTGATCCTCACAACACAGGTGCTTCTCACAACACAGACGCTCCTCACAACACAGGTGGTTCTCACAACACAGGTGCACCTTACAACACAGACGTTTCTCACAACACAGACGCTCTTCAGAACACAGACGCTCCGCACAACACAGACGCTCCTCACAACAGAGACACTCCTCACAACACAGACGCTCCTCACAACACAGAAGGTTCTCACAACACAGGTGGTTCTCACAACACAGATGGTTCTCACAACACAGGTGCTCCTCACAACACAGGTGGTTCTCACAACACAGGTGCTCCTCACAACACAGGTGGTTCTCACAACACAGATGGTTCTCACAACACAGGTGCTCCTCACAACACAGGTGGTTCTCACAAAACAGATGGTTCTCACAACACAGGTGCTCCTCACAACACAGGTGGTTCTCACAACACAGGTGGTTCTCACAACACAGGTGCTCCTCACAACACAGATGGTTCTCACAACACAGATGGTTCTCACAACACAGGTGGTTCTCACAACACAGGTGGTTCTCACAACACAGGTGGTACTCACAACACAGATGGTTCTCACAACACAGGTGGTTCTCATAACACAGATGGTTCTCACAACACAGATGGTTCTCACAACACAGGTGGTTCTCACAACACAGGTGATTCTCACAACACATGTGGTTCTCACAACACAGGTGCTCCTCACAACACAGGTGGTTCTCACAACACAGGTGGTTCTCACAACACAGGTGCTCCTCACAACACAGGTGGTTCTCACAACACAGGTGGTTCTCACAACACAAGTGCTCCTCACAACACAGGTGGTTCTCACAACACAGATGGTTCTCACAACACAGGTGCTCCTCAGAACACAGGTGGTTCTCACAACACAGGTGGTTCTCACAACTCAGATGGTTCTCACAACACAGGTGCTCCTCACAACACAGGTGGTTCTCACAAAACAGATGGTTCTCACAACACAGGTGCTCCTCACAACACAGGTGGTTCTCACAACACAGGTGGTTCTCACAACACAGGTGCTCCTCACAACACAGATGGTTCTCACAACACAGATGGTTCTCACAACACAGGTGGGTCTCACAACACAGGTGGTTCTCACAACACAGGTGGTTCTCACAACACAGATGGTTCTCACAACACAGGTGGTTCTCATAACACAGATGGTTCTCACAACACAGATGGTTCTCACAACACAGGTGGTTCTCACAACACAGGTGATTCTCACAACACATGTGGTTCTCACAACACAGGTGCTCCTCACAACACAGGTGGTTCTCACAACACAGGTGGTTCTCACAACACAGGTGGTTCTCACAACACAGGTGCTCCTCACAACACAGGTGGTTCTCACAACACAGGTGGTTCTCACAACACAAGTGCTCCTCACAACACAGGTGGTTCTCACAACACAGATGGTTCTCACAACACAGGTGCTCCTCAGAACACAGGTGGTTCTCACAACACAGGTGGTTCTCACAACACAGGTGCTCCTCACAACACAGGTGGGTCTCACAACACAGGTGGTTCTCACAACACAGGTGCTCCTCACAACACAGATGGTTCTCACAACACAGGTGGTTCTCACAACACAGATGGTTCTCACAACACAGGTGGTTCTCACAACACAGATGGTTCTCACAACACAGGTGCTCCTCACAACACAGGTGCTCCTCACAACACAGATGGTTCTCACAACACAGGTGGTTCTCACAACACAAGTGCTCCTCACAACACAGGTGGTTCTCACAACACAGATGGTTCTCACAACACAGGTGCTCCTTACAACACAGGTGGTTCTCACAACACAGGTGGTTCTCACAACACATATGGTTCTCACAACACAGGTGCTCCTCACTACACAGGTGGTTCTCACAACACAAGTGGTTCTCACAAGACAGATTCTTTTCACAACACAGGTGGTTCTCACACCACAGGTGGCTCTCACAACACAGGTGCTACTCACAACACAGGTGGTTCTCACAACACAGGTGGTTCTCAACACACAGGTGGTTCTCACAACACATGTGCTCCTCACAATACGGGTGGTTCTCACAACACAGGTGGTTTTACAATACAGGTGGTTCTCACAACACAGGTGGTTCTCACAACACAGGTGCTCCTCACAACACTGGTGCTCCTCATAACACAGGTGGTTCTCACAACACAGGTACTCCTCACAGCACAGGTGCTCCTCACAACACAGGTGGTTCTCACAACACAGGTGCTCCTCACAACACAGGTGCTCCTCACAACACAGGTGGTTCTCACAACACAGGTGGTTCTCACAACACAGGTGCTCCTCACAACACAGGTGGTTCTCACAACACAGGTGGTTCTCACAACACAGTTGGTTCTCACAACACACGTGCTCCTCACAACACAGGTGCTCCTCACAACACAGGTGCTCCTCACAACACAGGTGGTTCTCACAACACAGGTGGTTCTCACAACACAGGTGCTCCTCACAACACAGGTGGTTCTCACAACACAGGTGCTCCTCACAACACAGGTGGTTCTCACAACACAGTTGCTCCTCACAACACAGGTGGTTCTCACAACACAGGTGGTCCTCACAACACAGGTGCTCCTCACAACACAGGTGCTCCTCACAACACAGGTGGTTCTCACAACACAGGTGGTCCTCACAACACATGTGCTCCTCACAACGCAGGTGGTTCTCACAACACAGGTGGTCCTCACAACACAGGTGCTCCTCACAACACAGGTGGTTCTCACAACACAGGTGGTCCTCACAACACAGGTGCTCCTCACAACGCAGGTGGTTCTCGCAACACAGGTGGTTCTCACAACACAGGTGGTCCTCACAACACAGGTGCTCCTCACAACACAGGTGGTTCTCACAACACATGTGCTCCTCACAACACAGGTGGTTCTCACAACACAGGTGGTCCTCACAACACATGTGCTCCTCACAACGCAGGTGGTTCTCACAACACAGGTGGTCCTCACAACACAGGTGCTCCTCACAACACAGGTGGTTCTCACAACACAGGTGGTCCTCACAACACATGTGCTCCTCACAACGCAGGTGGTTCTCACAACACAGGTGGTCCTCACAACACAGGTGCTCCTCACAACACAGGTGGTTCTCACAACACAGGTGGTCCTCACAAAACATGTGCTCCTCACAACGCAGGTGGTTCTCACAACACAGGTGGTCCTCACAACACAGGTGTTCCTCACAACACAGGTGGTTCTCACAACACAGGTGGTCCTCACAACACATGTGCTCCTCACAACGCAGGTGGTTCTCACAACACAGGTGGTCCTCACAACACAGGTGTTCCTCACAACACAGGTGGTTCTCACAACACAGGTGGTCCTCACAACACAGGTGTTCCTCACAACACAGGTGGTTCTCACAACACAGGTGGTCCTCACAACACATGTGCTCCTCACAACGCAGGTGGTTCCCACAACACAGGTGGTCCTCACAACACAGGTGTTCCTCACAACACAGGTGGTTCTCACAACACAGGTGGTCCTCACAACACATGTGCTCCTCACAACACAGGTGGTTCTCACAACACAGGTGGTTCTCACAACACAGGTGCTCCTCACAACGCAGGTGGTTCTCACAACACAGGTGGTTCTCACAACACAGGTGCTCCTCACAACGCAGGTGGTTCTCACAACACAGGTGATTCTCACAACACAGATGGTTCTCACAACACAGGTGGTTCTCACAACACAGATGGTTCTCACAACACAGGAGGTGCTCCTCACAACACAGGTGCTCCTCACAACACAGATGGTTCTCACAACACAGGTGGTTCTCACAACACAAGTGCTCCTCACAACACAGGTGGTTCTCACAACACAGATGGTTCTCACAACACAGGTGCTCCTTAAAACACAGGTGGTTCTCACAACACAGGTGGTTCTCACAACACATATGGTTCTCACAACACAGGTGCTCCTCACAACACAGGTGGTTCTCACAACACAAGTGGTTCTCACAAGACAGATTCTTTTCACAACACAGGTGGTTCTCACACCACAGGTGGCTCTCACAACACAGGTGCTACTCACAACACAGGTGGTTCTCACAACACAGGTGGTTCTCACAATACAGGTGGTTCTCACAACACAGGTGCTCCTCACAATACGGGTGGTTCTCACAACACAGGTGGTTTTACAATACAGGTGGTTCTCACAACACAGGTGGTTCTCACAATACAGGTACTCCTCACAACACTGGTGCTCCTCACAACACAGGTGGTTCTCACAACACAGGTACTCCTCACAACACAGGTGCTCCTCACAACACAGGTGGTTCTCACAACACAGGTGCTCCTCACAACACAGGTGCTCCTCACAACACAGGTGGTTCTCACAACACAGGTGGTTCTCACAACACAGGTGCTCCTCACAACACAGGTGGTTCTCACAACACAGGTGGTTCTCACAACACAGGTGGTTCTCACAACACAGGTGCTCCTCACAACACAGGTGCTCCTCACAACACAGGTGCTCCTCACAACACAGGTGGTTCTCACAACACAGGTGGTTCTCACAACACAGGTGCTCCTCACAATACAGGTGGTTCTCACAACACAGGTGCTCCTCACAACACAGGTGGTTCTCACAACACAGTCGCTCCTCACAACACAGGTGGTTCTCACAACACAGGTGGTCCTCACAACACAGGTGCTCCTCACAACACAGGTGCTCCTCACAACACAGGTGGTTCTCACAACACAGGTGGTCCTCACAACACATGTGCTCCTCACAACGCAGGTGGTTCTCACAACACAGGTGGTCCTCACAACACTGGTGCTCCTCGCAACACAGGTGGTTCTCACAACACAGGTGGTCCTCACAACACAGGTGCTCCTCACAACACAGGTGGTTCTCACAACACAGGTGCTCCTCACAACACAGGTGGTTCTCACAACACAGGTGGTCCTCACAACACATGTGCTCCTCACAACGCAGGTGGTTCTCACAACACAGGTGGTCCTCACAACACAGGTGCTCCTCACAACACAGGTGGTTCTCACAACACAGGTGGTCCTCACAACACAGGTGCTCCTCACAACATAGGTGGTTCTCACAACACAGGTGGTCCTCACAACACATGTGCTCCTCACAACGCAGGTGGTTCTCACAACACAGGTGGTCCTCACAACACAGGTGCTCCTCACAACACAGGTGGTTCTCACAACACAGGTGGTCCTCACAACACATGTGCTCCTCACAACGCAGGTGGTTCTCACAACACAGGTGGTCCTCACAACACAGGTGTTCCTCACAACACCGGTGGTTCTCACAACACAGGTGGTCCTCACAACACATGTGCTCCTCACAACGCAGGTGGTTCTCACAACACAGGTGGTCCTCACAACACAGGTGTTCCTCACAACACAGGTGGTTCTCACAACACAGGTGGTCCTCACAACACAGGTGTTCCTCACAACACAGGTGGTTCTCACAACACAGGTGGTCCTCACAACACATGTGCTCCTCACAACGCAGGTGGTTCTCACAACACAGGTGGTCCTCACAACACAGGTGTTCCTCACAACACAGGTGGTTCTCACAACACAGGTGGTCCTCACAACACAGGTGTTCCTCACAACACAGGTGGTTCTCACAACACAGGTGGTCCTCACAACACATGTGCTCCTCACAACGCAGGTGGTTCTCACAACACAGGTGGTCCTCACAACACAGGTGTTCCTCACAACACAGGTGGTTCTCACAACACAGGTGGTCCTCACAACACATGTGCTCCTCACAACACAGGTGGTTCTCACAACACAGGTGGTTCTCACAACACAGGTGCTCCTCACAACGCAGGTGGTTCTCACAACACAGGTGGTTCTCACAACACAGGTGGTTCTCACAACACAGGTGCTCCTCACAACGCAGGTGGTTCTCACAACACAGATGGTTCTCACAACACAGGTGCTCCTCACAACGCAGGTGGTTCTCACAACACAGGTGGTTCTCACAACACAGGTGCTCCTCACAACACAGGTGGTCCTCACAACACAGGCAGCAATTCAAGGCCTGATGTAACAGACCACAACCAAAGTCAGTAACAAAAGCAACTTAGCAATAAACTAGTAAGGCAACTCACAAAGAGGAGCTTATATTTACTTATTCCATCACCGTTATGTTCAATATTTACAAGTAAAAAAAAACAGCAGTATAACGATAAGAAAGAGCAGAGAACCACTCGTAATAGGTGGAGTTGACTGGAATAGAGTCCGACTAACAGCCAGGCAGGTCAAATATCACCTTGACTGAGGAGTCAGCTCTCACGGTGCTGGTTGGTTGAACTGGACAATTAATACAGAAGTGGAGCCCCAGATCTGTTATGTTCTGAGTAGCCAGTTGGCTGGTCGAGAGGACATGTCACTGGGTGGGTGATGAACGTTAAATAAATGTAACATTCTCCATGCAGTCCACAGAGCTTGTAATAGTAAGCAATTATTTAATTTACATCCATAAAAATGTTAGTTTATATAATTTCCCAGTGCCTTACGTGGATAGTTTTCTTGTCATGTAATTTTCTTTTTCAGTTTTTCTAAGAACTTTTCAAGGCTATAACATCCAAGTTGTACATTTATATCATACTTGAAGTGTTAGCAGATATTTACCCTCTGATAACTGCTTCCTATGGTCCTATTTACGAATTTGGATTGCTGACTTGGCATGAAGCCCGGGGCTTAGTGAACCATACTTCTGCAATCCAAAAACTAAAAAGCTAATGAATACATGTGAAGTTGAGCTATATACTGTAATGAGGCTTTTGTGCACACTGATAATTTTTTTGTACTTTCTCGATACTTTCCCTAGACACCTGCAGGAGCAGCGGTTCCATCACGTCTTCAAGAGAACACCTGCTCCATGGATTCTTGATTTCTTACCTCACTTACCATGGACACCAAAAAAAAAATCGGTCTGCTACATAGATAAACGTGGGTATTCTCATGTAATATCAAGATGCTGAGTCCAAATTTGAAGTCAAAATTGATGTAGAATGTCAAGGTTTTTTTAAGTTATTGGAAAATATATAATTTAAAGAATTGTTAATAAATCATGTTCTATATAGCAAAAACTTACATCAAATGTAATATAATCGGTTATTAAAAACTTATTTCCAGTTATAAAGTAAATATTAAAGAATGTTTTAACTGCATTAAGCATTAAGTAGTTGGTTCCAGGGCTTATAACTAACAGTGGTGTGTCTGTGTAGAAACCTGCAGTCGTCCCCCATCATGCTGGGAGCGACGCGCCCTTGACAGCGCACCTCCATTGTGCTGGTATCTTGATGTAACCTCTCAGCTTGTGCATCACTGTCAGCGCCAACACTACATGGAAAGAAATTCTGGTGTGAATGATGAAAGCGCATTTTCAGAGACATAGCTAGCCAGTGCTTTATAGTCTTCTGTCATGCTTAACACTAATCTGGAGCAGACAGTTATGTATACACTTACACATATGTGCTACTGAACTCACGCATTATACACACACACACTGAAATATATTTATACATACATATATATATATATATATATATATATATATATACATATATATATATATATATATATATATATATATATATATATATATATATATATATATATATATATATATATATATATATATATATATATATGCAATAAGATCACAGTAAACAGGTGATTTCAGAATATGCAAAACAACACTGTGAAAGAATAGAGAAATTCCAAGCGCTTTCGTGAGTACTCACATAATCAAGGAACAATAAAAGTAATGCATCAAAGGAAGGCATACAAAGGTTCTAGACCACACCTCACTATCATATCCCACAATAATGCAACATCTGATGCGCTGCTCATAAGAAAGGGAACACTGCAGCAGGCCCGCTGGCCCAACTAGACAGGTCCTTCACACAACCCACGAACAAACTATTCTACCCAAGAATTAAGAATTTTAAAATTTATTATTTGTCCAATGTATTATTGAATTCTTCCCAAATTCTACTAATTATAAATGGATCTAATTTATATAAACCAAAGGAAATATTCATATTATGGTCAAAACTGTTTTTTATGAAACAAGATTCAATTATATTCCTGTCGACCATTTACTTGCTTGATACAACTATATATACATATATATATATATATATATATATATATATATATATATATATATATATATATATATATATATATATATATATATATATATATATATATATATATATATATATATATATATATATATATATATATGCGGAGGTACCACCTCTAGAACTTTACTTGGGACCCTCATTCTCAGAGAAAACAATAAACGTACCTCAGGGAAAACTCAAGGCTCTCCCCTGAGCTGTTTGAATATTTTCTTCTCCTACAACCCACTATAATTTATATTATATATGTACTTTATTATTAGACAGAATACATTGATAGAAAACATAAACATGAGTACATTGATACAATATATCAAGGGTTATGAATCTCCTCCACCTCCTCCGAAGCTGGACGCAAACCCAGTAAGCAGCATGCATTTTCTCTCTGGATGGCAACACTGTGGCGCTGGAACATGAAAGTGGCTTCCCTTGGGTCCCTGATGGTGTCGATGAGTCTGCAACCCAGTTCTTTAAGGAAACGTGTGGCATGTTTTTCCCATGATCCCAAGTTCTCTGATCCCACTGGGACAAATTGATACTGTTGGCTTATTTCCCTGTACTTGCTGATCTTGTACTCCTCCCTGTGGTCAGCAGTTCCTCCTTGTCGCCCGACATTGTGATTGATATAGGTGTCAGCCAGTGTGGACACACAGATATAGTCCAATGCTAAGAGCTTGTCATTCTTCCAAGGATAGATGGTGATCCCGTCAGGGCGGTTTGCTGGGTTTTGGGTATTGTTAGCTGCTAGTGATTGGGTCTCCCTCTCGGCTGGGCATCCATCTGTAGCAAGGGTTATCTTTATGATGTCGTTGACCTCATTGTGTCTTGCATGCCAGCCCTTGGTTTTGGAACAGTTAAGACCATGTAGATCATATTGGCCGGCTTGCGCATCGCCGTAAATACGTATATTCCGAGTAAACTGGGGCAGCAAGGCGCAGAGCTACTGCAATATGGAGGGTCACAGGGCCGAGGCGGATACCCATTGCCGATATGGGAACTGTTTGGAGAAAGTCCCTGGAGTGATGTGTGCTCACAGCTTGCAGACGGGCAATCTCCCTGTCTGATGTTGCAGTACTGAGCACGTTGGCAAGCACCTTTTCGGTGATGGGGCCATCCCAGCTTGGCTGTTTGTAAGCCAGTGCTGCACTAGGGTTTGGTGCTGGAGCAGTAAGAGTCTCCCCTTCAGTGATGGCACTGGCATAGTTAGGGTCCTGTATTCCTGCTGAGTCCCTGAGGTTATAAGGAAGAATTTGTTTTATTAATTCGTTTGATGCTATGGAAGAGGATAGGAAAGCTGGTAGAGCAATCTGGGAGGATCTGCGTACTCCCAGCCCCCGAAGCTTGACCGGAAGTGAGGCTTGCATCCACTGTCCATCTTCAAGGGAAAGATTCAATACACTCACTAGCATGGTCTTAAGGAGAGAGTCATATTCCTTGAGTTTTGGACTGCTGAAGGCTGGGGAGCATCTCAGAAAGTAGGTAAGTTTTGGGATTAACAGGCACCTGGTGAGTAGGTAGAAGGCATCACTTGTATCGATGTCTTTCATCCTGCTTTTCATCATTTTTTCTAGGATCAGATCGATGGCATTGGACCCAAGAGGAGCACCAAAGAGAGTGCTATTGGCTGGATCAATGGCTCGTGCTCCTGATAAAACAGCCCTAATTTTCTGGATCATCTGTCGATTGGTAGAAACTATTTCACATTAAGTGGGGTTCAAAGATAAGCCCAGGCTTTCTCCCAAGTCTTTAATTTTTCTGATGTCCTCTAGGAGAGATTCTGTTGTGCAAGCTAGGGCACCATCATCCAAGAACCAGATAGTGAGCTCACTGGAGAGTGTTTCTGTGACTTCCTTGATGACCAAACAGAATACAAGGGGGGTGAGAGGGTCCCCCTGATGCACACCCTCACATGAGTCAATTTCATGGTCCCCAAACAATAGTTTAGAAGTCACACTGTAATATGATTCTATGAAGGGATAGAGGGAAGGGAAGTTTCTAGAAACTGCTTGGAGAGCAGCATCCCTTCTAAGTTGAAAGCATTAGCAAAGTCCAATTTGATCCAGGCTTTTTCATCAGACATGTTGTTGATGTATACTCGTGCTGCGTGAGCAGCTGCTTCACTGCCTTGTTGAACCCCAAAACCGAGGTGAGTTGGTTGCAATATTGCAGCAATATCGTGACTCACTCTTCTTACTGCAGCCTTGGTGACTAGGAGTCGAAGGGTGTTGCCCACTGCAATGGGCCTGATTCCTCCATCCTTTTTCCGGAGGGCACACAATGAGGCACCAAAGAAAAAGGGTCTAATGGCCTCTGGGACACTGCCAGCCAGGCATAGGTTGGAAAATTTGGTGAGTTCAGACAGCAGCCTCTCTGAAACATCACCAATTGCTGGATTGAGTATTTGTTTTAAGTGTTGAGGACTTAAACCGGTGAAACCTCTTGCTGATCCCTGTGGAAATGATATAGCAGCTTTATACACATCAGCATCCTGTAAGGTTAGATGTTCTTCGCCTGCTGCAATGTCAGAGAGGTCAATGTTGATACTGGGAGCTCTGGGTGGATGGTTGTCCTTTAGAGCTTGCGCCGTGCTTACGTCCTTAGGAGTGATGGTATCCTCACTGGTTATAAGCCTCAGCCTCTATTTTCTTGCTAATTTGCGCTCTGATTTTTGAGGCGTTGGGTGTCCTGTTGTTGGCATTTGCCCGGCAGGTGTTTGTCGCCCTAGGGGGGAGACGGACGAGGTTGTCATCCCTTGGGAATGCATTTATTGCCCTAATAACATGTGTTGCTAGTGACTTGTCCCTCCTTGGTGGGACAGCCAAACAGGCATTGCCAAAAAGCAGCAAGTTGTGCCAGGATCTGTTGTTTGAAGGAGCATCGTTGACCTTCTTCAGAAGGTCAGTGAATTTACTAGCAGCTTGAGGACGAGCTGCTTTGGGGATGTGTGTCAGAGTCCTGGCGAATTTTAATTTGATTTCAGATTTGAGGTCCTCTGTAGAGGTGAAGTCACGGTAGCTGTCAGCGCTGTCTGCTGGGAGGGGCTGCTGGTTCTTCCCATTTGGAGCTCTCCTGGAGCCTAGACATCCATTGTGTGCACGGATGTTGCCAGTTGAGGGAATGAGTGCACATTGCCTGTAGCACACCCGGCAGATGCCTCGAGAACGACGGCTTTGGCTCTGTCTTGAAGATTCCTGGGAACCCGCGACTACTTGTGACATTGCTGATACCTTGGGGGTGGGAGGGCGCCAGCTGTGGGGTGACGGGTGAAGGACAGCATGGATGCATGGGGGATGAGGGTGGGGGAGTAGCGAGCGGCGGAACTTGTAATTGGTGGGGCACTAAACGGTAACACCCTTGGTCAGGAAGTCAGTGGTCCTAGGCTGGGATGAGGGGAGCGGACCTTTGACGGGGGGCGGAGGGAGTGGCCCTGTGTGTTCACTAAAGATGCACATCACTGACTAACTTTTGCTAATTGTTATACACTTACTATTCCATTTAGAAAAAACCCATTTAGCACACTAATCACCGTGCTCTCACTGTTAACCGAGATGTTCTGTTCACCATCCAATGACGGTGTCGTGAGCGAACACTTCCCCAACCCCCCCGACCCCGGCCGGACACAGAGGTAAACAAAACCTCCTCCAAACCACCGCTGGCAGGATCCCCACAACATCACCACCGCTGGCAGGATCCCCACAACATCACCACCGCTGGCAGGATCCCCACAACATCACCACCGCTGGCAGGATCCCCACAACATCACCACCGCTGCTCCCAAATCCCAAAACGCACACTGCACTTTCACTGATACAGAAGCAACGGTCTGATGCAGAGGATTGTCATATCTCTGTATATATAATGTGTGTGTGTATGCAAATATGCATTAAAAACTCTTGATTAATGAGATGAATGTGTTGAAAAATTAAATTCTGACATGAGTAGTTAAGAGTCAAATACCAGGAATTTACGAATAAAAAAAGACACTATTGAAACTTTGTTTAAACCTTGAGTCTTCATTTTTAAACTACAGTATATCCAAGTATAATATGTCCAGGTATAATATGTCCAGGTATAATATGTCCAGGTATAATATGTCCAGGTATAATATGTCCAGGTATAATATGTCCAGGTATAATATGTCCAGGTATAATATGTTCAGGTATAATATGTACAGGTATAATATGCCCAGGTATAATATGTCCAAGGTATAATATGTCCAGGTATAATATGTCCAGGTATAATATGTCCAGGTATAATATGTCCAGGTATAATATGTCCAGGTATAATATGTCCAGGTATAATATGTCCAGGTATAATATGTCCAGGTATAATATGTCCAGGTATAATATGTCCAGGTATAATATGTACAGGTATAATATGCCCAGGTATAATATGTCCAAGGTATAATATGTCCAGGTATAATATGTCCAGGTATAATATGTCCAGGTATAATATGTCCAGGTATAATATGTCCAGGTATAATATGTCCAGGTATAATATGTCCAGGTATAATATGTACAGGTATAATATGCCCAGGTATAATATGTCCAAGGTATAATATGTCCAGGTATAATATGTCCAGGTATAATATGTCCAGGTATAATATGTCCAGGTATAATATGTCCAAGGTATAATATGTCCAAGGTATAATATGTCCAGGTATAATATGTCCAGGTATAATGTGTCCAGGTATAATATGTCCAGGTATAATATGTCCAGGTATAATATGTCCAAGGTATAATATGTCCAAGGTATAATATGTCCAGGTATATGTCCACGTATAGTATGTCCAGGTATAATATGTCCAGGTATAATATGTCCAGGTATAATATGTCCAGGTATAATATGTCCAAGGTATAATATGTCCAGGTATAATATGTCCAGGTATAATATGTCCAGGTATAATATGTCCAGGTATATGTCCAGGTATAATATTCCAGGTATAATATGTCCAGGTATAATATGTCCAAGGAATAATATGTCCAGGTATAATATGTCCAGGTATAATATGTCCAGGTATAATATGTCCAGGTATAATATGTCCAGGTATAATATGTCCAGGTATAATATGTCCCAGGCATAATATGTCCAGGTATAATATGTCCAGGTATAATATGTCCAGGTATAATATGTCCATGTATATTATGTCCAGGTATAATATGCCCAGGTATAATATGTCCAAGGTATAATATGTCCAGGTATAATATGTCCAGGTATAATATGTCCAGGTATAATATGTCCAGGTATAATATGTCCAGGTATAATATGTCCAGGTGTAATATGTCCAGGTATAATATGTCCAGGTATAACATGTCCAAGGTATAATATGTCCAGGTATAATATATCCAGGTATAATATGTCCAGGTATAATTGGTCCTGGTATGATATGTCCAGGTATAATATGTCCAGGTATAATATATCTTGGTATAATATGTCAAGGTATAATATGTCCAGGTATAATATGTCCAGGTATAGTATGTCCAAGGTATAATATGTCCAGGTATAATATGTCCAGGTACAATATGTCCAGGTATAATATGTCCAAGGTATAATATGTCCAGGTATAATATGTTCAGGTATAATATGTCCAGGTATAATATGTCCAGGTATAATATGTCCAGGTATAATATGTCCAGGTAATTGGTCCTGGTATAATATGTCCAGGTATAATATATCCAGGTATAATATGTCAAGGTATAATATGTCCAGGTATAATATGTCCAGGTATAATATGTCCAGGTATAATATGTCCAGGTATAATATGTCCAAGGTATAATATGTCCAGGTATAATATGTCCAGGTATAATATGTCCAATATATAATATGACCAGGTATAATATGTCCAGGTATGTGTCCAGGTATAATATGTCCAGGTATAATATGTCCAGGTATAATATGTCCAGGTATAATATGTCCTAGCATAATATGTCCAAGTATAATATGTCCAAGGTATAATATGTCGAGGTATAATATGTCGAGGTATAATATGTCGTGGTATAATATGTCCAGGTTTAATATGTCCAGGTATAATATGTCCAGGTATAATATGTCCAGGTATAATATGTCCAAGGTATAATATGTCCAGGTATAATATGTCCAGGTATAATATGTCCAGGTATAATATGTCCAGGTATAATATATCAAGGTATAATATGTCCAGGTACAATATGTCCAGGTATAATATGTCCAAGTTATAGTAGTGGGGAAAGTGGCTATATGGCTCAGAAGTAACACCTAGGCCTGGTCACAGACCGGGCCGCGGGGGCGTTGACCCCCGGAACTCTCTCCAGGTAAACTCCAGGTGTTACTTCCGGTCAAGGTGTTACTTTCTGTTTCCTACTTCCGGTCTCTCCTTCACCCCTACATAGGTGTGAAATTTTGCAATTTTGTGATAATGACCCTGACCTCACCCTCGACCACCTCACCCCCCCGCCCGTGCTCCCCGCCCATGCCCACTCCCTGCCCATGCTCCCCGCCCACATTCCCCCGCCCGTGCCCCCCACGCGCGCCCACCCATGCCCACCCGCGCGCGCATCGTGCCTGCAGCGCCTTCTGCAGCGTCTGGATCGCCCCTGCCTCCCGAATTTTTTCGATTTTTTCCGAATTTTTTTTCAATTTCATTTTTTGTGCTCCCCACCTCCTCGGATCAACTTTTTCTCGATATTAATGATACCAAGATTTGAGCTACTCCCCATCTCCTTGGATCAACACCTCCATCTCCCCCACACCTCCCACCACCCACTTCCATCTCCCATACACTCTAAATTCAATATTCCTGCTCCATCTTCTTGGATCAAGACCTCCTTCTCCCTCACCCCCACCACCCTCTAAACCCAGTATCCCTGCTCCACTTCCTCAAACCAAGACCTCCCTCTCCATCTCCCCCCAAAAATCCATTTTCTTGCAATCTCCAACTCCTTGGATCAACACCTCTCTCTCACCCACACCTCCCACTTCCACCCCATCCCAGAATCCCTGATTCACCTCCTCGGATCAAGATCACCCTCCTTAGATTAACTATTCTCGATCCACTTCCTTGGATCAAATTTTTGGGTCCTCCCTATGCAGGTCTAAACAAGTAACTTCCTGGCATGCATGACGTCACCCCACCTGTGTTTACCCAGCGGTCAGTGACGTCACCTGATGACCTCACACACACAAGCCAACAGGCAGAATCAGGTCTGTCACCATAACAACCTCAACAACCCACAACTTATAACCTTTGTTCGGCATCTCTGCTTCAACAACAATACCCACAACCCACATCATTTCCCATTTCATTTCACAATTTTTCCCCTTTAGATACAATTATTTTTTTCATAAATGACACTAATACACATCGTCACTCTTAACCAGGATAACCCAAATTATTCCCCATTTTCGTTAATACCCACAACAATCCACAATTTTTTTGCATAATACAACAAAAGATTCACTTGTCAGTCTCCTCAAGTCTAGACATATACCGACTGGCAAGGACTGTCCAGCGAGTCTTATCTGATTTACCTTCAGATTAAAATCTCAGGTCAGACCCACCAAGTAATTCTTCTCTCTCTACCTCAACACCAACACTCAGTTCTACCATAGAGAGAATTTAAGCCTAGATATGCTTACTCAATCCATTCTTTTAAAATATATTCACACAATACCTTTAATTTCAGTAAAATTCCCATATTTCATTAAAATTCTAATACAATCCTCTTCTTACCCCTTCTCCCCACCCCCCAAACCTTACCTCTTCACATCCACCCACCCATCTCCCAACACTTCACTCTTCCCTCAACATCTCCCAACACTTCACTCTTCCCTCAACATCTCCCAACACTTCACTCTTCCCTCAACATCTCCCAACACTTCACTCTTCCCTCAACATCTCCCAACACTTCACTCTTCCCTCAACATCTCCCAACACTTCACTCTTCCCCCAACATCTCCCAACACTTCACTCTTCCCTCAACATCTCCCAACACTTCACTCTTCCCTCAACATCTCCCAACACTTCACTCTTCCCCCAACATCTCCCAACACTTCACTCTTCCCTCAACATCTCCCAACACTTCACTCTTCCCTCAACATCTCCCAACACTTCACTCTTCCCTCAACATCTCCCAACACTTCACTCTTCCCCCAACATCTCCCAACACTTCACTCTTCCCTCAACATCTCCCAACACTTCACTCTTCCCTCAACATCTCCCAACACTTCACTCCTCCCTCAACATCGCCCAACACTTCACTCTTCCCCCAACATCTCACAACAAGGCACAATTTTCACTCAACCCACAATTTTTCTCGTTTTAACTATTTCATCAGAAAAAGTCACCACAGCACTTACAACTTATGACCACTTTTCGATAAATTCACTAGTCACAATTTTACATTTTACGAAGTTAATACCCACACACTCACACACACACACACACACACACACACACACACACACACACACACACACACACACACACACACACACACACACACAAACACACACACACACACACACACACACACACACACACACACACACACACACACACACACACACACACACACACAGGAGGGTCAGGGGAGACATGATAACGACATATAAAATACTGCGTGGAATAGACAAGGTGGACAAAGACAGGATGTTCCAGGGAGGGGACACAGAAACAAGAGGCCACAATTGGAAGTTGAAGACACAAATGAGTCAGAGAGATAGTAGGAAGTATTTCTTCAGTCATAGAGTTGTAAGGCAGTGGAATAGCCTAGAAAATGACGTAGTGGAGGCAGGAACCATACACAGTTTTAAGACGAGGTTTGATAAAGCTCATGGAGCGGGGAGAGAGAGGGCCTAGTAGCAACCGGTGAAGAGGCGGGGCCAGGAGCTAGGACTCGACCCCTGCAACCACAAATAGGTGAGTACAAATAGGTGAGTACACACACACACACACACACACACACACACACACACACACACACACGAAAGAGTCAAAGAAGCATCACCGGACATCATAGCTCTCACAGAAACCAAGCTTACAGGTATGATAACAGATGCCATCTTTCCAACGGGATACCAAATCCTGAGGAAAGACAGAGGGAACAGGGAAGGTGGAGGAGTGGCGTTGCTGATCAAAAATCGCTGGAATTTTGATGAGCTGGAGAGAGGAGATAGCGGAGAAGAAAGTGATTACATAGTGGGAACACTTCACTCTGGAGGTCCCAAGGTGGTAATAGCAGGGATGTATAACCCACCACAGAACAGCAGGAGGCCAAGGCAAGAGTACGACGAGAGCAATAGAGCGATGGTTGACACACTGGCTAGAGTGGCCAGAAGAGCTCATGCATGCAGGGCAAAGCTCCTGATCATGGGTGACTTTAACCACAAGGAGATCGATTGGGAGAACTTGGACCCACATGGGGGCCAAGATACATGGAGGGCTAAGATGATGGAGGTGGTACTGGAGAACTTCATGTACCAACACGTAAGGGACACTACAAGAGAGAGAGGAGAGGATGAACCAGCAAGGCTGGACTTAGTATTCACCTTCAGTAGTGCAGATATCGAGGACATCACATATGAAAGACCCCTTGGGGCCAGTGACCATGTGGTTTTAAGCTTCGAATACACAGTAGAGCTACAAGTGGAGGGAGAAGCAGGAAGGCCAGGACGAATGAAGCCAAACTACAAGAAAGGGGAATACACAGGAATGAGGAACTACCTGAACGGGGTTCAGTGGGACAGAGAACTGGCAGGGAAGCCAGTTAATGAGATGATGGAATATGTAGCAACAAAATGCAAGGAGGCTGAGGAGAGGTTTGTACCCAAGGGTAACAGGAGTTATGAAAAAGCCAGGATGAGCCCATGGTTTACCCAAAGGTGCAGGGAGGCAAAAACCAAGTGTGCTAGGGAATGGAAGAAATATAGAAGGCAAAGGACCCAGGAGAATAAGGAGAACAGTCGTAGAGCCAGAAACGAATATGCAAAGATAAGAAGGGAGGCCCAAAGACAATATGAAAATGACATAGCAGCGAAAGCCAAATCTGACCCGAAACTGTTGTACAGCCACATCAGGAGGAAAACAACAGTCAAGGACCAGGTAATCAGGCTAAGGAAGGAAGGAGGAGAGACAACAGGAAATGACCGTGAAGTATGTGAAGAACTCAACAAGAGATTCAAAGAAGTGTTCACAGAGGAGACAGAAGGGACTCCAGAAAGACGGAGAGGTGGGGCACACCACCAAGTGCTGGACACAGTGCACACAACCGAGGAAGAAGTGAAGAGGCTTCTGAGTGAGCTAGATACCTCAAAGGCAATGGGGCCAGATAACATCTCCCCATGGGTATTGAGAGAGGGAGCAGAGGCGCTATGTGTACCCCTAACAACAATATTCAATACATCTATCGAAACAGGGAGATTGCCTGAGGCATGGAAGACAGCAAATGTAGTCCCAATCTTTAAAAAAGGAGACAGACATGAAGCATTAAACTACAGACCAGTGTCACTGACATGTATAGTATGCAAAATCATGGAGAAGATTATCAGGAGAAGAGTGGTGGAACACCTAGAAAGGAATGATCTCATCAACAGCAGCCAGCATGGTTTCAGGGACGGGAAATCCTGTGTCACAAACCTACTGGAGTTCTATGACATGGTGACAGCAGTAAGACAAGAGAGAGAGGGGTGGGTGGATTGCATTTTCTTGGACTGAAAGAAGGCGTTTGACACAGTTCCACACAAGAGATTGGTGCAAAAACTGGAGGACCAAGCAGGGATAACAGGGAAGGCACTACAATGGATCAGGGAATACTTGTCAGGAAGACAGCAGCGAGTCATGGTACGTGGCGAGGTGTCAGAGTGGGCACCTGTGACCAGCGGGGTCCCACAGGGGTCAGTCCTAGGACCAGTGCTGTTTCTGGTATTTGTGAACGACATGACGGAAGGAATAGACTCTGAGGTGTCCCTGTTTGCAGATGACGTGAAGTTGATGAGAAGAATACACTCGATCGAAGACCAGGCAGAACTACAAAGGGATCTGGACAGGCTGCAGACCTGGTCCAGCAATTGGCTCCTGGAGTTCAATCCCACCAAGTGCAAAGTCATGAAGATTGGGGAAGGTCAAAGAAGGCCGCAGACGGAGTACAGTCTAGGGGGTCAGAGACTACAAACCTCACTCAAGGAAAAAGATCTTGGGGTGAGTATAACACCAGGCACATCTCCTGAAGCGCACATCAACCAAATAACTGCTGCAACATATGGGCGCCTAGCAAACCTCAGAACAGCATTCCGACATCTTAATAAGGAATCGTTCAGGACCCTGTACACCGTATACGTTAGGCCCATATTGGAGTATGCGGCACCAGTTTGGAACCCACACCTAGCCAAGCACGTAAAGAAACTAGAGAAAGTGCAAAGGTTTGCAACAAGACTAGTCCCAGAGCTAAGAGGTATGTCCTACGAGGAGAGGTTAAGGGAAATCAACCTGACGACACTGGAGGACAGGAGAGATAGGGGGGACATGATAACGACATACAAAATACTGAGAGGAATTGACAAGGTGGACAAAGACAGGATGTTCCAGAGATTGGACACAGTAACAAGGGGACACAGTTGGAAGCTGAAGACACAGATGAATCACAGGGATGTTAGGAAGTATTTCTTCAGCCACAGAGTAGTCAGTAAGTGGAATAGTTTGGGAAGCGATGTAGTGGAGGCAGGATCCATACATAGCTTTAAGCAGAGGTATGATAAAGCTCACGGCTCAGGGAGAGTGACCTAGTAGCGATCAGTGAAGAGGCGGGGCCAGGAGCTCGGACTCGACCCCCGCAACCTCAACTAGGTGAGTACAACTAGGTGAGTACACACACACACACTTTTCTCAATAACTGTTAAGAAATATTCTCTAAACAACATCATTTAACACCACTGAATACTACCAAAACACCACTGAATACTACCAAAACGCCACTGAATACTACCAACACGCCACTGAATACTACCAAAACACCACTGAATACTACCAAATCACCACTGAATACTACCAAAACACCACTGAATACTACCAAAACACCACTGAATACTACCAAAACACCACTGAATACTACCAAAACACAACTGAATACTACCAAAACACCACTGAATACTACCAAATCACCACTGAATACTACCAAAACACCACTGAATACTATCAAATCACCACTGAATACTACCAAAACATCACTGAATACTACCAAATCACCACTGAATACTACCAAATCACCACTGAATACTACCAAATCATCACTGAATACTACCAAATCACCACTGAATACTACCAAATCACCACTGAATACTACCAAATCACCACTGAATACTACCAAAACACCACCAAAATCACCATAAAGTAAGATCAGCTTCACCAACTAACACACATTTTCACACAAATCCCCTCAAATCACTATAACCAAGACGATTACCAATTTCTATGATTACACTCACCTCAAACTAAGATATAACATGAGCGCAAAAACATGAACACAAACCCAACACACAAACACAACAGGATCACCTCTTTTTCGGCATCTCTAGTTCGACAACAACACCAACAACCCACAACACCCACAACCCACAACACCCACAATCCACAACACCCACAACCCACAACACCCACAACCCACAACACCCACAACCCACAACATCCACAACCCACAACACCCACAACCCACAACACCCAAAACCCACAACACCCACAACCCACAACATCCACAACCCACAACACCCACAACCCACAACACCCACAACCCACAACACCCACAACCCTCAACACCCACAACTTACAACCTTTTTTTTGGTATCTCTAGTTCGACAACAATACCCACAACCCTCATCACTTACCATTTTATTCACAATTTTTCCTCTTTCCACGAAACATTTTTCCCCTTTTTTTTACTAAATCTTAAATGTAATGCACATTGATTAATATTATACTCACAACAACTAATCATCTCACTACCCAACTACTGCGGCATGTTTCTACAACCTCCAAGTCCCAGGTATTGGGGATTCACCCTCCAGTAGTTTCCAATGTATCATAACTTTTCACTTCTATACTTTCTTTTAAAATATTCACACATTACCTTTATTTTCAGCAAAATCCCCCCATATTTCATTAAATTTCTAATACAACCCTTCCCATACCCCTCTCCATCTCACCCACATTTCTTCACATCCACTCACCCATCTCCCAACACACCTCTTCAGAACACACACAAAAATCACATTTCACATCCACAAATCCATCTCATCACACATCTCAAATCCGCTAGAATCACTGTAACCAAAATATTCACCAAATTCTATGACCACCTAACACACACAGACACCCCACTCTACTTTGAACACCTTCAGAACACTCTGATACACCATAATTTGAAGACCACCTTTTCTCAATATCTCTTAAAAAATATTCTCTCAACAACAACAATAAACTTTATCATCTCACAACAGAACAACCCTAGATTACTTTGAACACCATCAAAATACTCTCATAAATCATTTGAATACTCACAAAAACACCTTTGAACATTTCCAGACAACACTGAAACACTTCCAGATTACATTAGAACATTTCGAAGACATCATTGGAACGCTTCCAAAATATAATTTTGAATACTCCCAAATAAGTTTTGACATCTCTAATTCATCTACACTTACACATTTCATTAACCGAAATTACAACTCTCCAGACTTTACAACATTATCACAAAAACTCACTCATACACTTATGTCATGAGACATTTACCAAAACTAACGCACACACACACACACACACACACCACACTTTACTTTGAACAACACCAAAAACACAATTAATTACATTTGAATACTCCAAAAACATCATTTGAACACATTCAAAAGCATCATCAAACTCCTTTGAATACCCCCAAAACACTACTGAATACTACTAAAACAGCACTGAATACTGCCCAGACACCACTAAAAATCACCAGAAACTAAGATCAGCATCACCAGCTAACACCCATTTTATAGAAATCCCCTCAAATCACTATAACCAAGACGATCCCACTCACCTCAGACTATTATATAACATGAGCGCAAAAAAACATTCTCATAAATCATTTGAATAGTCTCAAACACCTTTGAACATTTCCAAACAACACTGAAAAACTTACAACAGGATCATCACCAACTGAAAACATATCATGTACATACACAAAAACTAAGACATCCATCAACTAACATCCATGATCACTCACCTTAAAACCACCAAGATCGCAGGAAACACTCATTTTTCATAAACATTCACACAAAAATCACAATCACCAACACCTTACAATATTTGCCAATATCTAATACACTCACCTCACTACCACCAACACATACCGGCACAGATAGTGACACCTCCCATGACGTCACATTCGAACCTTTGTTTACATGGTGATCAGTGACGTCACACCCAAACACCTTGTTTCATCCTGTTACATCTCCAATATCTAAGATCACCACAATCAAGACGGTTACCAAATTCTATAACCCCACCACTAAGATCACTAAAACATCACACGTTTTCTACACATTCTCTTAAAACATCATAACCAAGATCACTAAAAACTAAGATCGCTTACGTCAAAATCACTAAAACTATCTATACTTTTATTAAGATCACATAACATTTTGTCTTCTCTAACTCACCCACCAATTTACATTCTCGTTCACACTTACACATTTCATTAACCCAAATTACATCTCATCCACCAAACTCCTCCCTCATTCTCCAGACTTTACAACATTAGCACAAAAAAAACTAACTCATACACTAACACACAGACTAACTTTGAACCAACTCTGAGCAACACCAAAACACCACTGAACATCTTCAGAAATACTCTTCACATCATTTGAACACCATCAAACACCTTCGAATACTCCCAAAACACTACTGATTACTAAATAATCACTGAATACCGTCAAGAATCACGAGAAACTAAGATCAGCATCACCAGCTAGCACCCATTTTATAGAAATCCCCTCAAATCACTATAACCAAGAACTCCCTCCCCATTCCCCCCCATGAGTGCAAAAAAAAAAACATGAACACAAACCTAATACACAAACACTTAGTGCATGATCACCATCAACTGAAAACATATCATATACACACAAAAAACTAAGACAACCACCGACAACAAACACCCATGTTCACTTACCTCAAAAACCACTAATATCTCAGAAAACACTCATTTTTTATAAACATTCACACAAAAAATCATATTTGTCAATATCTAAGCGCACTCACCTCACTACCACCAACACACGATGTCACACCTCACAGGACCGGCGAGGTCACCTCCAGTGACGTCACACTCCCATCTGTGTTTACTTGGTGGTCAGTGACATCACACCCAACCCACCAAGACGATTACCAGATTCTATGACCCCACCACTAAGATCACAGAAAACACTTATTTTTATAAACATTCACACAAAAAATCACGATCACCAATTCCATATCATGTTTACCATCACCTATCAACACTCATCACCAAGATCACCAAAAATCTAAGATCACGCATCTCAAAACTACTATGATCACAGAATATGTCCAGGTATAATATATCCAGGTATAATATGTCCTGGTATAATATGTCCTGGTATAATATGTCCAAGATATAATATGTCCAAAGTATTTCTAATACATGGCAAAGGTTTACAAAGTAACCCGATGAAGCTTCTATAATTAAAGTGAAAGGTAATCTGTACAACTGATAATGATGACACTCAATTCTTAAGTATCACAATTCTAAAACAGTTGTTAGGACTTTCTTTGAAATTGCCAAAGAAACACTCAACTTAATACATACTAACAATGCTGAGACTGTGTTCCACACGTCGTCAAGTTAATCATCCTCGAGCTTCGAGTCCCCAAAAAAATCTTAGAGGTACCAAATTTCAAACTTCGAAATGCACTTTGGTAAATTATTCTTTTCTCCTTGAGGTTTAACCTCCCCTCAAAAGAATATTTGATGGAAATACTAACTCTTATGCAAATATCAGAGTGGAGTTTGACTCAGGAATCTCTGAGGCAAATCTTCAGCATCTGATGCTACTCCTGTCTGGAGAAAATATTCTTTTTCTACATTTAAGATAAATACTCTCAGTGCAATTATTTTTTATGAGTGATTTCGAAGATCATCAATATCCCTTATGCTTATTAAGGAAGTGAAATTATCTAATATATTTCGAATCAAAATAACGACCCAAGTTGTTATGGGACCTTCTGTAATAAGTTGTGTGATGCTGTCAGGAGAATAGTGTGATTGATCATCAATAAAAGATTTGTCACGATACTGCTGGAGAAATTATTTATGGAATTTTGTAGATATGTAGATTTTTTTTTAACAAAGATTCATATATAATCTGGAGACATTATTTAGGCGCTTCACTAAGACTAAGATTTTCCGAATTCGTGGAAAGAAGTGGAAAAACCCGGAATTTTTAAGTTGTGAGTGTTGGAACAGTGTATGTGAAAAATGAGGACCAGGGGCCCTGTCAATTGAAATCTTTCTTGATTGTGTGATGGTGTTCGTGATCCTAAGGTGATTGTAAGCCTTTGCTGCTGATCTTGTCTGCAAAATAACCATCTGGTTCTGGACTAGTCCAAGTTGTGGCTCTGGTTCTTGACACACGTATCCCAGTCCCCTGTCATCTTACTCTAACTTTCCTTATTGCAACTGTTACAGGGAGGTGTATATCCCCTACCTCCGCTTTATCTCACTTTGATTAGTATTTATGGGTCCAGATTAAATTTTTAAATGCTGTGAAGATTAAACCATACCACGCGTGGGGTTTGAACCCGCCATCAGAGAGTCTCAAAACTCCAGACCGTCGCGTTAGCCACTGGACCAGCTAGCCACAATAAGATTCGTCCAACTAGGTATATTTCAACACCATAGGAAGGTTAGCATAGGCATCACTGTGACCACAAATGCAAGTGGTGCCTATGTTAACCTTCCTACAGTGTAGAACTATACCTAGTTGGACGAAACTTGTCGAAGCTAGCTGACCCAGTGGCTAACGCGACGATCTGGAGTTTTCAGACTCTCTTACCGCGGGTTCAAACCCCACCCGTGGTATGGTTTGTTTGCAATCGTGTCATTACGATTTCTTGAGTCTGTGAAGATTATTATAACTGCGTTGTTGATGGTTTTCTTCAGTACTCTGAAAGTGTTGCCTGGAACACTGGAATTAATAAAAATGCTTCTCTCTTTGTCTAAATGTCTACTGATATCATTGATTGTTCTTCTGCATTCGAGTATAAACATTTTGGGGAAATAAAGCTCATAGAAGATATTCGTGATGTTAAGGCATTTACCCCTCAAGGAAATTAAGACAGAAAATTCTGTAGGCTCTTAAAAAGCCTTTTAAAACTCCTATCTTATTCCTAAAGTATTGGATCTAGAAGTGGAGGAAGCCATTTTATTGGCTGGTTGTTGGCAGCTAAGGATGCCATAAAAAGGCTTTTTAGTTCATCTCTTAAAGAGAAAATGGATGGATGTGCTTGACATCGCTGAGATCGTCATTACCTGGAGAGAGAGTTCCGGGGGTCAACGCCCCCGCGGCCCGGTCTGTGACCAGGCCTCCTTAGGTCAGTGTCCCAGGATGCGACCCACACCAGTCGACTAACACCCAGGTACCCATTTTACTGATGGGGAACATAGACAACAGGTGGAAAGAAACACGTCCAATGTTTCTACTCTGGCTGGGAATCGAACCCAGGCCCTCACCATGTGAAGCGAGAGCGTTAACCACCAGGCCACCATCGGAAGCAACGATGAGTATGTTGATGATATATCTCATCGAAAAGACACTGACAGGGATGATTTTGTTGAATCTTTCATCTACTCAGTTGTCCTTGTAGATGATAAATTAGACACCTGTGCAACACCTGTGTATCTTTATTGTGGAAATGTTTCGCCACCAAGTGTCTTCCTCAGTCCAATTCCACGAAGAAAAGTTGAGGATCAAAAATTTGAGGTAATCAATCCCTGAACTACAGATCTACAATCCTTCCAGATGTTGTCGAGGACCCTGCAGATGTTGGCGAGGACCCTGCAGATGTTGGCGAGGACTCTGCAGATGTTGGCGAGGACCCTGCAGATGTTGGCGAGGGCCCTGCAGATGTTGGCGAGGACCCTGCAGATGTTGGCGAGGACCCTGCAGATGTTGGCGAGGACCCTGCAGATGTTGGCGAGGACCCTGCAGATGTTGGCGAGGACCCTGCAGATGTTGGCGAGGACCCTGCAGATGTTGGCGAGGACCCTGCAGATGTTGGCGAGGACCCTGCAGATGTTGGCGAGGACCCTGCAGATGTTGGCGAGGACCCTGCAGATGTTGGCGAGGACCCTGCAGATGTTGGCAAGGACCCTGCAGATGTTGGCGAGGACTCTGCAGATGTTGGCAAGGACCCTGCAGATGTTGGCGAGGACCCTGCAGATGTTGGCGAGGGCCCTGCAGATGTTGGCGAGGACCCTGCAGATGTTGGCGAGGACCCTGCAGATGTTGGCGAGGACCCTGCAGATGTTGGCGAGGACCCTGCAGATGTTGGCGAGGACCCTGCAGATGTTGGCGAGGACCCTGCAGATGTTGGCGAGGACCCTGCAGATGTTGGCGAGGACCCTGCAGATGGGCTCACAAAGTCACAATAAAGTGCAATATTCTCATTCAGACAGGATGGGAATCAAAGATTTCAAGAGACGAATTTTTACCCAAAATATTGCAAAATGTGTCTCATTTATCGACTAACATCTAGTTACTTAAACTTATATTGTTGGGAAGACTGTGAGTCACTTGCAAACAATTAAAGCTAGCGGAAAAAGACCATCTTACAACTTGTGTTAATTGCTGTCTTAACAGGCACTAGAATCAAAATAACGACCCAATTTATTAGGTAAAAGGACACAAGTGCAACTAATGTGATATTTTATTGTGGCAAAGTTTAGCTGCCCAGGAACTTTGTCAAGTTCTTAGAAACAATACATGGGTACAGAGGGTATATATATAGTCTTAGAGTGAGGTGCAGTACTAAGTGTAATACATTCCCTCTGTGTCCATGTATTGTTTGTAACGACTTGATAAAGTTCCTGGAGAGCGAAACGTTGCCACACTAAAATATCACATTAGTTGCACTTGTGTCCTTTTACTTAACATATTGTCGGTAATTCTACCAACATTAATACACGACCCAATTTATTCTGGGACCTCCAATAATATGGTTGTGTGATGGTGTCAGGACAACAGTTGGACTCATCTACTGTACCAACATTGTCACCTCACTGCTTGAGGAATTATTTATGGAATATCAACATTTATTTTCCATGTTCAGAGGAAGCATTCCCATGGGTTTCCGAGAGTCAATTCAAGAAAGTTTATATATTGAACAGAGTGAAGAAATTTACTAATATTTACGACCCTGGATGTGCTAAAGCAAAAATTTATAAATTTTCATTACAACATAAACGTTTTAATGTTATAATTATACGTTCAAATTTATTTTTGCACCTTATTCGAAAACTCAGTTAGGAAATCGGAGAATAAATTTTAATATTCTTTAAGCTACTAGATAAAATAGGTTCTGAAGGAATCACATGTGGACTACCAAAAAATTCTGATTAATAACGTGGAACTGTACTTAGATTATCAGGATATCTTCAAATGTCAAAGAAGAAGAATACAAAACACAGAATTAAAATAAGCATCATTTATTACAGCGACAGAAAGCTCTATATAGCTTGGAATAAAGGTCAACTCTGTAGATTTAATAATCAAAATTAGCTTTGCTAGAAAAATATGCCACGTGTAATTAATGCACTAGAAATCCCCCTAGAAACCTAACCCAGATGCCACATCTCAATTCACTTGCAAGTCATTATAAGCGGAATTATTTTTTCGTAACCTACCTCGCTCGCCTCCCATTGACTGTATCAAACACCCTGTTGTTGTTGTTGTTGTTGTGGTCGGGTTTAGGGGTTGCATCTGCCCAAGGAGATGCTAATAATACGGTATCCTGTTATCGGCCGAATCCATGATGTCGTCACAATCAGGCGCAGTTATACTAATCTTCGTGAGTGCTTACAATCCCTTATGATTAAGGCACCGTTCAGAAAACATAGGTACCCCATATATTCTATTTATGAATGCATGGGGTACCTTAAATACAGTCATATCACACGAACACCTGCCCGTAGGGGCGTCAACCTCTAGTAATTCCTCTTAATGTGGATCTTCACAACATGTGGAACTTCGATTGTTGGCCCATAATAGTCTTTTATGTTTTGCGTGGTAATGTAACCCTCAACAATTTGGCCTTGACCCCTCACTATCTTGGTTGTGCATCACTGACTTATCCATGTGAGTCCCAGAGTCGATGTCATCTCTGACCCAGCTAAAACTCTAGGATTCTCAATCACTTCTCGTTTGCTCCTTACACTGCATGGAACTCCTATCCAGCTCTAGAACAACTCTTACCTAAGGTGTTGAATATCTCATGGATAGGGTGGTGCGTAGCTTTTGGATAGCTGTGAGGAAGAGAACTGGAAGCTAGATCATTCTGTCTTCCTCCTTTATGTAACCAAAATAAAAACTACGTAACTGGAGTTTTGAATAAGAATATTAACATACATATCAATATTCGTTTAATGTTAAAAACAAAATTGAATAATTAAGCCTAACAGGAGCAATTAGGAAAAAAGTAATAAAATAAGTGACGAATGTTAACATTGGATACGAATTAAGACAAGTCGGGAGGCTACAGTAGACTGAGATAATACATAGCTGTACTGAGACGTGGTAGACCATAGAAGACTTCCCGCTCAGCAGTGCTTGTAGAACAGGGAAGGTTGTCTTAAGAACAAGTGACAACAGTATTAGGACCAGGGTTTGACGGGACAAGGAAAAATATGGTCACGATGACCATTTACAGTCACTGCAGCTAAATCGTCAGGTGACTGGTTGGTTAAGAATGTTTAAATCTCCTTCAATTGACACCTTCACGTGGTCCACAAGACTACTACGACCCAACAACAATTCTACACACTGAGAAAACCAGAGGTTACCAGAGGACACGAAGGTTATGACATAGGCAGAAAGTAGTAGCCAAGTGTAAACCAAACGCCAATGCAGGTAACCTTCTGAGAGAGAAAACATCATATTCATAACAGTGGATTACTAATCCCTGGGAGAGTCAGGAGTAGAGAAAGAGTTCACCTGGTCAGCAAGAATATTTCCCGACCAGCTAACCAGGCGGCGCTCATGTTAAAACATCACAAGAAGAATTGAAGTAACTAACCACTACCCGTCTCCAGATCACTCACCAAAAATATAAAAGAAATGTATACAATGATGGAATTTGTTCCTCACATAGAGACATTGACCAGCTCCTGGATGGAGTGTTGAGGAGCTTCTGGATGGAGTGTTGAGGAGCTTCTGGATGGAGTGTTGAGGAACTTCTGAATGGAGTGTTGAGGAGCTTCTGGATGAAGTGTTGAGGAGCTTCTGGATGTAGTGTTGAGGAGCTTCTGGATGAAGTGTTGAGGAACTTCTGGATGAAGTGTTGAGGAGCTTCTGGATGTAGTGTTGAGCAGGGACTGGATGCTGCACTGAGTATTTCCTGGATAGGAGGGATTAGAACTTCTGGATGGAGTAACTGGCAGTTCCTGGAAAAGATAGTTAATATCTTCTGGACTGGGTGATTGTCAGCTCTTGGATGAGAGTTGAATAACTTGTGGATGCTTTCGTGAGTAGGACCAGGATAGGGTGGTGAGCAACTATTGGACTGGCTAGTCTTCAGTTCCTGGACGGGGCGGTGAGCAGGTCCTGGATCGGTAGGGGTCATCTACTTGACGGAGTGGTGGGTAGGTTCTGGACGGAGTAATGGGCAGCTCTTTGAGGGGAAGAGTGATCATTCCTGGAAGGGGTGGTGGCCAGTTCTTGGGTTGAGTGGGGTGGAGAGCAGCTTCTGAACGTGGTCCTAATTAGGGTGGGTCTAGCTGGGGTGGGTTCTAGCTGGTGTGGGTCCTATCTGGGGGCTAGTCCTAGCTGGGGTGAGTCCTAGCAATAAGAAGCAACACTCGCTGTAATAAGCTCAGCTCACCTAATGGAACCATTTCCGGTGTCTGCTTCCCGCCCCGTAGCAACTTAGAGCAGCAAGTTGTGTGTCCAGCTGAAGACCACACTCTGCATGTTGTTGTTGTTATTCCTTCACTGCTATGTGTGTCACTATTATGTTATGTTTGTCACTATTATATTATGTCTGTCACTACTATGTTATGTCTGTCAGTTCATCACTGTGGTTTTGGTCACTGTTGTTAACCCATCTTGACCTCAGTCTAAAAATCAGGGAACAGATGGGATTTGACCCCAAGACGAGTGAGTACTAAGCCTCACAGGCCAGTGTGTTAACCACTCAGTTAAGACACTGGCCTGTGGGTTTTAGTACTCACTGGCCTTGGGTTCAGGCCTCACCCGTTCCATGATTTGCTTGCAATCGTATTATTACGTTCTCGTGAGTCAGAATCTCCGTGTATACACCGAGTCTGGCTCGTCTACAATATTGGTCGTCAGCATTTTAATACAAAAGTCGTATGATAAACCTAAATTCCTCTAGAGTCAGGCTTATTTCTTGACTACTGAAGCAACACTATCACGTAGATTTGTTGACTACTGAGGCAGCACTATCACGTAGATTTGTTGACTACTGAAGCAACACTATCACGTAGATTTGTTGACTACTGAGGCAGCACTATCACGTAGATTTGTTGACTACTGAAGCAACACTATCACGTAGATTTCTTGACTACTGAGGCAGCACTATCACGTAGATTTTTTGACTACTGAGGCAGCACTATCACGTAGATTTCTTGACTACTGAGGCAGCACTATCACGTAGATTTCTTGACTACTGAGGCAGCACTATCACGTAGATTTCTTGACTACTGAGGCAGCACTATCACGTATATTTCTTGAATTCTGAGGCAGAACTATCACGTAGATTTGACTACTGAGGCAGCACTATCACGTAGATTTCTTGACTTTTGAGGCAGCACTGTCACGTAGATTTCTTGACTACTGAGGCAGCACTATCACGTAGATTTCTTGACTTTTGAGGCAGCACTATTACATAAATTTCTTGACTACTGAGGCAGCACTATCACGCAGATTTCTTGACTACTGAGGCAGCACTATCACGTAGATTTCTTGACTTCTGAGGCAGCACTATTACATAAATTTCTTGACTACTGAGGCAGCACTATCACGCAGATTTGTTGACTACTGAGGCAGCACTATCACGTAGATTTGTTGACTACTGAGGCAGCACTATCACGTAGATTTGTTGACTACTGAGGCAGCACTATCACGTAGATTTCTTGACTTCTGAGGCAGCACTATTACATAAATTTCTTGACTACTGAGGCAGCACTATCACGCAGATTTGTTGACTACTGAGGCAGCACTATCACGTAGATTTGTTGACTACTGAGGCAGCACTATCACGTAGATTTCTTGACTACTGAGGCAACACTATCACGTAGATTTCTTGACTACTGAGGCAGCACTATCACGTAGATTTCTTGACTACTGAGGCAGCACTGTCACGTAGATTTCTTGACTTCTGAGGCAGCTCACGTAGATTTCTTGACTTCTGAGGCAGCTCACGTAGATTTCTTGACTTCTGAGGCAGCACTATCACGTAGATTTCTTGATTTCTGAGGCAGCACTATTACATAAATTTCTTGACTACTGAGGCAGCACTATCACGCAGATTTGTTGACTACTGAGGCAGCACTATCACGTAGATTTCTTGACTTCTGAGGCAGCACTATTACATAAATTTCTTGACTACTGAGGCAGCACTATCACGCAGATTTGTTGACTACTGAGGCAGCACTATCACGTAGATTTGTTGACTACTGAGGCAGCACTATCACGTAGATTTGTTGACTACTGAGGCAGCACTATCACGTAGATTTGTTGACTACTGAGGCAGCACTATCACGTAGATTTGTTGACTACTGAGGCAGCACTATCACGTAGATTTCATCTCTTAATCAAGGATTGTAAACCACATTCCAAGCAAATAAAAATGACATAGCGGAGTTTATGTTATATATTCATGCAAAGAAATGCGACTATACAAAAAAAAAAAAAACTCACAGTACCGTGATTACTGGACTAATTCATTCATTCATTAGGAATTTGCCGGTACTTCCGGCCCGGGTCTTCTCCAGATGGTGACCCGGCGACTGAACTAATAAACAAATAACTCGCACATGAGGAAAAAGTAATTTACAGCGACGTTTCTGTACGAACTGGATAATTAACTAGTTAGAATGAACTTAAAAAAAAGGGAGAAATGATAAGAGTGGTGAATGTTGCAAAAGTTGTCAGCTTAAATCATTGACCAGAACGATACTAATAATTTGTGTCCAGGTGTCCTTGCTTAAAACTGTAAACTGGGTTGGGAAAAGAAAACAAATATACTCAAATAACCCGCATATAAAAGAGAGAAGCTTACGACGACGTTTCGGTCCGACTTGGGTTATTTGTGTATCGTTCCAGTCACGGTATTGTGCCTTTTTTGTTATTTAAAATAAATATATTTATTGCGGTGAAGAGAATTTTGCAAAACCCGTTGAATGCAAAAACGCACCGAGAAAATTTTATATCTCCAGTTAAGACGAAATAAATGGTAAAACTGCATTAACAACACTGTTTTACGGAATACTGAACCTTACAAGTGAGTCACTTTCAAGAGAGTCACTTTCAGGTGAGTCACTTTCAGTTGAGTCACTTTCAAGTGAGTCACTTTCAAGAGAGTCACTTTCAGGTGAGTCACTTTCAGTTGAGTCACTTTCAAGTGAGCCACTTTCAAGAGAGACACTTTCAGGTGAGTCACTTTCAAGAGAGTCACTTTCAGGTGAGTCACTTTCAGTTGAGTCACTTTCAAGTGAGCCACTTTCAAATGAGTCACTCTCAAGTGAGTCACTTTCAGGAGAGTCACTTTCAGGTGAGTCACTTTCAAGTGAGTCACTTTCAAGAGAGTCACTTTCAGGTGAGTCACTTTCAGTTGAGTCACTTTTAAGTGAGCCACTTTCAAGAGAGTCACTTTCAGGTGAGTCACTTTCAAGAGAGTCACTTTCAGGTGAGTCACTTTCAGTTGAGCCACTTTCAAGTGAGCCACTTTCAAATGAGTCACTCTCAAGTGAGTCACTTTCAGGTGAGTCACTTTCAAGTGAGTCACTTTTAAGTGAGTCACTTTCAAGAGAGTCACTTTCAGGTAGGATATTTTCCAGTAGGACATGATAATGATCCAGTAGAGCATGATAATGATCCAGTAGGACATGATAATGATCCAGTAGGGCATGATAATGATCCAGTAGGACATGATAATGATCCAGTAGGGCATGATAATGATCCAATAGGACATGATAATGATCCAGTAGGGTATGATAATGATCCAGTAGGGTATGATAATGATCCAGTAGGGTATGATAATGATCCAGTAGGGTATGATAATGATCCAGTAGGGTATGATAATGATCCAGTAGGGTATGATAATGATCCAATAGGGTATGATAATGATCCAGTAGGGTATGATAATGATCCAATAGGGTATGATAATGATCCAGTAGGGTATGATAATGATCCAGTAGGGTATGATAATGATCCAGTAGGGTATGATAATGATCCAGTAGGGCATGATAATGATCCAGTAGGGTATGATAATGATCCAATAGGGTATGATAATGATCCAGTAGGGTATGATAATGATCCAGTAGGGTATGATAATGATCCAGTAGGGCATGATAATGATCCAGTAGGGTATGATAATGATCCAGTAGGGCATGATAATGATCCAGTAGGGTATGATAATGATCCAGTAGGGTATGATAATGATCCAGTAGGGCATGATAATGATCCAGTAGGACATGATAATGATCCAGTAGGGCATGATAATGATCCAGTATTGCATGTTGATACAGTAGGGTATGATAATGATCCAGTAGGGCATGATAATGATCCAGTAGGGTATGATAATGATCCAGTAGGGTATGATAATGATCCAATAGGGCATAATGATGATCCAGTAGGACATGATAATAATTCAGTAGTGTTTGATAAATATAATATTGCAATTACATTTTGATATTTTTTCAATATTTTTTTTTAGGGAAACCGGGCAAGCTAAACCAAATAAAAAACATTGGACTGTATGGTGGCTTAGCTTGAAAGACAGCCCACGAATTCACAGCCGTCTCCAAAGACGTGTCTTGAGGAGTTGTCAGTCCCCGTCCCTAGGGCTGTGTGAAAGAAGAGTCAGTGATTATATAAATAATTGCCCCCTAAGGAGCATATGTCAGCATATCTCAGAAATTGAGTGCTGAAGTTACACTTAATATTTGGGCTCAAAAGCCCTCTTATTACGGCCTAATACGGTACCGCCAAATAATGCTTGAACTAGCTATCCGCTGGGCAGCTGCCTAAGCAGTACGTGGGTATTTGTAGCTAACCCGTAAGTTCCCTGGCTTGTGTCAGAGATGTAACCGGGTATGTATGTCTTGACTGAAGAATAGTGTGTTTTGAGGAATGTTACACGTCCTCCACTCAGTCTGGAAATTTGTAACACTCGCACTGTCACTATACTGTTCTCCAATACTTGTCCTTTATTTCACAGTAATGTCACTACATTCTACCACATATAACATATATTGAGATTATCTAAAAGGTCGTGGGCGTACTGTTATAGTTCCTTTGTTATTAAGCCAAATGCACGTGTAACACGCAAACTGACCTATGACGCCTCTCACCGCCCTGGCTTTCCCTGGGCGTCTCCCCAACACAAAAGTTATGATGAGTCCTGCAATTTTCCCTTCCTTGCCAAACTTAAACAGGAAGCCATGCAGGATGCTTGATTTATTGTTGTCTGGGCACAGACATCAGTGTACTCTATCTTTAACATGGTAATAAATAGGGTGCTGTTTTTTTTTTAATTTTCCTGCTAAGATAGGAGATTAATTGTCTCTCAGTATCCCACCCTATTTGCAAGACTGGTCTCTTGCAAGGAAGTGACGTGTCTATGACACACGCTAGTTATATGCTTCCAATTGAAGTGATGATGCAGAAGCAAGCAAGACGCAATTGCCCTTTCTGAGAGGGTCGTCCCTCAAGCTGAAAGGGCTTAAAAGGGCTGAATGGGGCTGATATCCCCCCTCCTGGAGAAAATTTCGCCACAAAATTCACTCTTTATTTTCTTGTTTAGTTGATCTCTTATGGTTGTTCACAATTGTTCAGTGGAACAAACTCTGCAATGGACTGATCAGTTATACTGCAGTGTGCGTAATTGTTCATTGGAACAAACTCTGCAGTGGACTGAACAGTTATACTGTAGCACACATAATTGCTCAATTTAACAAATTCTCCGTTGGAATAACAGGCACACTGTAGTTCACATAATTGTTCACTGGAACAGAATTGAGATGACATGAACAATAGCACTGCCATCAATTCCCGTATTATTCTCTTGATTGGATTGGTGAAGCCAGTGCCTGGTGACTCCACAGTTAGGATATCCAAGTGTTGAACATGTGTGTTCATCTCGACAGAAAAGATACTCGAGTGTTGAACATGTGTGTTCATCTCGACAGAAAAGATACTCGAGTGTTGAACATGTGTGTTCATCTCGACAGAAAAGATACTCGAGTGTTGAACATGTGTGTTCATCTCGACAGAAAAGATACTCGAGTGTTGAACATGTGTGTTCATCTCGACAGAAAAGATACTCGAGTGTTGAACATGTGTGTTCATCTCGACAGAAAAGATACTGGAGTGTTGAACATGTGTGTTCATCTCGACAGAAAAGATACTGGAGTGTTGAACATGTGTGTTCATCTCGACAGAAAAGATACTGGAGTGTTGAACATGTGTGTTCATCTCGACAGAAAAGATACTGGAGTGTTGAACATGTGTGTTCATCTCGACAGAAAAGATACTGGAGTGTTGAACATGTGTGTTCATCTCGACAGAAAAGATACTGGAGTGTTGAACATGTGTGTTCATCTCGACAGAAAAGATACTGGAGTGTTGAACATGTGTGTTCATCTCGACAGAAAAGATACTCGAGTGTTGAACATGTGTGTTCATCTCGACAGAAAAGATACTCGAGTGTTGAACATGTGTGTTCATCTCGACAGAAAAGATACTCGAGTGTTGAACATGTGTGTTCATCTCGACAGAAAAGATACTGGAGTGTTGAACATGTGTGTTCATCTCGACAGGAAAGATACTCGAGTGTTGAACATATGTGTTCATCTCGACAGAAAAGATACTGGAGTGTTGAACATGTGTGTTCATCTCGACAGAAAAGATACTCGAGTGTTGAACATGTGTGTTCATCTCGACAGAAAAGATACTGGAGTGTTGAACATGTGTGTTCATCTCGACAGAAAAGATACTCGAGTGTTGAACTTGTGTGTTCATCTCGACAGAAAAGATACTCGAGTGTTGAACATGTGTGTTCATCTCGACAGAAAAGATACTGGAGTGTTGAACATGTGTGTTCATCTCGACAGAAAAGATACTGGAGTGTTGAACATGTGTGTTCATCTCGACAGAAAAGATACTGGAGTGTTGAACATGTGTGTTCATCTCGACAGAAAAGATACTGGAGTGTTGAACATGTGTGTTCATCTCGACAGAAAAGATACTCGAGTGTTGAACATGTGTGTTCATCTCGACAGAAAAGATACTGGAGTGTTGAACATGTGTGTTCATCTCGACAGGAAAGATACTCGAGTGTTGAACATGTGTGTTCATCTCGACAGAAAAGATACTCGAGTGTTGAACATGTGTGTTCATCTCGACAGAAAAGATACTGGAGTGTTGAACATGTGTGTTCATCTCGACAGAAAAGATACTGGAGTGTTGAACATGTGTGTTCATCTCGACAGAAAAGATACTGGAGTGTTGAACATGTGTGTTCATCTCGACAGAAAAGATACTCGAGTGTTGAACATGTGTGTTCATCTCGACAGAAAAGATACTCGAGTGTTGAACATGTGTGTTCATCTCGACAGAAAAGATACTCGAGTGTTGAACATGTGTGTTCATCTCGACAGAAAAGATACTGGAGTGTTGAACATGTGTGTTCATCTCGACAGAAAAGATACTGGAGTGTTGAACATGTGTGTTCATCTCGACAGAAAAGATACTCGAGTGTTGAACATGTGTGTTCATCTCGACAGAAAAGATACTCGAGTGTTGAACATGTGTGTTCATCTCGACAGAAAAGATACTCGAGTGTTGAACATGTGTGTTCATCTCGACAGAAAAGATACTCGAGTGTTGAACATGTGTGTTCATCTCGACAGAAAAGATACTCGAGTGTTGAACATGTGTGTTCATCTCGACAGAAAAGATACTGGAGTGTTGAACATGTGTGTTCATCTCGACAGAAAAGATACTGGAGTGTTGAACATGTGTCTTGATCACCTACTGCTCGATTTTTTTTACTTTTCATATATATAATAAATATTATCACTAAATCAAATTTTTGTTACCATAGAACTTTTAATTTGGTAAACAGTACGACAGTGATGGTGGTGGTGGTTGTTGTTGTAGTGGTTGTTTTGGTGGTGGTGGTGGTGGTTGTTGTTGAGGTGGTTGTTTTGGTGGTGGTGGTGGTGGTGGTGGGTGTTGTGGTGGTGGTTGTTGTTGTAGTGGTTGTTTTGGTGGTTGTGGTGGTGGTTGTTGTTGAGGTGGTTGTTTTGGTGGTGGTGGTGGTGGTGGTTGTTGTTGTAGTGGTTGTTTTGGTGGTGGTGGTGGTGGTGGTGGTGGTTGTTGTTGTGGTGGTTGTTTTGGTGGTGGTGGTGGTGGTTGTTGTTGTAGTGGTTGTTTTGGTGGTGGTGGTTGTTGTTGTAGTGGTTGTTTTGGTGGTGGTGGTGGTGGTTGTTGTTGTAGTGGTTGTTTTGGTGGTGGTGGTGGTGGTGGTGGTTGTTGTTGTGGTGGTTGTTTTGGTGGTGGTGGTGGTGGTTGTTGTTGTAGTGGTTGTTTTGGTGGTGGTGGTGGTGGTTGTTGTTGTAGTGGTTGTTTTGGTGATGGTGGTGGTGGTTGTTGTTGTAGTGGTTGTTTTGGTGGTGGTGGTGGTGGTGGTGGTGGTTGTTGTTGTGGTGGTTGTTTTGGTGGTGTTTGTTGTGGTGGTGGTTGTTGTGGTGGTGGTTGTTGTTGTGGTGGTTGTTGTTGTGGTGGCTGTTTTGGTGGTGGTGGTTGTTGTGATGGTGGTTGTTGTTGTGGTGGTTGTTGTGGTGATGGTTGTTGTGGTGGTTGCTATGCAGGTGGTTGTTGTGGTGGTGGTTGTTCTAGTGGTGGTTGTTGCGGTGGCGGTGGTGGTAGTGGTGGTGGTGATTGTTGTGGTAGTGGTGGTGGTGGTTGTTATGGTGATGGTAGTTGTGGTGGTGGTGGTGATAGTGGTTGTGGTAGTTGTGGTGATGGTGGTGATAGTGGTGGTGGTGGTGGTGGTGGTAGTTGTGGTGGTGGTGGTAGTAGTGGTGGTGGTGGTTGTGGTGGTGGTGATTGTTGTGGTGGTGGCTATTGTTATAGTGGTGGTGGTAGTGGGGGTGGTAGTGGTGGTGTTTGTGGTAGTGGTGGTGGTGGTAGTGGTGGTGGTGGCAGTGGTGGTGGTGGTGGCAGTGGTGGTGATAAGTCTTCACCACCACCAGCAACACCAGTTCTACTCAATAACACCAACACCACCACCACTCAATTACACCATCACCACCACCACCACTCAATAACACCATCACCACCACCACCACCACCACTCAATAACACCATCACCACCACCACTACTCAATAACACCATTACCACCACCACCACTCAATAACACCATCACCAACACCACTCAATAACACCATCATCACCACCACCACTCAATAACACCATCACCACCACCACCACTCAATAACACCATCACCACCACCACCACTCAATAACACCATCACCACCACCACTCAATAACACCATCACCACCACCACCACTCAATAACACCATCATCACCACCACCACTCAATAACACCATCACCACCACCACCACCACCACCACCACCACTCAATAACACCATCACCACCACCACCACTCAACACCATCACCAACACCACTCAATAACGCCATCACCACCACCACCACCGCTCAATAAGACCATCACCACCACCACCACTCAATAACACCATCACCACCACCACCACTCAACACCATCACCAACACCACTCAATAACGCCATCACCACCACCACCACCGCTCAATAAGACCATCACCACCACCACCACTCAATAACACCATCACCACCACTCAACACCATCACCAACACCACTCAATAACGCCATCACCACCACCACCACCGCTCAATAAGACCATCACCACCACCACCACTCAATAACACCATCACCACCGCCACCACCACCACCACCACTAAATAACACAATCACCACCACCACCATTCAATAACACCATCACCAACACCACTCAATAACACCATCACCACCACCACCACTCAAAAACACCATCGCCACCACTCAACAACACCATCACCACCACCACCACCACCACACTACAACACCATCACCACCACCTCCACTCAACACCACCACCACCACCGCTCATCAACACCATCACCACCACCACCACTCAATAACACCATCGCCACCACTCAAAAACACCATCACCACCACCACCACTCAATAACACCATCGCCACCACTCAACAACACCATCACCACCACCACCACCACACTACAACACCATCACCACCACCTCCACTCAACACCACCACCACCACCGCTCAGCAACACCATCACCACCACCACCACTCAATAACACCATTACCACCACCACCACCACTCAATAACACCATCACCACCACCACCATTCAATAACACCATCACCAACACCACTCAATAACACCATCACCACCACCACCACGCAAAAACACCATCACCACCACCACCACTCAACACCACCACCACCACCACCACGACCACCACCACCACCACCACCACCACCACACAACAACACCATCATCACCACCACCACCACTCAACACCATCACCACCACCACCACACAACAACACCATCATCACAACCACCACACAACAACACCATCATCACCACCACCACTCAACACCACCACCACCACTCAACAACACCATCACCACCACCACCACCACTCAACACCACCACCACCACCACCACACAACACCATCACCACCACCACCACACAACAACACCACCACCACCACCACCACACAACAACACCATCACCACCACCACCACACAACAACACCATCACCACCACCACCACCACCACACAACAACACCATCACCACCACCATCACCACCACACAACAACACCACCACCACCACCACCACACAACAACACCACCACCACCACCACCACACAACAAAACCATCACCACCACCACCACACAACAACACCATCACCACCACCACCACCACACAACACCATCACCACCACCACCACACAACAACACCATCACCACCACCACCACACAACAACACCATCACCACCACCACCACACAACAACACCATCACCACCACCACCTCCACCACACAACACCATCACCACCACCACCACACAACAACACCACCACCACCACCACCACCACACAACAACACCATCACCACCACCACCACACAACAACACCATCACCACCACCACCACCACCACCACCACCACCACCACCACACAACAACACCATCACCACCACCACCACCACCACTCAACAACACCATCACCACCACCACCACACAACAACACCATCACCACCACCACCACACATCAACACCATCACCACCACCACCACACAACAGCACCATCACCACCACCACCACCACCACCACACAACAACACCATCACCACCACCACCACACAACAACACCACCACCACCACCACCACCACCCACAAACAACACCACCACCACCACCACCACACAACAACACCACCACCACCACCACCACACAACAACACCATCACCACCACCACCATACAACAACACCACCACCACCACCACCACCACCACCACACAACAACACCACCACCACCACCACACAACAACACCATCACCACCGCCACCACACAACAACACCACCACCACCACCACCACACAACAACACCACCACCACCACCACCACCACACAACAACACCATCACCACCATCACCACACAACAACACCACCACCACCACCACCACCACACAACAACACCACCACCACCACCACAAAACAACACCAACACCACCACCACCACCACACAACACCACCATCACCACCACCACACAACAACACCACCACCACCACCACCACACAACAACACCATCACCACCACCACCACCACACAACAACAACATCATCACCACCACCACCACCACACAACACCATCACCACCACCACCACACAACAACACCATCACCACCACCACCACACAACAGCACCACCACCACCACCACCACCACTCAACACCACCACCACCACCACCACCACACAACAACACCATCACCACCACCACACAACAACACCACCACCACCACCACCACCACCACCACACAACAACACCACCACCACCACCACACAACAACACCATCACCACCACCACACAACAACACCACCACCACCACCACCACACAACAAAACCATCACCACCACCACACAACAACACCACCACCACCACCACCACCACTCAACACCACCACCACCACCACCACCACACAACACCACCAGCACACACCACCACCACCACACAACACCACCACCACCACCACCACACAACAACACCACCACCACACAACAACACCATCACCACCACCACCACACAACAACACCATCACCACCACCACCACACAACAACACCATCACCACCACCACCACACAACAACACCATCACCACCACCACCACACAACAACACCATCACCACCACCACCACACAACAACACCATCACCACCACCACCACCACACAACACCACCATCACCACCACCACACAACAACACCACCACCACCACCACCACACAACACCACCATCACCACCACCACTCAACACCACCACCACCACCACCACCACACAACAACACCATCACCACCACCACCACCACACAACACCACCATCACCACCACCACTGTCACCACCACCACCATTACCACCACCACACACAACAACACCACCAACCACAACAACACCACCACAACCACACAACACCACCATCACCACCACCACTCAACATCAACCACCACCACCACTCAACATCAACCACCACCACCACCACCACTCAACACCAACCACCACCACCACTCAACACCAACCACCATCACCACCACCACCACACAACATCAACCACCACCACCACCACCACCACCCCACAACAACACCACCACCACCACCACCACTCAACAACACCACCACCACACAACATCATCACCACCACCACCACAACCATCACCACTCAACAACACCATCACCATCACCACCACCACCACTCAACACCACCACCACCACCACCACACAACAACACCATCACCACCAACACCACACAACAACACCATCACCACCACCACCACACAACACCACCATCACCACCACCACACAACAACACCATCACCACCACTACCACCACCACTCAACACCACCACCACCACCACCACCACCACACAACAACACCACCGCCACCACCACACAACAACAACACCACCACCACCACCACCACACAACAACACCATCACCACCACCACCACCACCACCACTCAACACCACCATCACCACCACCACACAACAACACCACCGCCACCACCACACAACAACAACACCACCGCCACCACCACACAACATCACCACCACCACCACCACCACCACACAACAACACCATCACCACCACCACCACACAACAACACCATCACCACCACCACCACACAACAACACCATCACCACCACCACCACTCAACAACACCATCACCACACAACAACACCATCACCACCACTACCATCACCACCACTACCATCACGACCACTACCATCACGACCACTACCATCACCACCACTACCATCACCACCAGCAGCACTCAATAACACCATCACGAACACCACTCAATAATACCATCGCCACCACCACCACACAACAACACCATCACCACCACCTCCACTCAACACCACCACCACCACTCAATAACACCACCACCTCCACTCAATAACACCACCACCACCACTCAATAACACCACCACCTCCACTCAATAACACCACCACCACCACTCAATAACACCACCACAACCACCACTCAACAACACCATCACCACCACTACCACACAACAACACCATCACCACCACCACCACCACCACTCAATAACACCACCACCACAACAACACCTACCACCACCACACATCACCATCACCACCACCACCACTCAACAACACCATCACCACCACCACCATTCAACACCACCACCACCACCAGAACTCAACAACACCACCACCACCACCGCACAACAACACCATCACCCCCACCACCACTCAACATCACCACCACTCAACACCACCACCACCACCACCACACAACAACATCATCACCACCACCACCATTCAACAACACCACCACCACCACCACCACACAACACCACCATCACCACCACCACACAACACCACCACCACCACACAACAACACCATCACCACCACCACCACCACCCAACACCACCACCACCACTCAACAACACCATCACCACACAACAACACCATCACCACCACTACCATCACCACCACTACCATCACCACCACCACCACCACCACCACCACCACCACCACCACCACCACCACCACTCAATAGCACCATCACCACCACCACCACTCAATCACACCATCACCAACACCACTCAATAACACCATCACCACCACCACCACTCAACACCACCACCACCACCACCACCACCACCACACAACAACACCATCACCACCACCACCACTCAACATCACCACCACCACTCAATAACACCACCACCACACAACAACACCATCACCACCACCACCACACAACACCATCACCACCACCACCATACATCAACACCATCACCACCACTACCATCACCACCACATCACAAACGTGCACTATTGGTGGTTCTTGCCTCACAGTTAACACCATGAATATCAAAGCCGTACTATTGCAACATGTTATGTTAGCAATTGCATATTGCAAAGACATTTTTCTTAACAAAAAATGATCTAATGAATAGCACAAAACTGAAAAAAATTAATCAGTTTCTGACACTCGTCAAGCAAGAATAACCCTCACATAGGAGAATTTAAACTTAAGACAACATTTCGGTCCTACTTGAACCGAAATGTTGTCGTTCGAGGGTTATTTATGTAATATTCCACTCACGGTACTGTGCCTCTTTATTCTTCACTATAAATGTTAGAAATAACATAGTGGCTATGTTAGAGAAATGAGTTGTGCATATACCAAACATTTCTCATTTCGGTCTATGTGTATCTGTTAACTTTGATCGGCGGTTTGTTGCGGGAAAGGATTAGCAACGCTAAAATACATTTGAAAAAAATTGCTATGCGTTTATCCTCTTCTGTAATAAATTGTGAAATTCCTATTACGTCTGTTGTTTATTATCCCCTCACACACTGCTGCCACTGACACTCACACCAGTGGTAAATTAAATGTGTTTCAGTGGTGGTGCGATCACTGAAAGATATCCCTTGTGTCAGGAAACCTCAGCTTTATTCACCTCGGTGATCTGGGAGAGATATCCCCATTTTTCAGTAACCAGATCCATATGCCTCATTGATCTGAGTGAGGTATCCCTTCTTATCTAGTAACTAGTATCCCCTTACAATAACAACTGTTCCGTATACCTCAGTATCCTGAGGTATAGCGGCACCAGCGGCACTAGAGGCACCAGTGGCACCAGCGGCACCAGCGGCACCAGTGGCACCAGAGGCACCAGCGGCACCAGCGGCAAATCAAGTTTCTCAAAATTCACGGCAGCTGTACCTCAACTCCCTTTAAGAGGTCAAGGAGCTGGAGCTCAACTTCCTTAAAAGGTCAAGGTTCTGGAGCTCAACTCCCCTATGAGGTAAAGGAGCTAGATCTCAGCAGTGAAGAGATCCCAATCGTTTAGCTCAATACCTACAAGAAGTTTAGTAAATGTAATTTGACTCGAGTTACCTTTCATTTGGCCAACTTTTTCTGTACATGTTATAACATGGCTGAGAGGATCGTCATCATGGCTCGCAGTTCAGCCATTAATGGTGTCTACCATTTTAATAACTCTCTGTTATTTGGTGCATTTTTGGAGGTCTTGTATTGTTGATTCTTGGAGGCGGAGAATTAGAATAGTAATAAAAGTAGAATGACCAACATCATATTAGGTAACAAGGAAACAGTTAATATGATAATGGGACACAGTACCAACAAGTTGATAAATGAGACACATGTGGTCAGTGAGAGGGTAAGTCCCTCTCAGGTCCAACCCCGTGACTCCTCTGTACTCGACTGAGAAGCCTACTGTGATAAGATAAGATTTCTTCGGATTTTTAACCCCGGAGGGTTAGCCACCCCAGGATAACCCAAGTGCGTCATCGAGGACTGTCTGTCTTATTTCCATTGGGGTCCCCAGGATGCGACCCACACCAATCGACTAACACCCAGGTACCTACTTGCTTCTAGGTGAACAGGACAACAAGTGTAAGGAAACACGTCGAAATGTTTCTACTCCTCGAGGAATCGAACCCAGGCACTCCGTGTGTGAAGCGAGAACTTTAGCCATCAGGCCATGGGGGCGAAAAGTGAAAAGTTTAGGAATAAAGATACCTAACTGTTGCACATGTGTCTTACTTTATCAGCTTGTCGGTATTGTGTACCTTTGCTTGAGCACTAGTTACAAGTGAGAAGGGATGGATCTGAGAGTGATCTGTCAGTGATTGTATTCTTCTAAGAGTGGTCTCCGCCTCACTTCTTGACAGTACTCACCTAGTTGTGGTTGCAGAGGTAGAGTCATAGATCCTGGCACCGCCTCTTCACTGGTCGCTACTAGGTCACGTCTCCCAGAACCATGAGTTTTATCATACCTTTGCTGTTGCAACCCCTGAATGGGTTGCAATGATTATTATATATATATATATATATATATATATATATATATATATATATATATATATATATATATATATATATATATATATATATATATATATATATATATATATATATATATATATATACATACATATATATAATTATTACCTTTTCATATAATTTTATATTGCTTGTATTTGCGATAATAGCTAAATCGTAAATGTATTGCTTTATATTGTTATTTGACTTAGCTTCCTTTGGTTAGGTAGGATGTAACATATTATGTGCTCAGTTCAAGTCTTGATTGTCTAATTACTGTAATTATCGCTTGTGGCTCGTTAGACTGCCGGCTTCTGTTTCTGAGCTGCAGCTGTCCACGGAGCTATCACGTGATCGAGGGGGGGTGTCCTCACCTCGCCTGAAGTATTCAGTCTGGTCTAGACTCTCTTGGTGGTTGGACAGATTGTCTGTCTCATTATTCTTGTTAGTTCTGTAGAACTCTGTTCACAGAACATTGTATATACTTAGTGATTTTCGACGTTGTACTGAGGTTGTGTGTCGCTAAGACACTGAGCAACTCAGGTCCTGAGCTGTAACTTCTCACTTAATTTGTACTGGTTTCTGTGTATTATCACAGCCGGGGATTTTCTTATGCTGAACTTAGATTCAGTAGTATGGGAGTTTTGTGACTTTTGTGGAGGATCTGCTGATGATCCCTACTTAGTGTCGTTATATTATCTCCTTGTCCCTGATTCTGTGTCGCAGTTGCTTGTTATATTGCTATTGGGCTTAGCATTCTTTTTATTGTTCAAGCAGACTGTTCTGATTGCCAGTTGGTCAAGAAGTTAGTTTATTTGAGGACTTTGTCAGTCACTTGTTTAAGTCTAGTCGAGTCTTGAGACATTGCGAACTACTTAGTGCACTTACACGCATACGCAAACTTACTTGTACATATTTGTAAAATCTTATTAAATGTTAATGTACCAGACGGTACTTAAGAATGAAAAATGTGATATGTGCTTTCAGCACAATACTATTGTATACGAGAGAAGTGATTATTATTAATTTGTTTGAATTGATTAATTTAATTTAATTTGATAATATACCTCTAGACTTAATAAATTTATTAAATTTTAATTTCTCTAGTTAGTAGCCTACCAGTTGTAATCCTGAAGCACTATGGAATCATACTGAATTCTAATGGATAATTGGACAAGGATACTGACTACTTGTTACGAAAACCCAGTAACAGGCTGGATGCTAGAAGGGCAGTCCTTTCTAGTATTCACTGGAGATCTCTAAGCTTTTAGAATCGCGTTTTTTGTAACATCTGCTTATAGCTATGTATGGATCCTGCCTTCACTACATCGCTTCCCAAACTATTCCACTTCCTGACAACTCTGTGACTGAAGAAATACTTCCTAATATCCCTGTGATTCATCTGTGTCTTCAACTTCCAACTGTGTCCCCTTGTTGCTGTGTCCCATCTTTGGAACATCCTGTCTTTGTCCACCTTGTCAATTCCTCTCAGAATTTTATATGTCGTTATCATGTCCCCCCTATCTCTTCTGTCCTCCAGTGTCGTCAGGTCGATTTCCCTTAACCTCTCCTCGTAGGACATACCCCTTAGCTCTGGGACTAGTCTTGTTGCAAACCTTTTCACTTTCTCTAGTTTCTTTACGTGCTTGGCTAGGTGTGGGTTCCAAAATGTTGCTTGGACTTCACAATGTTCCAGACTATGGAGCAATGTCTTCTCCAGGGTCAGGGACTGACCACCTAAAAGCTACGTCTTCAAGGGTGATTGAAGGACAGGTGGAAGTTTTCAACGGCTAATTTCCCATGTTGTGAGAAATTTAATGAAGGATGTGAAGCAGAATTTCCTTGTTTATGTGCAACAGAAATCATTAATGATTTCCAAAAACAATTTCGGAAACAAATTTCTGATCTTGATGGAAAAACAGATGAAACAAAGCTGTTTCTAAATCCATTTGACAGCAGTTTTGTATCACAATTTCAAATGGGAATTATTAATTGCCAATCAGATGACACGCTGAAAGAAAAGTATGTAGGAAATCAGTTTCATAAATCTTTACAGTCTGATCAGTTTCCAACTTTGAAGTCATTAACTTGTGGATTCATCAGTTTTTGGTAAAATGTAGATTGTGTACAAACATTTAAAAAAAAAATGAAGTATGTCAGGTCCAAATATCGAACAAATTTATCTGACCAACATTTGAAGCTGATTTTAATAATTGATTCCTCAAGCTTTAAATCGTAGTTGAACAATATTTTGAAATTAAAAAAAAAAAGTTCCATTATTCCCATTAATCTTGTGCACATTAATCTTGTGTCATCTTTTCTCATCTGTAGTTAAATAATTGATTATACTGTCAGAACAATGGCTTATATTTGGCCTTTTAACTCATTGTATATAATTTCTCAGTGGAAGCACCGAATTGTTTCTTTGTAATTATCACATTTCTTTTATTCTGAATCATATTATGTTTATTACAAAAAGGATCCAAATTAAACTTATTCATTCATATGAATAATATTTATTTATATTTATTTATAAGACTGATTTTTTCTTTGGCCAGTAAAAACGTGTAAAATATACAGAGGGGCCCTCGTTGTGAAAAATTTGGAGAGATCCACAGTGTAAAAATTATGCCATCAGATATCCTATTGGTGTAATAAGTGCTTCGTATTAGTTATATTTAAGTGGTGTTGTGGGATGCAACCTGAAAAATTTCCCCATAAGTAGTTTCTTTGCCTTGATTTGTAGTAATAAATTATTTTAGCAGATCCTAAGTGCTGGAACAAGTCTGGGTACCCTTAATCACGAAATATTTTTGACGATTATTTTTCCGTGACTTGAGTGTTGATGGCTGGAGATTCTAACTTGGTGTCCGAGAGAAGAGACCTCATAACTCAAGAAATCATAATAACATTGAAAACAAATCACGGAACGGGTGGGGTTTGAACTCATGGAGAGGGAATCCTGAAACTTACAGGCCAGTGTATTAATCACTCGGCTAGCTGGCTCTAATAAGATTTATCCAGCTAGGAATATTTAACATTATCCGCTTACTCGACGAAGATATGTATGAAATTGGGCAAGAATGGGAATTTTATAGTCACTGAGTTCTAAAGAGATTTTGTTGCTAATGAATAAAACAGCCCAGAAGAGCTATCGTCCATTTTTTTCCATTCAATCAAGAATTTAATATTGGATACCAAATTGAAGTAATCACGATATCTGTCTCTAAAACCAGGTTGTGACTATATAAACCATGTTGTGACTATATAAACCAGGTTGTGACTATATAAACCAGGTTGTGACTATATAAACCAGGTTGTGACTATATAAACCAGGTTGTGACTATATAAACCAGGTTGTGACTATATAAACCATGTTGTGACTATATAAACCAGGTTGTGACTATATAAACCAGGTTGTGACTATATAAACCAGGTTGTGACTATATAAACCAGGTTGTGACTATATAAACCAGGTTGTGACTATATAAACCAGGTTGTGACTATATAAACCAGGTTGTGACTATATAAACCAGGTTGTGACTATATAAACCAGGTTGTGACTATATAAACCAGGTTGTGACTATATAAACCAATCACCAACACCAGATTATGTCACAGGATTTGATACAAAAGAATAGATGGCAAGATAATCTACGATAACTAACAAACCAAAACAGGTCATGGGAAATACAATAAAACATTAGCAAAATTAGGAAAAATAAAATTAAGTAAATTAATCAAGTAAAAAAGTATTGTTTGCTGTCCTCCAAGGACCACGTGGTTATTGTTTGCTGTCCTCCAAGGACCACGTGGTTATTGTTTACTGTCCTCCAAGGATCACGTGGTTATTGTTTACTGTCCTCCAAGGACCACGTGGTTATTGTTTGCTGTCCTCCAAGGATCACGTGGTTATTGTTTACTGTACTCCAAGGATCACGTGGTTATTGTTTGCTGTCCTCCAAGGACCACGTGGTTATTGTTTACTGTCCTCCAAGGACCACGTGGTTATTGTTTGCTGTCCTCCAAGGATCACGTGGTTATTGTTTACTGTCCTCCAAGGATCACGTGGTTATTGTTTGCTGTCCTCCAAGGATCACGTGGTTATTGTTTACTGTCCTCCAAGGATCACGTGGTTATTGTTTGCTGTCCTCCAAGGATCACGTGGTTATTGTTTGCTGTCCTCCAAGGACCACGTGGTTATTGTTTGCTCTCCTCCAAGGATCACGTGGTTATTGTTTGCTGTCCTCCAAGGATTACGTGGTTATTGTTTGCTGTCCTTCAAGGATCACGTGGTTATTGTTTGCTGTCCTCCAAGGACCACGTGGTTATTGTTTGCTCTCCTCAAAGGATCACGTGGTTATTGTTTCCTGTCCTCCAAGGATCACGTGGTTATTGTTTGCTGTCCTCCAAGGACCACGTGGTTATTGTTTGCTGTCCTCCAAGGATCACATGGTTATTGTTTGCAGTCCTCCAAGGATCACGTGGTTATTGTTTGCTGTCCTCCAAGGATCACGTGGTTATTGTTTGGTGTCCTCCAAAGACCACGTGGTTGCTGTTTGCTGTCCTCCAAGGGTCACGTGGTTATTGTTTGCTCTCCTCCAAGGACCACGTGGTTGCTGTTTGCTGTCCTCCAAGGATCACGTGGTTATTGTTTGCTGTCCTCCAAGGATCACGTGGTTATTGTTTGCTCTCCTCCAAGGATCACGTGGTTATTGTTTGCTGTCCTCCAAGGATCACGTGGTTATTGTTTGCTGTCCTTCAAGGATCACGTGGTTATTGTTTGCTGTCCTCCAAGGACCACGTGGTTATTGTTTGCTCTCCTCAAAGGATCACGTGGTTATTGTTTCCTGTCCTCCAAGGATCACGTGGTTATTGTTTGCTGTCCTCCAAGGACCACGTGGTTATTGTTTGCTGTACTCCAAGGATCACGTGGTTGTTTCCTGTCCTCCAATGACCACGTGGTTATTGTTTACTGTCCTCCAAGGATCACATGGTTATTGTTTGCAGTCCTCCAAGGATCACGTGGTTATTGTTTGCTGTCCTCCAAGGATCACGTGGTTATTGTTTGGTGTCCTCCAAAGACCACGTGGTTGCTGTTTGCTGTCCTCCAAGGGTCACGTGGTTATTGTTTGCTCTCCTCCAAGGACCACGTGGTTGCTGTTTGCTGTCCTCCAAGGATCACGTGGTTATTGTTTGCTGTCCTCCAAGGATCACGTGGTTATTGTTTGCTGTCCTCCAAGGATCACGTGGTTATTGTTTGCTGTCCTCCAAGGATCACGTGGTTATTGTTTGCTGTCCTCCAAGGATCACGTGGTTATTGTTTACTGTCCTCCAAGGACCACGTGGTTATTGTTTGCTGTCCTCCAAGGATCGAGTGGTTATTGTTTGCTGTCCTCCAAGGATCACGTGGTTATTGTTTGCTGTCCTCCTAGGATCACGTGGTTATTGTTTGCTGTCCTCCAAGAATCACGTGGTTATTGTTTGCTGTCCTCCAAGAATCACGTGGTTATTGTTTGCTGTCCTCCAAGGATCACGTGGTTATTGTTTGCTGTCCCCCAAGGACCACGTGGTTATTGTTTGCTGTCCTCCAAGGATCACGTGGTTATTGTTTACTGTCCTCCAAGGATCACGTGGTTATTGTTTGCTGTCCTCCAAGGATCACGTGGTTATTGTTTACTGTCCTCCAAGGATCACGTGGTTATTGTTTGCTGTCCTCCAAGGATCACGTGGTTATTGTTTGCTGTCCTCCAAGGACCACGTGGTTATTGTTTGCTCTCCTCCAAGGATCACGTGGTTATTGTTTGCTGTCCTCCAAGGATCACGTGGTTATTGTTTGCTGTCCTTCAAGGATCACGTGGTTATTGTTTGCTGTCCTCCAAGGACCACGTGGTTATTGTTTGCTCTCCTCAAAGGATCACGTGGTTATTGTTTCCTGTCCTCCAAGGATCACGTGGTTATTGTTTGCTGTCCTCCAAGGACCACGTGGTTATTGTTTGCTGTACTCCAAGGATCACGTGGTTGTTTGCTGTCCTCCAATGACCACGTGGTTATTGTTTGCTGTCCTCCAAGGATCACATGGTTATTGTTTGCAGTCCTCCAAGGATCACGTGGTTATTGTTTGCTGTCCTCCAAGGATCACGTGGTTATTGTTTGGTGTCCTCCAAAGACCACGTGATTGCTGTTGGCTGTCCTCCAAGGGTCACGTGGTTATTGTTTGCTCTCCTCCAAGGACCACGTGGTTGCTGTTTGCTGTCCTCCAAGGATCACGTGGTTATTGTTTGCTGTCCTCCAAGGATCACGTGGTTATTGTTTGCTCTCCTCCAAGGATCACGTGGTTATTGTTTGCTGTCCTCCAAGGATCACGTGGTTATTGTTTGCTGTCCTTCAAGGATCACGTGGTTATTGTTTGCTGTCCTCCAAGGACCACGTGGTTATTGTTTGCTCTCCTCAAAGGATCACGTGGTTATTGTTTCCTGTCCTCCAAGGATCACGTGGTTATTGTTTGCTGTCCTCCAAGGACCACGTGGTTATTGTTTGCTGTACTCCAAGGATCACGTGGTTGTTTGCTGTCCTCCAATGACCACGTGGTTATTGCTTACTGTCCTCCAAGGATCACATGGTTATTGTTTGCAGTCCTCCAAGGATCACGTGGTTATTGTTTGCTGTCCTCCAAGGATCACGTGGTTATTGTTTGGTGTCCTCCAAAGACCACGTGGTTGCTGTTTGCTGTCCTCCAAGGGTCACGTGGTTATTGTTTGCTCTCCTCCAAGGACCACGTGGTTGCTGTTTGCTGTCCTCCAAGGATCACGTGGTTATTGTTTGCTGTCCTCCAAGGATCACGTGGTTATTGTTTGCTGTCCTCCAAGGATCACGTGGTTATTGTTTGCTGTCCTCCAAGGATCACGTGGTTATTGTTTGCTGTCCTCCAAGGATCACGTGGTTATTGTTTACTGTCCTCCACGGACCACGTGGTTATTGTTTGCTGTCCTCCAAGGATCGAGTGGTTATTGTTTGCTGTCCTCCAAGGATCACGTGGTTATTGTTTGCTGTCCTCCTAGGATCACGTGGTTATTGTTTGCTGTCCTCCAAGAATCACGTGGTTATTGTTTGCTGTCCTCCAAGAATCACGTGGTTATTGTTTGCTGTCCTCCAAGGATCACGTGGTTATTGTTTGCTGTCCTCCAAGGATCACGTGGTTATTGTTTGCTGTCCTCCAAGAATCACGTGGTTATTGTTTGCTGTCCTCCAAGGATCACGTGGTTATTGTTTGCTGTCCTCCAAGAATCACGTGGTTATTGTTTGCTGTCCTCCAAGAATCACGTGGTTATTGTTTGCTGTCCTCCAAGGATCACGTGGTTATTGTTTGCTGTCCTCCAAGGATCACGTGGTTATTGTTTGCTGTCCTCCAAGGATCACGTGGTTATTGTTTGCTGTCCTCCAAGGATCACGTGGTTATTGTTTGCTGTCCTCCAAGGATCACGTGGTTATTGTTTGCTGTCCTCCAAGGATCACGTGGTTATTGTTTGCTGTCCTCCAAGAATCACGTGGTTATTGTTTGCTGTCCTCCAAGAATCACGTGGTTATTGTTTGCTGTCCTCCAAGGATCACGTGGTTATTGTTTGCTGTCCTCCAAGGATCACGTGGTTATTGTTTGCTGTCCTCCAAGGATCACGTGGTTATTGTTTGCTGTCCTCCAAGAATCACGTGGTTATTGTTTGCTGTCCTCCAAGAATCACGTGGTTATTGTTTGCTGTCCTCCAAGGATCACGTGGTTATTGTTTGCTGTCCTCCAAGAATCACGTGGTTATTGTTTGCTGTCCTCCAAGGATCACGTGGTTATTGTTTGCTGTCCTCCAAGGATCACGTGGTTATTGTTTGCTGTCCTCCAAGGATCACGTGGTTATTGTTTGCTGTCCTCCAAGGATCACGTGGTTATTGTTTGCTGTCCTCCAAGGATCACGTGGTTATTGTTTGCTGTCCTCCAAGGATCACGTGGTTATTGTTTGCTGTCCTCCAAGGATCACGTGGTTATTGTTTGCTGCCCTCCAAGGATCACGTGATTATTGTTTGCTGTCCTCCAAGGATCACGTGGTTATTGTTTGCTGTCCTCCAAGGATCACGTGGTTATTGTTTGCTGTCCTCCAAGGATCACGTGGTTATTGTTTGCTGTCCTCCAAGGATCACGTGGTTATTGTTTGCTGTCCTCCAAGGATCACGTGGTTATTGTTTGCTGTCCTCCAAGGATCACGTGGTTATTGTTTGCTGTCCTCCAAGGATCACGTGGTTATTGTTTGCTGTCCTCCAAGGATCACGTGGTTATTGTTTGCTGTCCTCCAAGGATCACGTGGTTGCTACACAGTACAACCTACAACAATGTAATACAAACCAGACTCACCGTAAAATATATACAAGCTGTATCAAACGAGAGAGAGAGAGAGAGAGAGAGAGAGAGAGAGAGAGAGAGAGAGAGAGAGAGAGAGAGAGAGAGAGAGAGAGAGAGAGAGGGAGAGAGAGAGAGAGAGAGAGAGAGAGAGAGAGAGAGAGAGAGAGAGAGAGAGAGAGAGAGAGAGAGAGAGAGAGAGAGAGAGAGAGAGAGAGAGAAAGAGAGAGACAGCCACCACCGATTGGACTGCTCTTCTCCAAGGGGATGTTGACAACCAAGTGAAAGCCTTCACTGGACACATCCTTAATCTACAACAAGAACACATTCCTCACCGGCAATATGTGACGAAGCCTACAGATCAGCCTTGGTTTGGCTTTCGTTGTAGAGAGGCTGCTACTGCTAAGTACAAAGCATGGTGAAGGTATAAGAGACATCCTACCACCTATAACAGGAACTTGCACAGGCAAGCCTGTAGGCATATGGGTGACGTTCAAAAGTGGGCCATTGCTAAATGGGAGGTGGACACTAAAAGAAAGTTAGCATCAGGTAGGGTAGGCTCCAAAACCTGGTGGTCCCTGGTCAAGGACAGACAAGGTTATCTGCCTGATGAACTCATTCCACCTCTAAATCGACAGGATGGGACCACCTCTACTAGTAGTCAAGAGAAGGCGGACCTCTTTGCTGAACACTTTGCTACCAAAATGCAAGTTCCTGATCCAGCAAGGGACCCTCCTTGGCTAGCTGCAAGAACTGTGTCAAAACTGTCAGTGGTGACAATAAGGCAGGAGGAAGTGCATTTCCTTCTTAAATCGCTTGACCAAGAAAAGGATGTGGGCCCAGGCAAGTTGAGCCCAAGATTTCTGAGAAGATGTTCAGACCAGCTAACAGCACCTCTAACTCGCATCTTTCAGCACTGCCTAGTACAGTGTAAATGGCCCTCTCTATGGAAAGAAGCAAATGTAGTCCCTGTTCACTAAAGGAAGAGCAGAGCAGAAATCAGCAACTACAGACCAGTGTCACTGCTGTCAATCACTGGTAAGATCCTTGAGACAATAATCTCAAGACAAATGACAGAGTTTTTGACTACCACTCACTACTTGGTGATAGTCAATATGGCTTCAGTAAAGGTTACTCTGCTGCTGATCTGTTGTTAAACCTCTCCACTAAGTGGCACCAGTCACTGGATGAATCCAAAGTCAGCTGTGTGGTAGCACTGGACATTGCTGGCGCTTTCAATCAGGTGTGGCACCAGGGCCTCTTAGCAAAACTTCAAGCAATGGGAATTGCAGGCTCTACGCTAAGTCTCCTCAGTGATTACCTTCATGGTAGATCTCTAAGTGTAGTTCTCAATGGAACGGAATCAGCAAGACATCCTATTGGGGCTAGTGTTCCACAAGGAAGCGTGCTGGGACCATTGTTATGGAATGTCTACTTCAACGACCTTCTTCATCTCATCCCAGAATCACATGCATATGCAGTGACTGTACACTGACATTCACTTATCCAAGAGAAGAAATGCCAGCTGCTCTAAGCTACATCAATCACCAGCTAAGAGTTATATCAGCTTCGGGAAATAGATGGCAAGTAACATTTGCATCTGAGAAAACGCAAATGATGATCGTCTCTAGGCACCATGATGGTAATGCTGCTGCAGTAGTAAGGATGAATTGGAGGGTATTGGCACCTGGAGAAGAAGTTGATATCCTTAGGGTGAAATTTGACTCCAAACTAACCATGAAGAACCATGTTGTAAATCTTGCAAACAAGGCAGCCAGGAAGCTTACAGCACTTCGCCGTATCTCGCATCTGCTTGACAGTAGGGGTTGCAAGATTCTGTACGAGGCACAAGTACGCTCACACCTTGAGTATGCTCCACTTTCTTGATTTGCCTGCCCCCCCTCTCATCTGCAACTGCTTGACAGAGTAGAGAACAGAGCAAGACGTCTCATCTCTCGCCTGGACCCATCCTGGATAGATCTGTCATTTCAGCAGAGCCTTCAACAAAGGAGGGATGTGGGTGGCCTTACTGTTATGTACAAGGCCCATTTTGTCACAGTCCCACACTTGGATCCACTTCGAGGACAGCGTGAAACAAGCTTTTACGCCACAAGACGGGCAGAAAGCAGCAACTTCACTCTGGCTGTACCTTTCTCCAGAACATCACTCCATCTGAGATCATATATACCCAGGATGACTCGAGTATGTAACACATTCGTACATCTCGTTGTACATTCGTACAACGAGATAAAGTCAGTTGATCAAATGAAAATGCTGGCCCACAGATGGCTCCAACTTCATCCTGTTCCCTACTTGTATGTCTCATAACAATAAAAATGCTTTCAAATGAGCTGATGTAGGTAACAGCTCTTAGCTTGCCAATAAAGTTAGGAATCCTTAAACTGTAAATAGCTTGTCAATAAAGTTAGGGATCCTTAACCTTGTCAAACCCTGTGTAGAGAGAGAGAGAGAGAGAGAGAGAGAGAGAGAGAGAGAGAGAGAGAGAGAGAGAGAGAGAGAGAGAGAGAGAGAGAGAGAGAGAGAGAGAGAGAGATTTTCACTTATTACACCCAGTCTTTATGTAAAGACATAATCCTGGAAGAAAAACATGCTACTGGATAAACAGAATTTATTGTAACTTGACATATTCAGTTCAAACCGTCAACATAAATAATCAAACCATACCACAGGCGGGGTTAGAACCCGCGATCAGAGAGTCACAAAATTCCAGACCGACGCGCTAGCCACTGGGTCAGCTGGCTACAGTAAGATTTATCTTATTGGATCTTATTGGATGAACCTTTTTGTAGCCAGCTTGCCCAGTGGTTAACGCGTCGGTCTGGAGTTTTATGACTCTCTGATCGAGGGTTCTAACCCCGCCCGTGGTATGGCTAGTTTGCAATCGAGTCATCGTAAATAATCGTTTGTGAGCCCATTTCTGAAATCTGTTTAAGACATTCATAGTCTCTTGCTGTCATCTTCAGAACAGTCGTATAGTCACCTCAGTTTCATCTCTGGAAAATACAGCCGCAGAAGTGACTTACGTCCGTGTTTTGCATGAGTACTTTGTGTATCCGTGTTTGTCGTGCGTACTGTACGTATATTTAATTAGATAAGTGACCTGAGTGCTTCCATTTTTTTGCAAGTGTTCTGTCTGTTCTTTTTTTATGTATCTTGCATCAGTATTTTCTATTTGTTTTCCACGAATCTGCTATCAACGTGTTCTGTATGTACCAGTGTGTTTTCTATAAATTCTATGTCTGTGTTCACAATGTCTTGTGTATATCCGTGTTTTTCATATGTGACCTGTGTATGTTTACCATGTCTTGTGTATATCTGTGTGCTTTATATGTGACCTGTTTGTGTTTTACCATGTCTTGTGTATATCTGTGTGCTTTATATGTGACCTGTTTGTGTTTACCATGTCTTGTGTATATCTGTGTGTTTATTAGTATCCGCTGCATGTCTGTGAAGTGTTGTTGATGTGTATAGTGAATAACCGAGTGTATATAAACTGAGTGTGCCCAGGAGTGTTATGTAGTAGTCTTGTAAGTGTTGTGTGTTTGTGTGTACTCACCTAGTTGTACTCACCTAGTTGAGGTTGCAGGGGTCGAGTCCGAGCTCCTGGCCCCGCCTCTTCACTGGTCGCTACTAGGTCACTCTCCCTGAACCATGAGTTTTATCGTACCTCTGCTTAAAGCTATGTATGGATCCTGCCTCCACTACATCGCTTCCCAAACTATTCCACTTACTGACTACTCTGTGGCTGAAGAAATACTTCCTAACATCCCTGTGATTCATCTGTGTCTTCAGCTTCCAACTGTGTCCCCGTGTTGCTGTGTCCAGTCTCTGAAACATCCTGTCTTTGTCCACCTTGTCAATTCCTCTAAGTATTTTGTATGTCGGTATCATGTCCCCCCCTATCTCTCCTGTCCTCCAGTGTCGTCAGGTTGATTTCCCTTAACCTCTTCTCATAGGACATACCTCTTAACTCTGGGACTAGTCTTGTTGCAAACCTTTGCACTTTCTCTAGTTTCTTTACATGCTTGGCTAGGTGTGGGTTCCTAACTGGTGCCGCATACTCCAAAATGAGCCTAACGTACACGGTGTACAAGGTCCTGAACGATTCCTTATTAAGATGTCGGAATGCTGTTCTGAGGTTTGCCAGGCGCCCATATGCTGCAGCAGTTATTTGGTTGATGTGCGCTTCAGAAGATGTGCCTGGTGTTATACTCACCCCAAGATCTTTTCCTTGAGTGATGTTTGTAGTCTCTGGCCCCCTAGACTGTACTCCGTCTGCGGTCTTCTTTGCCCTTCCCCAATCCTCATGACTTTGCACTTAGTGGGATTGAACTCCAGGAGCCAATTGCTGGACCAGATCTGCAGCCTGTCCAGATCCCTTTGTAGTTCTGCCTGGTCTTCGATCGAATGAATTCTTCTCATCAACTTTACGTCATCTGCAAACTGGGACACTTCGGAGTTTATTCCTTCCGTCATGTCGTTCACAAATACCAGAAACAGCACTGGTCCTAGGACTGACCCCTGTGGGACCCCGCTGGTCACAGGTGCCCACTCTGACACCTCGCCACGTACCATTACTCGCTGCTGTCTTCCTGACAAGTATTCCCTGATCCATTGCAGTGCCTTCCCTGTTTTCCCTGCTTGGTCCTCCAGTTTTTGCACTAATCTCTTGTGTGGTACTGTGTCAAACGCCTTCTTGCAGTCCAATGCAATGCAATCCACCTATCCCTCTCTCTCTTGTCTTACTGCTATCACCATGTCATAGAACTCCAGTAGGTTTGTGACACAGGATTTCCCGTCTCTGAAACCATGTTGGCTGTTGGTGATGAGATCATTCCTTTCTAGGTGTTCCACCACTCTTCTCCTGACTCTCTTTTCCATGACTTTGCATACTATACATGTCAGTGACACTGGTCTGTAGTTTAGTGCTTCATGTCTGTCTCCTTTTTTAAAGATTGGGACTACATTTGCTGTCTTCCATGCCTCAGGCAATCTCCCAGTTTCGATAGATGTATTGAATATTGTTGTTAGGGGTGCACAAAGCGCCTCTGCTCCCTCTCTCAGGACCCATGGAGAGATGTTATCTGGCCCCATTGAATTTGAGGTATCTAGCTCACTCAGAAGCCTCTTCACTTCTTCCTCGGTTGTGTGTACTGTGTCCAGCACATGGTGGTGTACCCCATCTCTCCGTCTTTCTGGAGCCCCTTCTGTCTCCTCTGTGAACACTTCTTTGAATCTCTTGTTGAGTTCCTCACATACTTCACGGTCATTTCTTGTTGTCTCTCCTCCTTCCTGCCTTAGCCTGATTACCTGGTCCTTGACGGTTGTTTTCTTCCTGATGTGGCTGTATAACAGCTTCGGGCCAGATTTGGCTTTTGCTGCTATGTCGTTTTCATATTGACGTTGGGCCTCCCTTCTTATCTGTGCATATTCGTTTCTGGCTTTACGACTGCTCTCCTTGTTCTCCTGGGTCCTTTGCCTTCTATATTTCTTCCATTCCGTAGCACACTTGGTTTTTGCCTCCTTGCATCTTTGGGTAAACCATGGGCTCATCCTGGCTTTTTCATTATTCCTGTTTCCCTTGGGTACAAACCTCTCCTCAGCCTCCTTGCACATTGTTGCTACATATTCCATCATCTCATTAACTGGCTTCCCTGCCAGTTCTCTGTCCCACTGAACCTCATTCAGGAAGTTCCTCATTCCTGTGTAGTCCCCTTTCCTGTAGTTTGGTAGTGATCGCTGGCCCCAAGGGGTCTTTCATATGTGATGTCCTCAATATCTGCACTACTCAAGGTGAATACTAAGTCCAGTCTTGCTGGTTCATCCTCTCCTCTCTCTCTTGTAGTGTCCCTTACGTGTTGGTACATGAAGTTTTCCAGTACCACCTCCATCATCTTAGCCATCCATGTATCTTGGCCCCCATGTGGCTCCAAGTTCTCCCATTCGATCTCCTTGTGGTTAAAGTCGCCCATGAACAGGAACTTTGCCCTGCATGCATGAGCTCTTCTGGCCACTGTAGCCAGTGTGTCAAACATCGCTCTATTGCTCTCATCATACTCTTGCCTTGGCCTCCTGCTGTTCTGTGGTGGGTTATACATCACTGCAATTATCACCTTGGGACCTCCAGAGTTAAGCGATCCTGCTATGCAATCACTTTCTTCTCCGCGGTCTCGTCTCTCCAGCTCATCAAAATTCCATCGGTGTTTGATCAGCAATGCCACTTCGCCACCCCCCCCCCCTGTTCCTTCTGTCTTTCCTCAGGATCTGGTATCCCGTTGGAGAGATGGCATCTGTTATCATACCTGTAAGCTTGGTTTCTGTGATCGCTATGATGTCTGGTGATGCCTCTTTGACTCTTTCGTGCCACTCCTCCCACTTGTTTGTTATTCCATCAGCGTTTGTGTACCATACCTTCAGTTTCCTTTCCATCACTGTGGTTTGGGGGGCCTGTGGGGGTGGGAGACCTGGTAGCATATTGTGGGATTCTATGGTTGGGGGTTGGGTGGAAGCTGTGGGTATGGATTGTATTGTGTGTTGGGATGGTATGATAGGTTGTGGGGTTCTGAGGATAGTTGTGTGTGTGCTTGCCTTTGCTGCTCTGTTCTGCTCTGACTGACCTCTGCTGGTTCCATCCTTGTCTCCTTTCCTAGCTCTTTTCGCTTTTTCGTCCTCTCCCTCAGCTGCTGACTCTCTGGTTGTGTTCTGTCTCTGTCTAGGAACACCTTCTTGTACTCTTCCGAGCTTTTCAACCGTGGTTTCTCTTGGAGGATCCTGTTCCGCACTGTTTCTGTCCTGAGAATCAGCTTGATCGATCTGTTTCTCCCCTTCAAGTACCCCCCTATTCTCTGAAAGTTTACAATCTCGTCCATGTCTTCTCCCCCTATTTCCGTGATGATTTCCTCAATCTCCTTTCTTTCTTCC
>NC_091316.1:38954943-39022443 GCF_038502225.1 Cherax quadricarinatus | reverse complement strand
CTTGTGTCTGTGTCCCTTCTCTGGAACATCCCGTCTTTGTCCACCTTGTCTATTCTGCACAGTATTTTATATGTCGTTATCATGTCTCCCCTGACCCTCCTGTCCTCCAGTGTCGTCAGGCCGATTTCCCTCAACCTTTCGTCGTAGGACAATCCCCGTAGCTCTGGGACTAGTCTTGTTGCAAACCTTTACACTTTCTCTAATTTCTTGACATGCTTGACTAGGTGTTGGTTCCAAACTGGTGCTGCATACTCCAGTATGGGCCTGACGTAAATGGTATACAGAGTCTTAAACGAATCCTTACTGAGGAAACGGAACGCTATCCGTAGGTTTGCCAGGCGCCCGTATGCTGCAGCAGTTATCTGATTGATGTGCGCCTCAGGAGATATGCTCGGTGTTATACTCACCCCCAGATCTTTTTCCTTGAGTGAGGTTTGCAGTCTTTGGCCATCTAAACTATATTGTGTCTGCGGTCTTCTTTGCCCTTCCCCAATCTTCATGACTTTGCATTTGGCAGGGTTAAATTCAAGGAGCCAGTTGCTGGACTAGGCTTGTAGCCTGTCCAGGTCTCTTTGTAGTCCTGCCTGATCCTCATCCGATTTGATTCTTCTCATTAACTTCACATCATCTGCAAACAAGGACACTTCTGAGTCTATCCCTTCCGTTATGTCGTTCACATATACCAAGAACAGCACAGGTCCTAGGACTGACCCCTGTGGAACCCCTCTTGTCACAGGCTCCCACTCTGACACCTCGTCGCGTACCATGACTCGTTGTTGCCTCCCTGTCAGGTATTCTCTGATCAATTGCAGTACCTTTCCTGTTATGTGTGCCTGATCCTCAAGCTTTTGCAGTAACCTCTTGTGAGGAACTGTATCGAAGGCCTTCTTGCAGTCCAAAAATATGCAGTCCATCCACCCCTCTCTCTCTTGTCTTACTTCTGTCACCTTGTCATAAAACTCTAGTAGGTTTGTGACACAGGATTTTCCTTCCCTGATACCGTGCTGGTTGTCAATTATACACTTGTTTCTCTACAGGTGCTCCACCACTCTCCTCCTGATGATCTTCTCCATGACCTTGCGTACTATACACGTTAGTGATACAGGTCTGTAGTTTAGTGCCTCATGTCTGTCTCCCTTTTTAAAAATTGGGACTACATTTGCCATTTTCCATACCTCAGGGAGTTGCCCAGTTTCAAATGATGTGTTGAAGATCTTTGTTAATGGCTCACGCAATATCCCTGCTCCCTCTTTAAGGACCCATGGAGAGATGTTGTCTGGTCCCACCGCCTTTGAGGTGTCAAGTTCGCATAGCAGCTTCTTCACCTCCTCCTTGGTTATATGTACCTCATCCAGCACTTGCTGGTGTGCCCGCCTGTTCTGATTTCCTTGAGTCCTACTGGTTTCCACTGTAAATACCTCTTTAAATCTTGTGTTGAGCTCCTGACATACCTCTCGGTCGTTTCTTGTGAATTCCCCATCACCCTTCCTCAGTCTGATTACCTGGTCCTTGACTGTTGTTTTCCTCCTGATGTGGCTGTACAACAGCTTCGGGTCAGTCTTTACTTTTGATGCTATGTCATTTTCATATTGTCTCTGAGCCTCCCTTCTTATCTGTGCATATTCGTTTCTGGCTCTTCGGCTAATCTCCTTATTTTCCTGAGTTCTCTGTCTTCTGTACCTTTTCCATTCTCTAGTACACCTAGCTTTTGCCTCCCGACAACTTTGAGTGAACAAACCTCTCCTCTGCCTCCTTGCATTTTGTTGCCACATAGTCCATCATTTCTTGTACTGGTTTTCCTGTCAGTTCCCTCTCCCACTGAATGTCTTGAAGGAAGTTCCTCATGCCTGAGTAGTTCCCCCTTTTGTAGTTTGGTTTTTCCCAGCCTATTCCTGCTACTCTCTCCACTTGGAGCTCAACTATGTAGTCGAAGCACAGAACCACATGTGTTCGCATCGCTATTGGGCCGTGCGGACGTGCTGCGCAGTAGCTCCTGATTGAGTTGGCTTTTGCGCAGTGTTGACGTGTACTTGGCTCTGTGAAGACCTGTTTGTGCGCTCTCTAGAATTGAAGCAAGATGCCCTCCATCGAGCAACTTTACCAACAGCTTAAGGAAGAATTGAGGTTGGCGAATTTGGAAATTCGGCGACTGACCGAGGAAAACAAGAAGATTCGTAGTAGTCCTCCTGTTTTGAGTCCTCAGGTCAAGAAGGGAAACTGGTCAGTGGCTGGACAGCAGGGAAAGAAGTTGACGATCAAGAAGACGAATGGAAAGGTAGAAACGATGAAGAAGAAAGAGACTGCCATGGAAACTGTTGTGGAAACATCCAATACATTCTCAGTGCTACCTGACGAATGTGAGTCGACTACTGGGAACGAGACGACGAAAGACATTAAGGAAGGTAAGAATATTGTTGTTGTTGGGGATAGCCAATTTAGGTATATGGATAGGGCGTTCTGCTTGAAGGACAGGAGTAGGAGACAGAGAGTTTGCTTTCCTGGGGCTGGAATGGAGGATATTGTTAGCCATCTGGATGACATCATGAGAGGTAATGGGAACAATCCTATTATCTGTCTCAGTGCTGGAGGCAACGATGTTGGCAGACGTAGGAGTGAGGACCTGATTAGCAGGTATAGGTCAGCAATAGAAATAATTAGAAGTAAGGGTGGGAACCCTCTCATATGTGGTATTTTGCCAAGGAGGGGAGTTGGAAATGAATGGTTGTCCAGGGCAATTGGTGTCAATTGCTGGCTGGACAAATACTGTAAGGAAAATGCGGTAACATTCATTGACAACTGGGACCTCTTCTATGGCAGAAGTGACATGTATGCTTGGGATGGGGTTCACTTATCTAGGTGTGGGGTGGGAGCACTGGCAACTGCATTGGAGGGAGCAGTTAGGTATGGGTTTTGGCAGGAAAACAGTGAAGTCCCAGTGTAGTAATATTACGAGTTTTAGGGGAACTAGTAATAATAAGAACGAGATAGATATTGAAAAGCCAGGGACCTTGGGTGATAATGACAGTAATAGGTTTAGTAGAAAAATAGAAATGAGCAGGAAGGGTAAAGAGAAAGGAGAGTCTTTCAATGTTTATTATGCTAATTGCCGTAGTGCTAGGAATAAGATGGACGAGTTGAGATTAGTTGCTAGTGTAGGTAATATTGATGTATTTGCCTTAACTGAGACGTGGTTTAATTCAAAAAGTCGGGACATGCCTGCGGAATGTCATATTCAGGGTTTTAAATTGTTCCAAGAAGATAGAAGTATTGGGAGGGGGGGTGGGGTGGCATTGTATGTCCGAGATCGCTTGAACTGTTGCATAAAAACGGGTATTAAGTCTGAAGTAACACATACAGAGTCTGTTTGGATAGAATTTTCAGAGGGGCATGAAAAACTGATTTTAGGAGTGATATACCGTCCCCCAAACTTAGATAGGGACCAAGGGAAACTACTATGGGAGGAAATTGTTAAGGCCACAAGGCACGATAATGTAGTAATTCTAGGAGACTTTAACTTTAGTCATGTTGATTGGAATTTCTTGACTGGGAATTTAGAATCATACGACTTCTTAGAAGTATTTCAGGATTGTTTTTTGAAGCAGTTTGTGACAGAACCTACAAGGGGAAATAACCTGCTTGACTTAGTTATGGCAAACAATGAATCCCTTGTTAATAATTTAGAAATTTCAGAGGAACTGGGTGATAGCGACCACAAATCAATTACATTTAGCATTGAATGGAAGTACGATAGTAGCGATAACTCAGTAACAGTCCCAGATTTTCGATTAGCAGATTACGATGGGCTTAGAGAACACTTATCATCTGTTGACTGGGGTAACGAAGAGAGCTATCAATATGACAGTTTTCTGAACACTATACATGCTGCTCAAAGAGCGTTTATCCCATATAAAGAAATTAGATCAAATAGAAATGACCCAAAATGGATGAATAATAGGCTCAAATATCTACTAGGGCATAAGAAAGGAATTTATAGGCGTATCAAAAGAGGTGAGGGTCATCTTATGAATCAGTATATTGACATTAAGAGGGACATTAAAAAGGGGATAAGAAAAGCTAAAAGGGACTATGAAATTAAAGTTGCTAGGGATTCTAAAACTAACCCCAAAAAGTTTTTTCCAGGTCTATAGAACAAAAGTTAGAGATAAGATAGGTCCCCTTAAAAATAACTATGGGCACCTTACTGACAATGAGAATGAAATGTGCTTGATTTTAAATAATTATTTTCTCTCAGTTTTTACACAGGAAGACACTAACAATATTCCAGTAATTAATTTTTACAGTGGGCTAGAAGAAGATAAATTATGTAACATCACAGTCACTAGTGAGATGGTTGTGAGGCAGATAGACAGACTGAAGCAAAATAAGTCGCCGGGTCCTGATGAGGTTTTTTCAAGGGTTCTTAAGGAATGCAAAATGGAACTCTGTGAACCATTAACTAATATTTTTAATTTATCTCTTCAAACAGGTGTAGTGTCTGATATGTGGAAGATGGCTAATGTAACTCCTATTTTTAAAACAGGGGACAAGTCGTTACCGTCAAATTACCGCCCAATAAGCCTGACCTCAATTGTAGGCAAATTACTAGAGTCAATTATAGCTGAGATTATAAGAAGCCATCTCAATAAGCATAGCTTGATTAATGATACTCAGCATGGATTCACAAGAGGCCGGTCTTGTCTAACTAATTTATTAACTTTCTTCAGTAAAGCTTTTGAGGCTGTTGACCACAATAAAGAATTTGATATTATTTACTTAGATTTTAGTAAGGCTTTTGATAGAGTTCCGCACCATAGACTGTTAAAGAAAGTGGCAGCTCATGGCATTGGGGGAAAAGTGCTCTCGTGGATCGAGTCATGGCTCACTGACAGGAAGCAGAGAGTGTCCATAAATGGGGTTAAATCCGAGTGGGGATCTGTAACAAGTGGCGTTCCACAGGGATCAGTCTTGGGCCCGTTGTTGTTTATAATATATATCAATGATCTTGATGAGGGAATTACTAGTGATATGAGCAAATTCGCCGATGACACAAAGATAGGTAGGATAATTGATTCAAACGTAGATGTTAGGGAACTTCAGGAGGATTTAAACAAACTCTATTCTTGGTCAGAAAAGTGGCAGATGCAGTTCAATGTAGATAAATGCAAGGTTCTGAAGCTTGGGAGTGCCCATAACCCTAGTACTTATAAATTAAATGATGTAGAACTTAGCCATACAGATTGCGAAAAGGACTTGGGGGTTATGGTGAGCAGCAACCTTAAACCAAGACAGCAATGCCTAAGCGTACGTAATAAGGCAAATAGATTACTGGGATTTATATCAAGAAGTGTAAGCAACAGAAGTCCAGAGGTCATTCTGCAGCTTTATACATCATTAGTAAGGCGTCACTTAGATTATGCAGCTCAGTTCTGGTCTCCGTATTACAAAATGGACATAAATTCGTTAGAAAACATTCAGCGTAGGATGACTAAATTAATACATAGCATCAGAAATCTTCCTTATGAAGAAAGATTGAAGACTCTTAAGTTACATTCACTTGTTAGACGAAGAATGAGGGGAGACCTGATCGAAGTGTATAAGTGGAAGATAGGTATTAATAAAGGGGATATTAATAAGGTCTTGAGGATGTCTCTCCAAGAGAGAGAACGCGCAGTAATGGATTTAAATTAGATAAGTTTAGATTTAGAAAGGACATAGGAAAGTATTGGTTTGGAAATAGGGTAGTTGATGAGTGGAACAGTCTACCTAGTTGGGTTATTGAGGCTGGGACTTTGGGTAGTTTCAAATCTAGGTTGGATAAGTATATGAGTGGGATTTGAGTGGGACTTTCACATCAGAGCTTATTTCTTGGGTGGCATTGAAAATTGGGTTGGGCAAATGTTTTGTTAGTGGGACGAATTGTAAAGGACCTGCCTAGTATGGGCCAGCAGGCCTCCTGCAGTGTTCCTCCTTTCTTATGTTCTTATGTTCTATTGCACAGCAGTAATTGTAGATGTTCTGAACAGGGAGTAAGTTTAGATCTATGAAGAGTGGGGGAGGGGGTGTTGCCAGGGATGGGATTTAGTGATTGTTCTTACTGCGGCTTTTTGCTGGGTTATTATTGGCTTTAGGTGTGTTTCTGCAGTTGATCCCAAGCACAGATAGCATAGGTGAGGTATTGATATATAAGTGAATGGTATAGTGTAAGAAGGGCAGTTTGCGGTACGTAGTATCGTATCTTGGAGAGGATCCCCACCTTAAGTGTTGTGTATGTCTCCTGAGAGAATATGTGTAAGTGTTGTGCATGTGTCCTGAGAGAATATGTGCAAGTGTTGTGTATGTGTCCTGAGAGAATATGTGTAAGTGTTGTGTATGTGTCCTGAGAGAATATGTGCAGGTGTTGTGTATGTGTCCTGAGAGAATATGTGTAAGTGTTGTGTATGTGTCCTGAGAGAATATGTGCAAGTGTTGTGTATGTGTCCTGAGAGAATATGTGTAAGTGTTGTGTATAACCTGATGTAAGTAATATCAGTGTATCCATGTGTATTTGTACGTAACCTGAAAATATCTGAGTGTGTATGTATCCTTAGTATACCATAGAGTGTGAATGTATCCTTAGTATACCCTAGAGTGTGTATGTACCCTTAGTGCATCCTAGAGTGTGTATGTATCCTTAGTATATCCTAGAGTGTGTATGTATCCTTAGTATATCCTTCAGTGTGTATGTATCCTTAGTGTATCTGAGAGTCTGTGTGTATCCTTAGAATATCCAAGAGTGTGTATGTATCCTTAGTATATCCTAGAGTGTGTATGTATCCTTATTATATCCTTCAGTGTGTATGTAAACTTGGTGTATTCTAGAGTGTGTATGTATCCTTAGTATATCCTACAGTATGTATGCATCCTTACTGCATCCTAGAGTGTGTATGTATCCACAGTATATCCTAGAGTGTGTTTGCATCCTTAGTATATCCTAGAGTGTGTATGTATCCTTAGTATATCCTAGAGTGTGTATGTATCCTTAGTATATCCTAGAGTATGTATGTATCCTTAGTATATCCTAGAGTGTGTATGTATCCTTTGTATATCCTAGAGTGTGTATGTATCCTTAGTGCATCCTAGAGTGTATATGTATCCTTAGAATATCCTAGAGTGTGCATGTATCCTAAGTATATCCTAGAGTGTGTATGTATCCATAGTATATCCTACAGTGTGTATGTATACTTGGTATATCCTAGACTGTGTATGTATCCTTAGTATATCCTAGAGTGTGTATGTATCCTTAGTATATCTTAAAGTGTGTATGTATCCTTAGTATATCCTAGAGTGTGTATGTATCTTTAGTGTATCCTAGAATGGGTATGTATCATTAGTATATCCTACAAAGTGTATGTATCCATAGTATATCTTAGAGTGTGTATGTATCCTTAATGTATCCTAGAGTGTGTATGTATTCTTATTATATCCTTCAGTGTGTATGTAAACTTGGTGTATTCTAGAGTGGGTATGTATCCTTAGTATATCCTACAGTATGTATGCATCCTTACTGTATCCTAGAGTGTGTATGTATCCACAGTATATCCTAGAGTGTGTTTGCATCCTTAGTATATCCTAGAGTGTGTATGTATCCTTAGTATATCCTAGAGTGTGTATGTATCCTTAGTATATCCTAGAGTATGTATGTATCCTTAGTATATCCTAGAGTGTGTATGTATCCTTTGTATATCCTAGAGTGTGTATGTATCCTTAGCATATCCTACAGTGTGTATGTATCCTTAGTATATCCTAGAGTGTGTATGTATCCTTATTATATCCTAAAGTGTGTATGTATCCTTAGTATATCCTAGAGTGTGTATGTATCCTTAGTATACCCTAGAGTGTGTATGTATCCTTAGTATACCCTAGAGTGTATATGTATCCTTAGTATATCCTAGTGTGTGTATGTATCCTTAGTATATCCTACAGTGTGTATGTATCCTTAGTATATCCTAGAGTGTATATGCATCCTTAGTGTGTCTTAGAGTGTGTATGTATCCTTAGTGTATCCTAGGGTGTGTATGAAACCTTAGTGTGTCCTAGAGTGTGTATATATCCTTAGTATATCCTACAGTGTGTATATATCCTTAGTATATCCTACAGTGTGTATGTATCCTTAGTATATCCTAGCGTATGTATGTATCCTTAGTATATCCTAGAGTGTATATGCATCCTTAGGACGTCTTAGAGTGTGTATGTATCCTTAGTATATCCTACAGTGTGTATGTATCCTTAGTGTATCCTAGAGTGTGTATGTATCCTTAGTATATCCTACAGTGTGTATGTATCCTTAGTATATCCTACAGTGTGTATGTATCCTTAGTATATCCTAGAGTGTGTATGTATCCTTAGTATATCCTAGAGTGTGTATGTATCCTTAGTGTATCCTAGAATGTGTATATAATCTGAGTAAATCTGTATAAGCGTGAATGGAGCTTGAGTAAATACTATGTATGAATGTATACACATAGCGAGTATATCTGTATGAGTGAATATAAAAATGTTACGTGTAATGGTGTATTTTGTGAAACAATTTGTTGATGTAAATATTTGGATTCTGTATCAAAAATAATGATAAATGGAATAATTATTGGAACAAATAACACCACAGTAAAGTATTTTTGTTTTTTTAAAAGTTTATAATCAATTCAAAATTTAATTTAGATTTCACCCAGCTGTTTAGTGCAGCTTTCACCCAACTGTTTAGTGCAGCTTTAACCCAGCTGTTTAGTGCAGCTTTCACCCAACTGTTTAGTGCAGCTTTAACCCAGCTGTTTAGTGCAGCTTTCACCCAACTGTTTAGTGCAGCTTTAACCCAGCTGTTTAGTGCAGCTTTAACCCAGCTGTTTAGTGCAGCTTTAACCCAGCTGTTTAGTGCAGCTTTCACCCAACTGTTTAGTGCAGCTTTAACCCAGCTGTTTAGTGCAGCTTTAACCCAGCTGTTTAGTGCAGCTTTCACCCAACTGTTTAGTGCAGCTTTAACCCAGCTGTTTAGTGCAGCTTTAACCCAGCTGTTTAGTGCAGCTTTAACCCAGCTGTTTAGTGCAGCTTTCACCCAACTGTTTAGTGCAGCTTTAACCCAGCTGTTTAGTGCAGCTTTAACCCAGCTGTTTAGTGCAGCTTTCACCCAGCTGTTTAGTGCAGCTTTCACCCAACTGTTTAGTGCAGCTTTAACCCAGCTGTTTAGTGCAGCTTTAACCCAGCTATTTAGTACAGTTTTCACCCAGCTTCTTAGTACAGCTCTCACCCAGCTTCTTAGTTCAGCTTTCACCCAGCTTCTTAGTACAGCTTTCACCCAGCTTCTTAGTACAGCTCTCACCCAGCTTCTTAGTACAGCTTTCACCCAGCTTCTTAGTACAGCTCTCACCCAGCTTCTTAGTTCAGCTTTCACCCAGCTTCTTAGTACAGCTCTCACCCAGCTTCTTAGTACAGCTTTCACCCAGCTTCTTAGTACAGCTTTCACCCAGCTGTTATAAGTGTAGACGAGCCAGTGGCTTCTACAGTCTAACACAGAGAAGAACGGTGGAAGTTGAGGAGAAGGTTGAGGTAGTCCGTCGCTCAGCCTGGAGTCGACTGATGGACTCAACACATGAGGCTGTGGGACTAACAACCTCAAACTCCTCCTCATCTTCCACCCTCCGTATCTGTTTGTAACTGAAGAAACCACTGGTTGGCGAACCGTTTCCTTGAACTTGTGGGGTTTCTAAATCATTTACAACACAGTACATAGTATAGAATATAGCACTAATGGTTCTATAACACTGTATACACAATGTATTTCATTGCTCTGAGTTATGTTTTAGCTAATCCGCGAAAATTTTCTATATCACCCATTGTTTTTTTAGATCTGGACACCATACCATCCCTTCACGTAAACATTTTCCACCTAACGTATGTCATGGTTACTGTTTCTGTCTTCATGGACCAAATTACTGAGAAATAATGTACTTCCACATGTTTCTCTTCTTGCTTAGTCATAGAAATAATTAAAAAGTTACAATTACCATTTTACGGCCACTATACGTCCAACTAGAACAATACACCACCAACAGTAATATTGCACAGCATCCAGCCTCCACCACCAACAGTAATATTGCACAGCATCCAGCCTCCACCACCAACAGTAATATTCTACACCATCCAGCCTCCATCACCAACAGTAATATTCGACAGCATCCAGCCTCCACCACCAACAGTAATATTGCACAGCATTCAGCCTCCACCACCAACAGTAATATTGCACAGCATCCAGCCTCCACCACCAACAGTAATATTCTACACCATCCAGCCTCCATCACCAACAGTAATATTGCACAGCATCCAGCCTCCACCACCAACAGTAATATTGCACAGCATCCAGCCTCCACCACCAACAGTAATATTCTACACCATCCAGCCTCCATCACCAACAGTAATATTCTACAGCATCCAGCCTCCACCACCAACAGTAATATTGCACAGCATCCAGCCTCCACCACCAACAGTAATATTGCACAGCATCCAGCCTCCACCACCAACAGTAATATTCCACAGCATCCAGCCTCCACCACCAACAGTAATATTCCACGGCATCCAGCCTCCACCACCAACAGTAATATTGCACAGCATCCAGCCTCCACCACCAACAGTAATATTGCACAGCATCCAGCCTCCACCACCAACAGTAATATTGCACAGCATCCAGCCTCCACCACCAACAGTAATATTGCACAGCATCCAGCCTCCACCACCAACAGTAATATTGCACAGCATCCAGCCTCCACCACCAACAGTAATATTGCACAGCATCCAGCCTCCACCACCAACACTAATATTCCACAGCATCCAGCCTCCATCACCAACAGTAATATTCTACAGCATCCAGCCTCCACCACCAACACTAATATTCCACAGCATCCAGCCTCCACCACCAATAGTAATATTCTACAGCATCCAGCCTCCACCACCAACACTAATATTCCACAGCATCCAGCCTCCACCACCAATAGTAATATTCTACAGCATCCAGCCTCCACCACCAACAGTAATATTCTACACCATCCAGCCTCCATCACCAACAGTAATATTCTACAGCATCCAGCCCCCACCACCAATAGTAATATTCCACAGCATCCAGCCTCCATCACCAACAGTAATATTCTACAGCATCCAGCCTCCACCACCAACACTAATATTCCACAGCATCCAGCCTCCACCACCAATAGTAATATTCCACAGCATCCAGCCTCCATCACCAACAGTAATATTCTACAGCATCCAGCCTCCACCACCAACACTAATATTCCACAGCATCCAGCCTCCACCACCAACAGTAATATTCTACACCATCCAGCCTCCATCACCAACAGTAATATTCTACACCATCCAGCCTCCATCACCAACAGTAATATTCTACAGCATCCAGCCTCCACCACCAACACTAATATTCCACAGCATCCAGCCTCCACCACCAACAGTAATATTCTACACCATCCAGCCTCCATCACCAACAGTAATATTCTACACCATCCAGCCTCCATCACCAACAGTAATATTCCACAGCATCCAGCCTGCACCACCAACACTAATATTCCACAGCATCCAGCCTCCACCACCAATAGTAATATTCCACAGCATCCAGCCTCCATCACCAACAGTAATATTCTACAGCATCCAGCCTCCACCACCAACACTAATATTCCACAGCATCCAGCCTCCATCACCAACACTAATATTCCACAGCATCCAGCCTCCACCACCAAGAGTAATATTCTACACCATCCAGCCTCCATCACCAACAGTAATATTCTACGGCATCCAGCCTCCACCACCAACAGTAATATTCCACAGCATCCAGCCTCCACCACCAACAGTAATATTCCACAGCATCCAGCCTCCACCACCAACAGTAATATTCCACAGCATCCAGCCTCCACCACCAACAGTAATATTGCACAGCATCCAGCCTACACCACCAACAGTAATATTGCACAGCATCCAGCCTCCACCACCAACAGTAATATTGCACAGCATCCAGCCTCCACCACCAACAGTAATATTCCACAGCATCCAGCCTCCACCACCAACACTAATATTCTACACCATCCAGTCTCCATCACCAACAGTAATATTCCACAGCATCCAGCCTCCACCACCAACACTAATATTCTACACCATCCAGCCTCCATCACCAACAGTAATATTCTACAGCATCCAGCCTCCACCACCAACAGTAATATTCTACAGCATCCAGCCTCCATCACCAACAGTAATATTCTACAGCATCCAGCCTCCACTACCAACAGTAATATTCTACAGCATCCAGCCTCCACCACCAACAGTAATATTCTACAGCATCCAGCCTCCACCACCAACAGTAATATTGCACAGCATCCAGCCTCCACCACCAACAGTAATATTCTACACCATCCAGCCTCCACCACCAACAGTAATATTCCACAGCATCCAGCCTCCACCACCAACAGTAATATTCCACAGCATCCAGCCTCCACCACCAACAGTAATATTGCACAGCATCCAGCCTCCACCACCAACAGTAATATTGCACAGCATCCAGCCTCCACCACCAACAGTAATATTCCACAGCATCCAGCCTCCACCACCAACAGTAATATTGCACAGCATCCAGCCTCCACCACCAACAGTAATATTGCACAGCATCCAGCCTCCACCACCAACAGTAATATTGCACAGCATCCAGCCTCCACCACCAACAGTAATATTGCACAGCATCCAGCCTCCACCACCAACAGTAATATTCCACAGCATCCAGCCTCCACCACCAACAGTAATATTGCACAGCATCCAGCCTCCACCACCAACAGTAATATTGCACAGCATCCAGCCTCCACCACCAACAGTAATATTCCACAGCATCCAGCCTCCACCACCAACAGTAATATTCCACAGCATCCAGCCTCCACCACCAACAGTAATATTCCACAGCATCCAGCCTCCACCACCAACAGTAATATTAATATTCCACAGCATCCAGCCTCCACCACCAACAGTAATATTCTACAGCATCCAGCCTCACGGCATCCACCAACAGTAATATTCCACAGCATCCAGCCTCCACCACCAACAGTAATATACAGCATCCAGCCTCCACCACCAACAGCCTCCATCACCAATAGAAATATTCGACAGCATCCAGCCTCCACCACCAACAGTAATATTGCACAGCATCCAGCCTCCACCACCTCCACCACCAACAGTAATATTCCACAGCATCCAGCCTCCACCACCAACAGTAATATCCACAGCATCCAGCCTCCACCACCAATAGTAATATTCCACAGCATCCAGCCTCCACCACCAACAGTAATATTCCACAGCATCCAGCCTCCACCACCAACAGTAATATTGCACAGCATCCAGCCTCCACCACCAACAGTAATATTGCACAACATCCAGCCTCCACCACCAACAGTAATATTCCACAGCATCCAGCCTCCACCACCAACAGTAATATTCTACAGCATCCAGCCTCCACCACCAACAGTAATATTCCACAGCATCCAGCCTCCACCACCAACAGTAATATTCCACAGCATCCAGCCTCCACCACCAACAGTAATATTCCACAGCATCCAGCCTCCACCACCAACAGTAATATTCTACAGCATCCAGCCTCCACCACCAACAGTAATATTCCACAGCATCCAGCCTCCACCACCAACAGTAATATTCTACAGCATCCAGCCTCCACCACCAACAGTAATATTCCACAGCATCCAGCCTCCACCACCAACAGTAATATTCTACAGCATCCAGCCTTCGCCACCAACAGTAATATTCCACAGCATCCAGCCTCCACCACCAACAGTAATATTCTACAGCATCCAGCCTTCGCCACCAACAGTAATATTCCACAGCATCCAGCCTCCACCACCAATAGTAATATTCCACAGCATCCAGCCTCCACCACCAACAGTAATATTCCACAGCATCCAGCCTCCACCACCAATAGTAATATTCCACAGCATCCAGCCTCCTCCACCAACAGTAATATTCCACAGCATCCAGCCTCCACCACCAACAGTAATATTCCACAGCATCCAGCCTCCACCACCAATAGTAATATTCTTCAGCATCCAGCCTCCACCACCAACAGTAATATTCCACAGCATCCAGCCTCCAACACCAATATTAATATTCCACAGCATCCAGCCTCCACCACCAACAGTAATATTGCACAGCATCCAGCCTCCACCACCAACAGTAATATTCTACAGCATCCAGCCTTCGCCACCAACAGTAATATTCCACAGCATCCAGCCTCCACCACCAACAGTAATATTCTACAGCATCCAGCCTTCGCCACCAACAGTAATATTCCACAGCATCCAGCCTCCACCACCAATAGTAATATTCCACAGCATCCAGCCTCCACCACCAACAGTAATATTCCACAGCATCCAGCCTCCACCACCAATAGTAATATTCCACAGCATCCAGCCTCCACCACCAACAGTAATATTCCACAGCATCCAGCCTCCACCACCAACAGTAATATTACACAGCATCCAGCCTCAACCACCAACAGTAATATTCCACAGCATCCAGCCTCCACCACCAACAGTAATATTGCACAGCATCCAGCCTCCACCACCAATAGTAATATTGCACAGCATCCAGCCTCCATCACCAACAGTATTATTCCACAGCATCCAGCCTCCACCACCAACAGTAATATTCCACAGCATCCAGCCTCCACCACCAATAGTAATATTCTACAGCATCCAGCCTCCACCACCAATAGTAATATTCTACAGCATCCAGCCTCCACCACCAACAGTAATATTCCACAGCATCCAGCCTCCACCACCAACAGTAATATTCCACAGCATCCAGCCTCCACCACCAATAGTAATATTCTACAGCATCCAGCCTCCACCACCAATAGTAATATTCCACAGCATCCAGCCTCCACCACCAATAGTAATATTCCACAGCATCCAGCATCCTCCACCAACAGTAATATTCCACAGCATCCAGCCTCCACCACCAACAGTAATATTCCACAGCATCCAGCCTCCACCACCAATAGTAATATTCTACAGCATCCAGCCTCCACCACCAACAGTAATATTCCACAGCATCCAGCCTCCACCACCAATAGTAATATTCCACAGTATCCAGCCTCCCCCACCAACAGTAATATTCCACACCATCCAGCCTCCACCACCAACAGTAATATTCCACACCATCCAGCCTCCACCACCAATAGTAATATTCTACAGCATCCAGCCTCCACCACCAACAGTAATATTCCACACCATCCAGCCTCCACCACCAACAGTAATATTCCACAGCAACCAGCCTCCACCACCAACAGTAATATTCCACAGCAACCAGCCTCCATCACCAATAGTAATATTCCACACCATCCAGCCTCCACCACCAATAGTAATATTCTACAGCATCCAGCCTCCACCACCAACAGTAATATTCCACAGCATCCAGCCTCCACCACCAATAGTAATATTGCACAGCATCCAGCCTCCACCACCAACAGTAATATTGCACAGCATCCAGCCTCCACCACCAATAGTAATATTGCACAGCATCCAGCCTCCACCACCAACAGTATTATTCCACAGCATCCAGCCTCCACCACCAACAGTAATATTCCACAGCATCCAGCCTCCACCACCAATAGTAATATATTCTACAGCATCCAGCCTCCACCTCCAACAGTAATATTCCACAGCATCCAGCCTCCACCACCTACAGTAATATTCCACAGCATCCAGCCTCCACCACCAATAGTAATATTCTACAGCATCCAGCCTCCACCACCAATAGTAATATTCTACAGCATCCAGCCTCCACCACCAATAGTAATATTCTACAGCATCCAGCCTCCACCACCAACAGTAATATTCCACAGCATCCAGCCTCCACCACCAATAGTAATATTCTACAGCATCCAGCCTCCACCACCAATAGGAATATTGCACAGCATCCAGCCTCCACCACCAATAGTAATATTCTACAGCATCCAGCCTCCACCACCAACAGTAATATTTCACAGCATTAAGCCTCCACCACCAACAGTAATATTCCACAGCATCCAGCCTCCACCACCAATAGTAATATTCTACAGCATCCAGCCTCCACCACCAACAGTAATATTACACAGCATCCAGCCTCCACCACCAACAGTAATATTCCACAGCATCCAGCCTCCACCACCAATAGTAATATTCTACAGCATCCAGCCTCCACCACCAATAGTAATATTCTACAGCATCCAGCCTCCACCACCAATAGTAATATTCTACAGCATCCAGCCTCCACCACCAACAGTAATATTCCACAGCATCCAGCCTCCACCACCAACAGTAACATTCCACAGCATCCAGCCTCCACCACCAATAGTAATATTCTACAGCATCCAGCCTCCACCACCAACAGTAATATTCTACAGCATCCAGCCTCCACCACCAACAGTAATATTCTACAGCATCCAGCCTCCACCACCAATAGTAATATTCTACAGCATCCAGCCTCCACCACCAACAGTAATATTCCACAGCATCCAGCCTCCACCACCAATAGTAATATTCCACAGCATCCAGCCTCCACCACCAACAGTAATATTCCACAGCATCCAGCCTCCACCACCAACAGTAATATTCTACAGCATCCAGCCTCCACCACCAACAGTAATATTCTACAGCATCCGGCCTCCACCACCAATAGTAATATTCTACAGCATCCAGCCTCCACCACCAACAGTAATATTCCACAGCATCCAGCCTCCACCACCAACAGTAATATTCTACAGCATCCAGCCTCCACCACCCATAGTAATATTCCACAGCATCCAGCCTCCACCACCAACAGTAATATTCTACAGCATCCAGCCTCCACCACCAATAGTAATATTCCACAGCATCCAGCCTCCACCACCAACAGTAATATTCTACAGCATCCAGCCTCCACCACCAACAGTAATATTCCACAGCATCCAACCTCCACCACCAACAGTAATATTCTACAGCATCCAGCCTCCACCACCAACAGTAATATTCTACAGCATCCAGCCTCCACCACCAATAGTAATATTCTACAGCATCCAGCCTCCACCACCAACAGTAATATTCCACAGCATCCAGCCTCCACCACCAATAGTAATATTCCACAGCATCCAGCCTCCACCACCAACAGTAATATTCCACAGCATCCAGCCTCCACCACCAACAGTAATATTCTACAGCATCCAGCCTCCACCACCAACAGTAATATTCTACAGCATCCAGCCTCCACCACCAATAGTAATATTCTACAGCATCCAGCCTCCACCACCAACAGTAATATTCCACAGCATCCAGCCTCCACCACCAATAGTAATATTCCACAGCATCCAGCCTCCACCACCAACAGTAATATTCTACAGCATCCAGCCTCCACCACCAATAGTAATATTCTACAGCATCCAGCCTCCACCACCAACAGTAATATTCCACAGCATCCAGCCTCCACCACCAATAGTAATATTCCACAGCATCCAGCCTCCACCACCAACAGTAATATTCCACAGCATCCAGCCTCCACCACCAATAGTAATATTCCACAGCATCCAGCCTCCACCACCAATATTAATATTCTACATCATCCAGCCTCCACCACCAACAGTAATATTGCACATCATCCAGCCTCCACCACCAATAGTAATATTCTACAGCATCCAGCCTCCACCACCAACAGTAATATTCTACAGCATCCAGCCTCCACCACCAACAGTAATATTCCACAGCATCCAGCCTCCACCACCAATAGTAATATTCCACAGCATCCAGCCTCCACCACCAATAGTAATATTCCACAGCATCCAGCCTCCACCACCAATAGTAATATTCTACAACATCCAGCCTCCACCACCAATAGTAATATTCCACAACATCCAGCCTCCACCACCAATAGTAATATTCTACAGCATCCAGCCTCCACCACCAACAGTAATATTACACAGCATCCAGCCTCCACCACCAACAGTAACATTCCACAGCATCCAGCCTCCACGCCGCCGCCACTCAATGGTCAATTAGAGATGGTACACTGCTCCTATGATTTATTTTACATGTCCACCTAAAGGGGAGGAGGAAGTGTATGAAAAGCCGAGGCTTTGGAAGTTATTGTTGTTGTTAGTTGTGCGGCGCTGATGATGGAAGAGCTGCATTTGAAAGATACGAGGTGTTAGAAGGTGGAGGGTTATGCTACCCTCCTTCATGTTTTAAAACCTGGTGGAGGATAATGTAAAACTCTCCTGTTTAAAAACCTGGAGGAGGGTTATGCAACCTCCCTCCTGTTTATAAAACTGGTGGAAGGTTATACAACTCCCTGCGGTTTAAAAACTTGGTGGAGGGTTATGCAAGCACCCGCTCATGTTTAAAAACCTGGTGGAGGATTTTGCAAGCCTCCTCCTGTTTAAAAACCTGTTTTTATTAACCAAATAATGACATATAAAAATAAGTTGATATAGTGTGACAGCGAGGAAATGTTCTCCACAGTTATGATTTTTTTTTTTTGCGAATTTTTGCTGGTTCTGTCAGAAGTCTTACTTTGTTTAGTTTAGCAGAGTTTAACCTAAAACAATGTACATGGGGACACCGGGACAACGTACATGGAAAAACCGGCACAACGTAAATGGGGACACCGGAACAACATACATGGGGACACCGGGACAACATACATGGGGACGCCGGGACAACGTACATGGGGACACCGGCTAGGATCCTTCAGTCGGACAAAAACTAGTATACAATTATTCCCGACCTTACTTTTCGTATGCTGTGTAAATAATTAACAAATGTGTTTTGCTTTAGACGTCCTGTGAACATTATGTGCTGAAGTTACTGGGATTTCTGATGTAAACACTTAGTGGGAGAAGGTCTTGGCTGTGACACACACTGATACACAGCAGGTCTTAGCTGTGACACACACTGATACACAGCAGGTCTTAGCTGTGACACACACTGATACACAGCAGGTCTTAGCTGTGACACACCCTGATACACAGCAGGTCTTAGCTGGGTGTAACACACATTGATACAGTTACTGTTTTAAGATTTATCACCAAGAATTAGTAAGATCTTGGAGGGGAATCTTGGAGGTTCTTGGAGGTCTCCAAGATCCTGGATGTCTCGAAGATCCTGGAGGTCTCCAAGATCCTGGATGCCTCGAAGATCCTGGAGGTCTCCAAGATCCTGGATGTCTCGAAGATCCTGGAGGTCTCCAAGATCCTGGATGCCTCGAAGATCCTGGAGGTCTCCATGATCCTGGATGTCTCCAAGATCCTGGAGGTCTCCAAAATTCTGAAGGTCAACAAGATCCTGGAGGTCTGGTGACCTTCATTAAAACAATTGATCTCACTGAGATTCTTTCCACGCTGCTACCTTTCCTTCCATCCCTATAGGTAAAAACATTCATTAACATTGACAAATATATAAATTGACACGAATGGAAGTTTGAAGACATATATTGTATGTTTTAAATACAAATAGGGGTTTAATACGTGCAATACAGAGAACGAGAGTAAGGCAGGTCAGGAGGTGGCGTGCTGGGTAGAATGTTTTAATCCATTATTACCGAAGTAATGAAGTTTCCAGAATTTCCAGCTGTTTATTGTCTTGGGGTAGCGGTGAGTGATGACTCTAAACGACAGAGCACTGCGCTGCGCTGATGCTCTGGTGGCTAGTTTGGTATTATGGGAGTCCATGAGGCGTCCACAGGTGTTGAGGTGGATGACACAAGCGCTGTTGAAAGCCAAACTCTGACACGTTTTCAGATGATACGGTGACGCTTACTCTTGGTTGTCCGTTTTGATAAAACCCCAGGAGGGTAAACGTCCTGTTAGGACTTAAAACCCCGGAAGGTAAGAATCCAGTTAATGTCTTAATGTCTTAATGACTTTAGTCCTAAAAAAATTTTTTTTTGAGTGTTTATATATAGGTGTGGTCAATACTGGTCAGTACTTACGATACAAACCAAGGCCAAAAAAAAAAATATTAAGCATAATAAATATTTGACGAAAATGTACGTGTTATACTTTCTGACAAGTCAGTCACCAGGTAGAATTGCGACTCATCGCTACACTAATGTGAAACTCATTTGTTAAACAAAGTAGAGTAAAGGTCAGATCAGTGAAGAATTAATACTTAATTCCTAAGGGTGTATTACGATTTGTTTAGGTGAGAAAAGAGTAGGTAAAGCTGGGTGGAGTTGAGGTGAATCGAGATAACATCTGACTGGGTTAATGCAGAACCTAATCTAACCTAACCTAACATTATATAACCTACTCTAACTTTAAATAACCTAGCCTAATATTATATAACATACCCTAACATTATATAACCTAACCTAACATTATATAACCTAACCTCACAGTATATAACCTACCCAAACATTGCATACCCTAACCTAACCTCTTCTTAAAGCTTTGTCTGGCTGCTGCCTCCACTACATCACTCCAGATTGTCCCACTTTCTGAAAACTCTATGACTGAAGAAGTACTTCCTAACGTCCCTGTGACTCATCTGATTTATCAGTTTTCAGTTGTGCCCCTTTACTGCTGTGTTCCATCTCCGAAACATTCTGTTCCTGTTCACCTTGCCAGTTCCTCTCAGTATTTTATACGTCACTATCATATCCTCCCCCCTGTCCCTCCTGTCCTCCAGTGTTGTCAGGATGAGTTCCCTTAACCTCTCCTTGTCGGATATATCCTTTACCTAAGGGACTAGTCTTGTTGCAAACCTTTTCACTTTCTCTAATTTCTTGACGTACTTAACTAGGTGTGGCTTACATACTGGTGCTGCATACTCCATTATGAGCCTTACGTACAAGGTGTACAGTGTCGTGAATGACTCTTAGATGTCGAAACGCTAATCTCAGGTTTCCCATACACCCATATGCTTTAGTGGTTATTTGGTTGATGCTCACTCGAAGATCCTTTTCCTTGAGTGAAAATAGCAGCGTTTGTCCCCTTAGTATATACTCCGTCTGCAGTTTTCTTTATCCTTCCCTAACCTTCATAACTTTGCACTAGGGTGGGAGGGAGAAATTTGTTGGGCCAGGCTTGCAAGCCTGTCCAGATCCCTTTGCAGTGATATCTGATCCTCGTCGGCTTGAATTCTCCGCATTAGACTCACGTCATCTCTAAACAGGGATACCTCTATTCCGTCATGTTATTCACAAATACAAAAAACAGCACCGGCTCCAGGATTGACCCTTGTTTTGACTGCTCATTGGGTTGGTGTAGTAATTTGCCAGGTAGCGTAGAGGTAGGTGAGATATACAGCCCCTTGTGGAACCCCACTCGTAACATATGCACACTCTGACATGTCGTGTTTGTGTGTGTGTACTCACCTAATTGTACTCACCTAATTGTGGTTGCAGGGGTCGAGACTCAGCTCCTGGCCCCGCCTCTTCACCGACCGCTACTAGGTCCTCTCTCCCCCTGCTCCATGAGCTTTTTCGTACCTCGTCTTAAAACTGTGTATAGTTCCTGCCTCCACTACATCGCTTGCCAGACTATTCCACTTCCTAACTACTCTATGACTGAAGAAATACTTCCTAACATCCCTTTGACTCATCTGAGTCTTCAGCTTCCAATTGTGACCCCTTGTTTCTGTGTCCCATCTCTGGAACATCCTGTCTCTGACCACCTTGTCTATTCCACGCAGTATTTTGTATGTCGTTATCATGTCTCCCCTGACCCTCCTGTCCTCCAGTGTTGTCAGACCGATTTCCCTTAACCTTTCTTCATAGGACATTCCCCTTAGCTCTGGAACTAGCCTTGTTGCAAACCTTTGCACTTTCTCTAATTTCTTGACGTGTTTGACCAGGTGTGGGTTCCAAACTGGTGCTGCGTACTCCAGTATGGGCCTGACGTACACAGTGTATAAAGTCTTGAACGATTCCTTACTGAGGTACCGGAACGCTATTCTCAGGTTTGCCAAGCGCCCATATGCCGCAGCAGTTATCTGGTTAATGTGTGCATCTGGCGATGTACTCGGTATTATACTCACTCCTAGGTCTTTCTTCTTGAGTGAGGTTTGCAGCCTTTGGCCACCTAGCCTATACTCTGTCTGCAGTCTTCTTTGCCCTTCTCCGATCTTCATGACTTTGCATTTGGCGGGGTTAAATTCTATGAGCCAGTTTCTGGACCACACATCCGGCCTGTCCAGGTCTCTTTGTAGACCTGTCTGGTCCACGTCTGATTTAATTCTCCTCATTAACTTCGTCATCTGCAAACAGGGACACTTCAGAGTCTATCCCTTCCGTCATGTCGTTCACATATACCAAGAATAGCACTTGTCCCAGGACTGACCCCTGAGGGACCCCACTCGTCACTGGTGCCCACTGTGATACATCATCACGGACCATGATTCGCTGTTGCCTGCCTACCTGGAGTCTACCTGTTAGGTATTCTCTGATCCATTGCAGTGCCCTTCCTGTTGTACGTGTCTGTTCCTCTAGCTTCTGTACTAATCTCTTGTGAGGAACTGTGGCGAAGGCCTTCTTCCAGTCCAAGAAAAGGCAATCAACACACCCCTCCCTCTCATTTCTTACTTCAGTTACCTTGTCGTAAAACTCTAGTAGGTTTGTGACACAGGATATGCCTTCCATGAATTCGTGCTGGCTGTCGTTTATAATCTTGTTCCGCTCCAGGTGCTCCACCACTCTCCTCCTGGTAATCTTTTCCAAGACTCTGCATGCTATACATGTCAGTGACACTGGTCTATAATTTTGTGCTTCATTTCTGTCTCCCTTCTTAAAGATGGGGACTACATTTGCCTTCTTCCATACTTCAGGTAGTTGCCCAGTTTCAAGGGAAGTGTTGAAGATTTTGCTTAGTGGCACACGTAGTGTCCCTGCTCCCTCTCTAAGGACCCACGGAGAGATGTTGTCTGGTTCCCCTGCCTTTGAGGTGTCAAGGTCACTTAGGAGCTTCTCCACCTCCTCCTCAGTTGTGTGTAATTCATCCAACGCTTGTTGGTATATCCCTTGTTGCTGTACACCACTGTTTTGTCTTCCCATTTTCCCTTCAGCCTCCACTGTAAATACTTCCTGAAATCTCATGCTGAGCTTCTCACATATCTCCTGGTCGTTTCTTGTGAGCTCTCCACCTTCTTTCCTCAGCCTGATTACCTAGTCCTTGACTGTTGTCTTCCTCCTGATGTGGCTGTAGAGTAGTTTCGGATCAGACTTAACTTTCGATGCTATGTCATTTTCATACTGCCGCTGCGCCTTCCTTCTTATCTGTGCATACTCGTTTCTGGCTCGTCGACTAGTCTCTTTATTCTCCTGAGTCCTTTGCCTTCTGTACTTTTTCCATTCTATAGAGCACTTAGTTTTTGCATCCCTGCACCTTTGGGTAAACCAAGGGCTCGTTCTGTCCTTCCCATTATTTCTGTTACTCTTGTTAACAAACCTTTCCTCTGCCTTCTTGCATTTTGTTGTTACAAAGTCCATCATTTAGTTTACTGATTTTCCTACCAAGTCCTGTTCCCACTGAACCTCCTGCAGGAAGGTCCTCATTCCTGTGTAGTCCCCCCTTTTATAGTTTAGCTTTTCCCTTTCTACTCCTGTTACCCTCTCCACTTTAACCTCCACGATTATTTAAAGCTTATAACTACGTGGTCACTAGCTCCAATGGGCCTTTCAAATGTGAAGTGCTCAATGTCAGGGTGAACATGAGGTCCAGCCTTGCTGGTTCATCCTTTGCTTTCTCTCTGGTAGTATCCCTAACATGGTGGTGCATGAGATTTGCCAGCATCACATCCATCATCTTGGCTCTCCGTGTTTCGGGACCCCCATGTGGCTCTAGGTTTTCCCAATCAATCTCTCTGTGATTGAAGTCACCCATGACCAGTAACTTTGTTCTACTTGAGTGGGCCTTTCTTGCCACCTCAGCTAGAGTGTCCACCATTGCTCTGTTGCACTCATCATATTCCTCTCTTGGCCTCCTGCAGTTCTGTGGTGGGTTATAAATAACTGCAATGACTACCTTGTGTTCCCCTGACTGAACTGTACCTACTATGTAATCCCTTTCTCCAGTCTCGTCCATACCTTCCATTTCTTGATAACCCCACCGGTTTTTTATTAGTAGTGCAACCCCTCCTCCCCCCCCTGCTCCTTCTATCCTTCCTCAGGATCTGATATCCGGGTGGGAAGATTGCATCTATTATTATCCCAGTGAGTTTCGTTTCTGTAACCGCTATGATGTCTGGGGACAACTCCTTGATTCTTTCGTGGCACTCCTCACATTTACTCGTTATTCCATCCGCGTTCGTGTACCAAACCTTCAACTTCTTTTCAATAACTGTGGTCAGGGGAGAGAGGTGGGTTAGGGGGAGCAGGGGCGTATAGGGGGTTTGTGTAGGGATGGGTTCTGTGGTATGGGGTGTGGGGGCAGGGGCCAGAGTGGGGGTGGTGGTGGTGGTGAGGGGGATGGGGGAAGTGGGCCTATGGGGGTTTACAATGGGGAGGGGGTTGTGGTGAGGGAGATGGGGATAGAGTGTACAGTGTGTGAGTTGCTGTGGGTTACTGTGAGGGTGTTTGTGATTGGGGGGAGAGGGTACATTGTGTGGGTTACTGTGGGTTTCTGTGGGGTGGGGTTTGAGCTGAGGGGGATGTACGGGTTACTGAGGGTTACTGTGGGGGTGGGGTTTATGCAGAGGGGGATGTGTGGGTTACTGTGGGTTTCTGTGGGCGTGGGGTTTGTGCTGAGAGGGATGGGGCAGAGGGTGCAGTGAGTGGGTTTTGGGTTAGGTCGTTTGATTGCTTTGGGATTGCCATGGTTGTGTTCCTTTTGTGGGTGGTACTGGAGTTGGTTGTGTTTGTTCTTCCACTTAAGCCTGATTTCTCCTGCTCTCCACCTTCCTTGCCCCTCATTCTTCCTTGCGACATTGCACCCTCTCTTTCAGTGCCATCTTTTCTTCTTGTGTCCTGTCTCGGTCGAGGTACACACTCCAGAACACCTGATTGTTCCTTAGGCATGCTTTCTCCTGCAGGCTCTGGTTTCGAGCTGATTCTGCCTTGTAAATCACTTTGACTGGATGCTTTTTTCCCCTAGCAAACCACCCAATTCTCTGAAAATTTGTCAGCTGAGTCATGTCGTCCTCTCCTATTGCTTTCATGCTGCTTTCAATCTTTTTTTTTTTCTCTCCTCTTGTTTCGTTGCCTCATAAGTTTTCCCATCTACTTCTTGGAGCCCATAGACAAAAATGTCATTCTCCCTTTCATCCTCCCACTGTGCTTCCCTGAGCATCCTCTGATTCAAATTAGTTCCTCCGTTGACACGTTGCTTTTTATTGTCTCTTCCCTATCTGGTGTCCCTCTGCTTATCTGTTCCTGGACATGGCAGTTGTCTGTTAGAGCTTCTGTTTTGTAATTTAGCTCCTTCATTGACTTTAGTCCCCTCATTAGTTCTTGCTATTCTCCCTGCCTTTTCCCAGGCTCTCCTTGGGTCCGTTGGGTCATCGCATACAGTATATCTCCTTTGTCCCCTACTGTCCCCTCATCGGTGAATGATGTAGTAGCTCTTGGTATCATGGCTGTACTGTCCTTTGGTTCTTTAGGCTGTTTCAGACTCTTTAGTTCTTCTACTAAGCTCTGTATCTCAGCTTCAGCTGCTGTGATTTGTAATTCCCATTTCCTGCTCTCCTCAGCTATTTTCTCTTCCATTTTCTTGCTGATCTCTTCCAGCCTCCTGCCCCACTATTCCACTCTTCACGTGAGCTTTGCTTCCCAGTCCTCTCTCCCAGGTCCACCACTCGCTTCATCCAACATTCCTCTGGTTCTCTGTCCAGGTTTTTGGTACCCCATTTTTTTTTCATAGGAAGAAGAGCTTATGCTAAGGGTGCTGTGGAGGGGGGTGTTTGTTTTTGGGGGGAGGGGGTATTTGTTGTTGGGAGAAGGGAGGATGAGACAGGGAGGGAAAAAAGATAGTCAGGTGGAGGGGGGACAGTAGCAGAGGGAAGAGAGATGGGGGGAAGACTAAGGGGGACAGGGGGAAGAGCAATGGGGGGCGGGGAGTAGTTGGAGTAGGGAGGATGAGAAGTGACTCGTCTGAGTCTTCAGTTTCCAGTTGTGACCCCCTTGTCCCTGTGTCCCCTCTCTGAAACATCCTATCTCTGTCCACCTTGTCTATTCCCCGCAGTATCTTGTATGTCGTTATCATGTCTCCCCTGACCCTTCTGTCCTCCAGTGTCGTCAGTCCGATTTCCCTCAAACTTTCCTCGTACGACATTCCCTTGAGCTCTGGGACTAGCCTTGTTGCAAACCTTTGTACTTTCTCTAACTTCTTGACGTGCTTGACCAGGTGTGGGTTCCAGACTGGTGCTGCATACTCCAGTATGGGCCTAACATACACAGTGTACAGTGTCTTGAACGATTCCTTATTAAGGTATCGGAACGCTATTCTCAGGTTTGCCAGGCGCCCGTATGCTGCAGCGGTTATTTGGTTGATGTGTGCCCTCGGTGATGTGCTCGGTGTTATGGTCACCCCAAGGTCTTTCTCCCTGAGTGAGGTCTGTAGTCTTTGTCCACCTAGCCTATACTCTGTCTGCGGTCTTTTTTGCCCCTCCCCAATCTTCATGACTTTGCATTTGGCTGGATTGAATTCTAGAAGCCAGTTACTGGACCACATGTCCAGCCTGTCCAGGTCTCTTTGCAGTCCTGCCTCATCCTCATCCGATTTAATTCTTCTCATCAACTTCACATCATCTGCGAACAGGGACACTTCAGAGTCTGTTCCTTCCATCATGTCGTTCACATATATCAGAAATAGCACTCGTCCTAGAACTGACCCCTGTGGGACCCCGCTCGTCACAGGCGCCCACTGTGATACCTCTTCACGTACCATGACTCGTTGCTGCCTCCCTGTCAGGTATTCCCTGATCCCTTGCAGTCCCCTTCCTGTTACATGCGCCTGATCCTCCAGCTGTTGCACTAATCTCTTGTGGGGAACTGTGTCAAAGGCCTTCCTGCAGTCTAGGAAAACGTAATCTACCCACCCCTCTCTCTCGTGTCTTACTTCTGTTACCTTGTCATAAAACTCCAGGAGGTTTGTGATACAAGATCTGCCTTCCATGAACCCATGTTGGTTTTCATTTATAATCTTGTTCCTTTCCAGGTGTTCGACCACTCTCCTCCTGATAATCTTCTCCATGACTTTGCACACAATACATGTCAGAGACACAGGTCTGTAGTTTAGCGCCTCGTTTCTGTTTCCCTTTTTAAATATGGGGACTACATTAGCTGTCTTCCATTTCTCAGGTAGTTGCCCAGTTTCAAGGGATGTGTTGAAGATTGTGGTTAGAGGCACGCACAGCATGTGTGTGTGTGTGTGTGTGTGTGTGTGTGTGTGTGTGTATGTGTGTGTGTGTGTGTGTGTGTGTGTGTGTGTGTGTGTGTGTCTGTGTGTGTGTGTGTGTGTGTGTGTGTGTGTGTGTGTGTGTGTGTGTGTGTGTGTGTGTGTGTGTGTGTGTGTGTGTGTGTGTGTGTGTGTGTGTGTGTGTGTGTGTGTGTGTGTGTGTGTGTGTGTGTGTGTGTGTGTGTGTGTACAGAAATAACCCGCACATAACAGACTGAAACAAAATGTAGGTTAGTTGTGCATTCCCGGTCGGTCGTGGTATTGTTATTTGCTTAAAACACTCGTTCTTGGATACATTAATATGTGTGTGATGCTCATGATGGCTGGTATTACAAACGGGAGGAGAATGAAAATATTCCTGGAGCTACCATGGCCATAAATGTGCACAGACTTTGACTCACTACTGTTTCCTATACTTTTTTATCTTCCTTCCTGATTTTCTACATTCTGTGGTTTCCTTAGATGATGTAGGAAGTGTTAGTTGATTTACCAGTCGCAACATTTGGCACCAGTTTTGTTTTACTCCAAGACTGCACATCATGACCACTTCTGAAGTTAATATTTCCTGGTTCACCAGACAGTCACTTGAATATTGGTAACCACCAACCACTGGGCGACACACATATACTCATTATGTCGGAACAGTCTACACAGATGCACACATACTGTAATTGCTATAATTTATATAATTTGTAACTTGGGGGAGTGTATATGCAAAATCAAGACATTTATTGTAGAAGACATATATCCAATGGAGTTTTTTCCTATTCTATAGAAAAATGTATATAAATGTCTCATATAGTAAATGTCCTTATTGTGCACATTTGTCTCTATCTCCAAAATGTTGGAGTTCATGTTGGGTTTAACATTCCTGGACTTGTACGTATTTGGTAGTGGCAGATTTCCGTTCTCATTACCTCGATTCTAACTGCTCACAACTTGTGTCAACATTTAAATTGTTTATCAACTGTACTGTAAATCAGAAAAGAGGATGACGCTATAAGAGAATGTATAGGTCACCCAAATTACTGCAAAGAAAATGTGAAGGACGAGTCATCCAAATAAGGTTGCAAGAATAAGTCAAGTATATTGATGGTGTGACTTAAAATAAGTCATGCCCCTCAACTTTGGCCTCTTATGTCTGATGTCAGTGAGGAGATCTTGGTCTATGAATACTGACTTATTTCTTGCCATGAGTCGAATCAAACTGCTTCCCATTTCCCAGGCGCTATACGACCTCTATTGATTAATTCCCCCCTCCCTCCCGATTAAAAATAACACACAGACAAATACCAACATGAGACACACTAACAAGCATTTGCTACATTGTGCGATGCACTAACTGGTCATCACACGAGCTGAGGGTCTCTAAAATAAAGGATAAACCACTTAGATAAAAGACCCTTCATGCCAGCCTGTCAGAAGCGGAAGCTGCCGGCAAGGTTTGTCGGTCGTAAAGTAGTAAGAACGGCGAAAACTGTCTCTTTAGCACCAGGTTGGAGAGCGTGGGGAGTCTGCAACACGCCTCCACACGCCCTGCAACACGCCTCCACACGCCCTCCACACTCTCACACATTCTTTTCTTTCTTTTCAGTTTTTACATACACGCATTTGCGTTTAAGATATTTTCTTTAACATTCAAATCTTGGATTTCAAGGTAGAACTATCTTATTAACAGCAGTATTGAAAAAAAGTACATAGTTTATTTGGACTGAAGTTTGCTATTGTGAGCAGAGACAGAATTGTGAGCAGCTGTATTTATGAGGGTAAACCACACATGGACGCCTCACAACGAGGGGAAAATTGGCAACTTTTCAAGACCTGGGTGAGCTGAGGCTGAGAAACACGCAGAGGCGAGTGAGCTGTGCTCATCAGGTAACACGACCACCTCAATTAATCACAGGGTAGAAAAGTTTATGACCTCTTGTATCTGACGGGAAACATTGGCGGATCTCTATTAGTCAGGAGAATTTTGGTCTTAAAAAACAGGGAAAGGTGTAATATAATATTGTTTTGTTTGGTGGAAATGAGAGGTCGGAGTTCCAGCAATTGTGTACTGGACCTCGTGGATAATATTACATGAGCACCATTGTTAAAAAATTTCTTTTGAAGTCCGAGAGAGCAAATAAACTCTCTCTCTCTCTTTCTCTCTTTCTCTCTCTCTCTCTCTCTCTCTCTCTCTCTCTCTCTCTCTCTCTCTCTCTCTCTCTCTCTCTCTCTCTCTCTCTCTCTCTCTCTCTCTCTCTCTCTCTCTCTCTCTCTCTCTATCTATCTATCTCCCTGCTTTATTAAAGGGTTGTTAAAGTGTTAGGTTTAAAATTGCTAGCTTTATTTACAAGCTATAAGTTGTTACCTACCTCAGCCCATCTGACAGCCTTACATAGCATTACCTTCATTATATTTTTCATTATAAATAGTCAAAGGATGAAGTTGAAGCCATCTGTTAGACAGCCATTTCATTTGGTCAACTGACTTTATTAATTAATCGATGTTGTTACGCTGTACGAACATGTTCCAGATTCCAGTAATTCTAGGAATAAATAATCTTGGATTAAGTGGTATTTTTTGAGAAGGAAACAGTCAGAATGTAGTTGCTGTCAGCTGCCCGTCTTGTCGTGTAGAAGATGTCTTCTTACATCCAGTAAAATTGAACCAAATGTGATACCTTGATAATTTTGGTTTTGTACATGCCAAAAAGACCACTTTCATCCCTCCGGTTTCGAAGTATCTGCTGAAATATCAGATCACTCCAGATCGGGGCCAGGTGAGAGACAAATTGTCTTGTGCGATTCTTTACTCTGTCCAGAAGTCGTAGAAGACGAAGAGGGAGGGGCGGGCGGGTCACTCCATGATAGTGGTGCGGTCTCAAGGTGTGGACATAATTGTGCTTTGTGCAGAGTTTTGTATCCTTTTCTCTCAAGGAAATACAAGATACGTTTTACTGCGATCACCTTCTTGGGCGCCTTGCTTGCAAGATTTACCACGTGAGTCTTCAAAGATATTTTAGAGCCAAATTTCACTCCTAGGACATCCACCTCATCCCCGGGTTCTAACACTCTTAAATTCATTCTTACCACCGCTCTATAATTAACATCATGCTGTCTACAGACCATTATCATTTGTGTTTTCTCTCTCTCTCTATTTTTTTTTTTTACACAGGGTATGACAAGGTTAAGGATCCCTAGCTTCATTGACAAGCTATTTACAGGTTAAGGATTCCTAACTTTATTGACAAGAAAAAAACTATCTACCGCATTCTCTCTCTCTCTCTCTCTCTCTCTCTCTCTCTCTCTCTCTCTCTCTCTCTCTCTCTCTCTCTCTCTCTCTCTCTCTCTCTCTCTCTCTCTCTCTCTCTCTCTCTCTCTCTCTCTCTCTCTCTCTCTCTCTCTCTCTCTCTCTCTCTCTCTCTCTCTCTCTCTCTCTATCTCTCTCTCTCTCTCTCTCTCTCTCTCTCTCTCTCTCCCTCACTCTCCCTCTGTGTCTCTGTGCTCACCTAGTTGACGAGGTGAAGTGGTTTGGTCTCAACTGCTATGTCAGTTTTTCTAGTAAGTCTAAAATGCGTCGACTAATATACTTGTACCACCTCATTCCTTTCTCCTACATATGTTTTGTCTTTGACGTGATGGCACTACCTCTGTTAGTGTGGCACTTGTGGTGTTGGCACTGCCTCCATCAGTGTGGCCATCGTGGTGTTGGCACTGCCTCCATCAGTGTAACCATTGTGGTGTTGGCACTGTCTCCATCAGTGTAACCCTTGTGGTATTGGCACTGCCTCCATCAGTGTAACCCTTGTAGTGTTGCCACTGCCTCCATCAGTGTAACCCATGTGGTATTGACACTGCCTCCATCAGTGTAACCCTTGTGGTGTTGGCACTGCCTCCATCAGTGTAACCCTTGTGGTGTTGGCACTACCTCCATCAGAGTAACCTTTGTAGTGTTGGCACTGCCTCAATCAGTGTAACCATTGTGGTATTGGCACTGCCTACATCAGTGTAACCCTTGTGGTGTTGGCACTGCCTCCAACAGTGTAATCCTTGTGCCATTGGCACTGCCTCCATCAGTGTAACCATTGTGGTATTGCCTCAATCAGTGTAACCCTTGTGGTATTAGCACTGCCTACATCAGTGTAACCCTTGTGGTGTTGGCACTGCCTCCAACAGTGTAATCCTTGTGCCATTGGCACTGCCTCCATCAGTGTAACCATTGTGGTGTTGGCACTGCATCCATCAGTATAACCCTTGTGGTATTGGCACTGCCTCCATCAGTGTAAACCTTGTGGTATTGACACTGCCTCCATCAGTGTAACCCTTTTAGTGTTGCCACTGCCTCCATCAGTGTGGCCCTTTTGGTGTTGGCACTGCATCCATCAGTATAACCCTTGTGGAGTTGGCACTACCTCCATCAGTGTACCCTTGCAGTGTTGGCACTACCTTCATCAGTGTAACCCTTGTGGTGTTGGCACTTCCTCCATCAGTGTAACCCTTGTTGTGTTGGCACTGCCTCAATCAGTGTAACCCTTGTAGTGTTGACACTGCCTCCATCAGTGTGGCCCTTGTGGTGTTGGCACTGCATCCATCAGTATAACCCTTGTGGTGTTGGCACTGCCTCCATAAGTGTAACCCTTGTGGTGTTGGCACTGCCTCCATCAGTGTAACCCTTGTAGAGTTGGCACTGCTTCTATCAGTGTGGCCCTTGTGGGTTGGCAATGCGTTCATCAGTACAACTCTTGTGGTGTTGGCACTGCCTCCATCAGTGTAACCCTTGTAGTGTTGGCACTGCTTCCATCAGTGTGGCCCTTGTGGGTTGGCAATGCGTCCATCAGTATAACTCTTGTGGTGTTGGCACTGCCTTCATCAGTGTAACCCTTGTGGTGTTGGCACTACCTTCATCAGTGTAACCCTTGTGGTGTTGGCACTGCCTCCATAAGTGTGTCCCTAGTGGTGTTGGCACTACCTCAATCAGTGCAAACCTTGTAGTGTTGGCACTGCCTCCATCAGAGTAACCATTGTGGTATTGGCACTGCCTACATCAGTGTAACCCTTGTGGTATTGGCACTGCCTACATCAGTGTAACCCTTGTGGTGTTGGCACTGCCTCCAACACTGTAATTCTTGTGCTATTTGCAATGCCTCCATCAGAGTAACCATTGTGGTATTGACTCTGCCTCCATCAGTGTGGCCCTTGTGGTGTTGGCACTGCTTCCATCAGTGTAACCCTTGTGGTGTTGGCACTGCCTCCCTCAGTGTGGCCCTTTTGGTGTTGGCACTGCATCCATCAGTGTAACGATTGAAGTGTTGGCACTGCCTTCATCAGTGTAACCCTTGTGGTGTTGGCACTACCTTCATCAGTGTGTCCCTTGTGGTGTTGGCACTGCCTCCATTAGTGTGTCTTTTGTGTTGTTGGCACTGCCTCCATAAGTGAGTCCCTAGTGGTGTTGGCACTACCTCCATCAGAGTAACCCTTGTAGTGTTGGCACTGCCTCAATCAGTGTAACCCTTGTGGTGTTGGCACTGCCTACAACAGTGTAACCCTTGTGGTATTGGCACTGCCTACATCAGTGTAACCCTTGTAGTGTTGGCACTGCCTCCAACAGTGTAATCCTTGTGCTATTGGCACTGCCTCCACCAGAGTAACCATTGTGGTATTGGCACTGCCTCCATCAGTGTAACCCTTGTGGTATTGGCATTGCCTCCATCAGTGTAACCAAAGTGGTGTTGGCACTGCCTCCATCAGTGTAACCCTTGTGGTGTTGGCACTTCCTCAATCAGTGTAACCCTTGTAGTGTTGGCACTGCCTCCATCAGTGTGGCCCTTTTGGTGTTGGCACTGCATTCATTAGTATAACCCTTGTGGTGTTGGCACTACCTCCATCAGTGTAACCCTTGCAGTGTTGGCACTACCTTCATCAGTGTAACCCTTGTGGTGTTGGCACTGCCTGCATAAGTGTGTCCCTTGTGGTGTTGGCACTGCCTCCATCAGTGTGTCTATTGTGGTGTTGGCACTGCCTCCATAAGTGTGTCCCTAGTGGTGTTGGCACTACCTCCATCAGTGTAACTCTTGTAGTGTTGGCACTGCCTCCATAAGTGTGTCCCTAGTGGTGTTGGCACTACCTCCATCAGTGTAACCCTTGTAGTGTTGGCACTGCCTCAATCAGTATAACCCTTGTGGTGTTGGCAATGCCTCCATCAGTGTAACCCTGGTGGTGTTGGCACTTCCTCCATCAGTGTAAACCTTGTGGTGTTGGCACTGCCTCCATCAGTGTAACCCTTGCAGTGTTGGCACTTCTTCCATCAGTGTGGCCCTTGTGGGTTGGCACTGCGTGCATCAGAATAACTCTTGTGGTGTTGGCACTGCCTTCATCAGTGTAACCCTTCTAGTGTTGGCACTGCCTTCATCAGTGTAACCCTTGTGGTGTTGGCAGTACCTTCATCAGTGTAACCCTTGTGGTGTTGGCACTGCCTTCATCAGTGTAACCCTTGTAGTGTTGGCACTGCCTCAATCAATGTAACCCTTGTGGTATTGGCACTGCCTACATCAGTGTAACCTATGTGGTGTGGGCACTGCCTCCAACAGTGTAATCCTTGTGCTATTGGCACTGCCTCCAACAGTGTAATCCTTGTGGTATTGGCACTGCCTCCATCAGTGTAATCCTTGTGGTATTGACACTGCCTCCATCAGTGTAACCCTTGTGGTGTTGGCACTGCCTCAATCAGTGTAACCCTTGTGGTGTTGGCACTTCCTCCATCAGTGTAACCCTTGTAGTGTTGGCACTGCCTTCATCAGTGTAACCCTTGTGGTGATGGCACTGCCTCCATCAGTATAACCCTTGTGGTGTTGGCACTGCCTCAATCAGTGTAACCCTTGTGGTGTTGGCACTTCCTCAATTAGTTTAACCCTTGTAGTGTTGCCACTGCCTCCATCAGTGTAACCCTTGTAGTGTTGGCATTGCCTTCATAAGTGAAACCCTTGTAGTGTTGGCACTGCCTCCATCAGTGTAACCCTTGTAGTGTTGGCATTGCCTTCATAAGTGAAACCCTTGTAGTGTTGGCACTGCCTCCATCAGTGTCACCCTTGTGGTGTTGCACTGCCTTCATCAGTGTAACCCTTGTAGTGTTAGCACTGTCTTCATTAGTGTAACCCTTGTGGTGTTGGCACTGCCTCTATCAGTGTAACCCTTGTAGTGTTGGCACTGCCTCCATCAGTGTAACCCTTGTAGTGTTGGCACTGCCTTCACCAGTGTAACCCTTGCAGTGTTGGCACTGCCTTCAACAATGTAACCCTTGAAGTGTTGGCACTGCCTCCATCAGTGTAACCCTTGTAGTGTTGGCACTGCCTTCATCAGTGTAACCCTTGTAGTGTTGGCACTGCCTTCATCAGTGTAACCCTTGTAGTGTTGGCACTGCCTTCATCAGTGTAACCCTTGTAGTGTTGGCACTGCCTTCATCAGTGTAACCCTTGTAGTGTTGGCACTGCCTTCATCAGTGTAACCCTTACAGTGTTGGCACTGCCTTCATCAGTGTAACCCTTGTAGTGTTGGCACTGCCTTCATCAGTGTAACCCTTGTAGTGTTGGCACTGCCTTCATCAGTGTAACCCTTACAGTGTTGGCACTGCCTTCATCAGTGTAACCCTTGTAGTGTTGGCACTATCTTCATCAGTATAACCATTCACTTTGACCCTTTCGCCTATCTTTGTTACTCTCTCTATATATTAGTTGCCAAGACTTTGTTTTTGTCTCTGGTCGCTCTGCTTTTAGGTAGATGATTGTTAATAATTGATGCTACTGTCTTTCTCTACAACAGTCTTGGTCACAGTCCTCACTGCTCTCTTGGTCACCTCTCACTGCTAGCTACTCTTAATATTGTCTTCGTCACTGTTCTCACTGTTAGTTGCTTTTACTACTGTCTTGGTCACTGTCCTCACTGCCAGTTATCCCTACTACTGTCTTCGCCACTGTCCACTCTGCTAGTTGTCCCTACTACAGTTTTGGTCACTGTCTTCACTGCCAATTATCTCTACTTCTGTCTTGGTCACTGTTCACACTGCTAGTTGTCCCAACTACTGCCCGGGTCACTGTCCACACTGCTAGTTGTCCTTACTACTGCCATGGCCACTGTCCTCACTGCTAGTTGTCCCTACTACTGTCTTGGTCACTGTCCACACTGCTAGTTGTCCCTACTACTGTCTTGGTCACTGTCCATACCGCTAATTGTCCCTGCTACTGTCTTGGTCACTGTCCACACTCTTAGTTGTCCATACTACTGTCTTGGTCACTGTCCACACTCTTAGTTGTCCCTACTACTGTCTTGGTCACTGTCCACACCGCTAGTTGTCCTTACTACTGTCTTGGTCATTGTCCACACTGCTAGTTGTTCCTACTACTGCCTTCGTCACTGTCCACACTGCTAGTTGTCCCTACTACTGAATTGGTCACTGTCCACACTGCTAGTTGTCCCTACTACTGCCTTGGTCACTGTCCACACTGCTAGGTGTCCCTACTACTGCCTTGGTCACTGTCCACACTGCTAGTTGTCCCTACTATTGTCTTCGCCACTGTCCACACTGCTAGTTGTCCCTACTACTGCTTTGGTCACTGTCTTCACTGCCAATTATCTCTACTACTGTCTTGGTCACTGTCTACACTGCTAGTTGTCCCTACTACTCCCTTGGTCACTGCCCTCAATGCTAGTTATCCCTACTACTGTCTTGGTCACTGTTCACTCTGCTAGTTGTCCGTACTACTCCCTTGGTCACTGTCCACAATGCTAGTTGTCCCTACTACTGTCTTGGTCACTGTCCACACCGATACTTGTCCTTACTACTGTCTTGGTCACTATCCACACTGCTAGTTTTCCCTACTACTGTCTTGGTCAATGTCCACACCGCTAGTTGTCCCTGCTACTGTCTTGGTCACCGTCCACTCTCATATGTTGTCCCTACTACTGTCTTGGTCACTGTTCTCACTGCTAGTTGTCCCTAGTACTGCCTTGGTGACTGCCCACACTGCTAGTTGTCCCTACTACTGTCTTTGTCACTGTCCACACTGCTAGTTCTCCCTACTACTGCTTTTTGTCACGGTCCACATTGCTAGTTTTCCTTACTACTGCCTTCGTAACTGTCCACACTGCTAGTTGTCCCTACTACTGCCTTTGTCACTGTCCACACTGCTATTTGTCCCTACTACTGCCTTGGTCACTGCCCAAACTGCTAGGTGTCCCTACTACTGCCTTGGTCACTGTCCACACAGCTAGTTGTCCCTACTGCTGTCTTGGTCATTGTCCACACTGCTAGTTGTCCCTACTACTGCCTTGGTCACTGTCCGCACTGCTAGTTGTCACTACTACTGCCTTGATCACAGTCCACACTGTTAGTTGTCACTACTACTGCCTTGGTCACTGTCCACACTGCTAGTTGTCCCTACTATTGCATTGGTCACTGTCCACACGGCTAGTTACCACTACTTGTGTCTTGGTCACTGTCCACACTGCTAGTTGTCCCTACTACTGCCTTGGTCACTGTCCGCACTGCTAGTTGTCACTACTACTGCCTTGATCACAGTCCACACTGCTAGTTGTCACTACTACTGCCTTGATCACAGTCCACACTGTTAGTTGTCTCTACTACTGCCTTGGTCACTGTCCTCACTGCTAGTTGTCACTACTACTGCCTTGATCACAGTCCACACTGTTAGTTGTCACTACTACTGCCTTGGTCACTGTCCACACTGCTAGTTGTCCCTACTATTGCATTGGTCACTGTCCACACGGCTAGTTACCACTACTTGTGTCTTGGTCACTGTCCGCACTGCTAGTTGTCACTACTACTGCCTTGATCACAGTCCACACTGCTAGTTGTCACTACTACTGCCTTGATCACAGTCCACACTGTTAGTTGTCTCTACTACTGCCTTGGTCACTGTCCTCACTGCTAGTTGTCCCTACTATTGCATTGGTCACTGTCCACACGGCTAGTTACCACTACTTGTGTCTTGGTCACTGTCCACACTGCTAGTTGTCCCTACTACTGCCTTGGTCACTGTCCACACTGCTATTTGTCCCTACTACTGACTTGGTCACTGTACACACAGCTAGTTGTCCCTAGTACTGTCTTGGTCACTCTCCACACTGTTAATTGTCCCTACTTCTGTCTTGGTCACTGTTCACACTGTTAGTTGTCCCAACTACTGCTATGGTCACTGCCCTCACTGCTAGTTGTCCCTACTACTGCATTGGTCACTGTCCACACTGCTAGTTGCCACTACTAGTGTCTTGGTCACTGTCCACACTGCTAGTTTTTTATTCTACTTCCTTGGTCATTGACCACACTTCTAGTTTGCTAGTTGACCCTACTACTGCCATGGTCACTGTCCACGCTGTTAGTTGTCCCTACTACTGTCTTGGTCATTGTCCACACTGCTAGTTGTCTCTACTACCTGCCTTGGTCACTGTCCACACTGCTAGTTGTCCCTACTACTGTCCTGGTCATTGTCCATACAGCTAGTTGTCCCTACTACTGTCTTGGTCACTGTGAACGCTGATAGTTGTCCCTACTACTGTCTTGGTCACTGTCCCCACCGCTAGTTGTCCATAGAACTTTCTTGGTCACTGTCCACACTGTTAGTTGTCCCTACTACTCTCTTTGTCACTGTCCACACCGCTAGTTGTCCCTATTAATGCCTTGGGCACAGTCCACACTGGTACTTGTCCCTTCTACTGCCATGGTCACTGTCCTCACTGCTATTTGTCCCTACTACTGCATTGATCACTCTCCACACTGCTAGTTGTCACTACTTGTGTCTTGGTCACTATCCACATTGGTAGTTGTCCCTACTACTGCCTTGGTTATTGTCCACACTGCTAGTTGTCCCTGCTACTGCCTTGGTCACTGTCCACACTGCTATTTGTCCCTATTACTGCCTTGGTCATTGTCCACACTGCTAGTTGTCCCTACTACTGCTTTGGTCACTGTCCACACTGCTAGTAGTCCCTACTACTACCTTGGTCATTTTCCACACAGCTAGTTGTCCCTACTACTGCCTTGGTCATTGTCCACACTGCTAGTTGTCCCTACTACTGCCTTGGTCACTGTCCTCATTGCTAATTGTCCCTACTACTACCTTGGTCACTGTTTACACCGCTAGTTGTCCCTACTACTGTCTTGGTCACTGTCCACACTGCTAGTTGTCGGTACTACTGCCTTGGGCACAGTCCACACTGCTAGTTGTCCCTACTACTGCCATGGTCACTGTCCTCACTGCTAGTTGTCCCTACTACTGCATTGGTCACTGTCCAAACTGCTAGTTGTCACTTCTAGTGTCTTGGTCACTGTCCACACTGCTAGTTGTCCCTACTACTGCCTTGGTCAGTGTCCACACTGCTAGTTGTCCCTACTACTGCCTTGGTCATTGTCCACACTGCTAGTTTGCTAGTTGTCCCTACTACTGCCTTGGTCACTGTCCACGCTGCTAGTTGTCCCTACTACTTCCTTTTTCACTGTCCACTCTGATAGTTCTCCCTACTACTACCTTGGTCACTGTCCACAATGCTAGTTGTCCCTACTACTGCATTGGTCACTGTCCACGCTGCTAGTTGTCCCTACTACTGTCTTTGTCACTGTCCACACTGCTAGTTGCCCCTACTACTGCCTTGGTCACTGTCCACACTGCTAGTTGTCCCTACTACTGTCTTTGTCACTGTCCACACTGCTAGTTGTCCCTAATACTGCCATGGTCACTGTCCACACTGCTAGTTGTCCCTACTATGGACTTGGTCACTGTCCACACTGCTAGTTGCCCCTACTATGGACTTGGTCACTGTCCTCACTGCTAGTTGTCCCTACTACTGTCTTGGTCACTGTCCACACTGTTAGTTGTCCCTACTACTGTCTTGGTCACTGTCCACACCGCTAGTTGTCCATAGAACTGTCTTGGTCACTGTCCACACTGTTAGTTGTCCCTACTACTCTCTTTGTCACTGTCCACACTGTTAGTTGTCTCTACTACTTCTTGGTCACTGTCCACACCGCTAGTTGTCCCTACTAATGTCTTGGTCACTGTCCAAACCGCTAGTTTTCCTTACTACTGTCTTGGTCATTGTCCACCCTGCTATTGTCCCTATTAATGCCTTGGGCAAAGTCCACACTGCTACTTGTCCCTTCTACTGCCATGGTCACTGTCCTCACTGCTAGTTGGCCCTACTACTGCATTGATCACTGTCCACACTGCTAGTTGTCACTACTTGTGTCTTGGTCACTATCCACATTGGTAGTTGTCCCTACTACTGCCTTGGTTATTGTCCACACTGCTAGTTGTCCCTGCTACTGCCTTGGTCACTGTCCACACTGCTATTTGTCCCTATTACTGCCTTGGTCATTGTCCACACTGCTAGTTGTCCCTACTACTACCTTGGTCACTGTCCACACTGCTAGTTCTCCCTACTACTGCCTTGGTCATTGTTCACACTGCTAGTAGTCCCTACTACTACCTTGGTCATTGTCCACACAGCTAGTTGTCCCTGCTACTGCCTTGGTCATTGTCCACACTGCTAGTTGTCCCTACTGCTGCCTTGGTCACTGTCCTCACTGCTAATTGTCCCTACTCCTACCTTGGTCACTGTTTACACCGCTAGTTGTCCCTACTACTGTCTTGGTCACTGTCCACACTGCTAGTTGTCGGTACTACTGCCTTGGGTACAGTCCACACTGCTAGTTGTCCCTACTACTGCCATGGTCACTGTCCTCACTGCTAGTTGTCCCTACTACTGCATTGGTCACTGTCCAAACTGCTAGTTGTCACTTCTAGTGTCTTGGTCACTATCCATACTTCTTGTTGTCCCTACTACTGCCTTGGTCACTGTTCACACTGCTAGTTGTCCCTGCTACTGCCTTGGTCATTGTCCACACTGCTAGTTTGCTAGTTGTCCCTACTACTGCCTTGGTCACTGTCCACGCTGCTAGTTCTCCCTACTACTGCCTTGGTCACTGTCCACACTGGTAGTTGTCCCTACTACTGCCTTGGTCACTGTCCACACTGCTAGTTCTCCCTACTACTGCCTTGGTCACTGTCCACACTGTTAGTTGTCCCTCCTACTGCATTGGTCACTGTCCACACTGCTATTTGTCCCAACTAGTGTCTTGGTCACTGTCCACACTGCTAGTTGTCCGTACTACTGCCTTGGTCACTGTCCACACTGCTAGTTGTCCCTACGTCTGCATTGGTCACTGTCCACACTGCTAGTTGTCCCTACTAGTGTCTTGGTCACTGTCCACACTGCTAGTTGTCCCTACTACTGCATTGGTCACTGTCCGCACTGCTAGTTGTCCCTACTAGTGTCTTGGTCACTGTCTACACTGCTAGTTGTCCCTACTACTGCCTTGGTCACTGTCCACACTGCTAGTTGCCCCTTCTACTGCCTTGGTCACTGTTCATACTGCTAGCTCTCCCTACTACTGCCTTGGTCACTGTCCACACTGCTAGTTGTCCCTACTATTGCTTTGGTCACTGTCCACACTGCTAGTTGTCTCTACTACTGTCTTCGTCACTGTCCCCACTGCTACCTGTTCTCTCATTTTTTTCATCAAATCTTCCCTTCCACGACTCAAGAAATCGTAATGACACGATTGCAAATAAACCGCGGGTTCAATCCCGGCCGGGGGTATGGCTTCCCTTCCACTTTCTTCGTAATAACAGTGTGACTTTTTCCTGTTGTCTCTCGTAGCTCCTTTCTTAGGACTCATTTCTCTTCAGACAATACTCCATCAAATAATGTCCAATCTATTGAAATTCTATGCCTTGGGTATATGCAGGCATAGAATAACTGGAAAATCAGGTGAACGTGCACTTTTGACCAGTCCATGAAAGACAATGCTACAACATATATTTGTAGACACACGATCTACAGGGAACAAGAAGATTTAGATCTCCCAGACCATCGGAAACTGAAGAAGGGAGCCAAAATCATTCCAGAGACGGAGGATTTTTAGTACCAGGAAGAAAAGAAAAAGACTGGCATGGAATGACAGAAATCTTGCAGTATCTGAAAACGCTTTTAGAGTGGAAGGGCAGTCATTGGTCTCCACTCCAGAACAACAAATACTAATACCAGCAAAGAAATCTCCCGTGCATTCCATCAATATATCGACATTTATCATTGCAAATATACTTTCATCAAATATACCCTTCATCAAGGGACTGCTCACGGAATTAAATGCGATGTTTACAGTATTCATAGACACACACATAAAGGATATATAGAGCTATATGTCACAGACTTGGCCCTTTGTTTTAAACTACTAAGTTACTAATTGACGTTTTGACAGTAAAGATCGAAAAGCACAACCCTGTCATTGTGGTTGTATATAAGCCTCTGGAGGTAACCTCCCAGCAATTTCAGGAACAGTTTTTAAAAATTGACTGCAAAATCTCCCAACTCCTGCACCAAACATCTTGTTACTTGAGACACCTAAAATGGAGGAATGTAGCAAATAATATTTTAGCAGAGATCACCCAAGGAGGCAGCTGAGATGAAATTTCACACACACACACGAGCTATTAAATGTCTGCACCAAATCCACCTTAAACCAGCAAATGATAGAGCCACCAAGACTAGAAAATACACTGGACCTCATCTTCACTAACAATGATGATCTGCTATGGAATATAACAGTATCGAAGACAATACACTCAGATCACAACATAATAGAGGTACAGACATGTATTTGCAGGGCTTCTTAGAAGCAAAATGTGATTAGTTATGAGGCTGCCGTTACCAATATGGATCCGAACCTTTGCCTAGAAAGAATTAACTTTATGGAACTTGAGGTATGCTCAAGGCACATTCCTTTAGGCAAAAGAAAGAGAAGACGTAAACTAGAAAAAGAGAGACACTCCCTATTCAGGCAAAGGTGAAAAATCACAGAACTGCTGAGAGGGGCCAGTGTGTCTGAAATGCGAAGGAAAGCACAGGTCAGAAAAATAGCAAATATCGAACTTAAGCTTAAAGAATCTTACAGGAGACAAAAGTCTCAGGAAATTGAAAGACAAAATATTTCTTTTCTTATGTCAAATCTAAGGTGATAACAACATCCAGTATTGGACTCCTGCTTAGACGAGATGGGACTTACACAGATGACAGAAATGAAATGAGTGAGATACTAAAGTCCCAATATGATTCAGTGTTTAGCGAGCCTTTAACCAGACTAAGGGTCTAAATTATCTAAATTATTTTTTATGATCGAGATTCGAAATTCTGAGGGATACTGGAGAGGGCCTGCAACAAGGAGGTAAGACCATCCTCTGAGGGATACTGGAGAGTGCCTGCAACAATGATGTAAGATCATCCTCTGAGGGATACTGGAGAATACCTGCAACAAGGAGGTAAGACCATCCTCTGAGGGATACTGGAGAGGAGATGAATGGTTCAAAGAACCGACATGTTAAATTAGACACATGTGCAACTCTTGAGTCTCTTCATTGAGGAAACGTTTCGCCACACAGTGGCTTCATCAGTCCATACAAAGAATAAACTTGAGGAACAGGAGGAGAATTAGGTAATCAGTCCCTCAACCTTGAGTTGAGGGACTGATTACCTCAGTTGGGAATTCTTCGCTTGCCTAAGTTGGGAATTCTTCGCTTGCCTAAGTTGGGAATTCTTCGCTTGCCTAACCCTTGGGCACGGCCTACTTCCACATTGGACAAATGTGATACCACCTACCACTGCTGCACCTCTCCTGCCATATGGTGGAGAGTTCCAGCAACAAGGATGCAAGACGGAACATGAGAGGAGTGCTGGAAGTTGCTGCAACAAGGATGCAAGATGCAACATGAGAGGCCTGCTGGAGAATTCCTGCAACAAGGATGCAAGATGAAATTTGAGAGGGATGCTGGAGAGTGCCTGAAACAAGGATGCAAGATGCAACATGAGATGGAGGCTGGAGAATTCCTGCAACAAGGATGCAAGATGCAACATGAGAGAGATGCTGGAGAGCTCCTGCAACAAGGATTCAAGATGCAACATGAGAGGGTTGGCTGGAGAGTGCCGGCAACAATGATGCAAGATGCAACATGAGAGGGATGCTGGAGAATTCCTGCAACAAGGATGCAAGATGCAACATGAGAGGGATGCTGGAGAGTTCCTGCAACAAGGATGCAAGATGCAACATGAGATGGATGCTGAATAGTGCCTGCAACAAGGATGCAAGATGCAACATAAAAGGGTTGCTGGAGAGTTCCTGGAATAAGGATGCAAGATGCAACATGAGATGGATGCTGGAGAGTGCCTGTAACAAGGATGCAAGATGCAGCATGAGAGGGGCAGCTGGAGAGTTCCTGCAACAAGGATGCAAGATGCAACATGAGAGGGGTGGCTGGACAGTTTCTGCAACAAGGATGCAAGATGCAACATGAGAGGGGCGGCTGGAGAGCACCTGCAACAAGGATGCAAGATGCAACATGAGAGGGGTGGCTGGAGAGTTCCTGCAACAAGGATGCAAGATGCAACATGAGAGGGGCGGCTGGAGAGCACCTGCAACAAGGATGCAAGATGCAACATGAGAGGGGTGACTGGAGAGTTCCTGCAACAAGGATGCAAGATGCAACATGAGAGGGGTGGCTGGAGAGTTCCTGCAACAAGGATGCAAGATGCAACATGAGAGGGACGGCTGGAGAGTTCCTGCAACAAGGATGCAAGATGCAACATGAAATGGGTGCTGAAGAGTGCCTGCAACAAGGATGCAAGATGCAACATGCAATGGATGCTGGAGAGTGCCTGCAACAAGGATGCAAGATGCAACATGAGAGGGGTGGCTGGAGAGTTCCTGCAACAAGGATGCAAGCTGCAACATGAGAGAGGTGGCTGGAGAGTTCCTGCAACAAGGATGCAAGATGCAACATGAGAGGGATGCTGGAGAGTGCCTGCAACAAGGATGCAAGATGCAACATGAGAGGGGCGGCTGGAGAGTTCCTGCAACAAGGATGCAAGATGTAACATGAGAGGGGTGGCTGGAGAGTTTCTGCAACAAGGATGCAAGATGCAACATGAGAGGGATGCTGGAGAGTTCCTGCAACAAGGATGCAAGATGCAGCATGAGAGGGGTGGCTGGAGAGTTCTTGCAACAAGGATGCAAGATGCAACATGTGATGGATGCTGAAGAGTGCCCGCAACAAGGATGCAAGATGCAACATGAGATGGATGCTGGACAGTGCCTGCAACAAGGATGCAAGATGCAACATGGGAGGGGCGGCTTGAGAGCTCCTGCAACAAGGATACAAGACGCAACATGAGATGGATGCTGAAGAGTGCCTGCAACAAGGATGCAAGATGCAACATGAGAGGGGCGGCTGGAGAGCTCCTGCAACAAGGATGCAAGATACAACATGAGAGGGGTGGCTGGAGAGTGCCTGCAACAATGATGCAAGATGCAACATGAGATGGATGCTGAAGAGTGCCTGCAACAAGGATGCAAGATGCAACATGAGAGGAGCGGCTGGAGAGCTCCTGCAACAAGAATGCAAGATGCAACATGAGAGGGGTGGCTGGAGAGTGCCTACAACAAGGATGCAAGATGCAATATGCAACATGAGAGGCGTGGCTGGAGAGTGCCTGCAACAAGGATGCAAGATGCAAGATGCAACATGAGAGGGGAGGCTGGAGGGTGCCTGCAACAAGGATGCAAGATGCAACATGAGAGTGGTGGCTGGAGAGTGCCTGCAACAAGGATGCAAAATGCAACATGAGAGTGGTGGGTGGAGAGTGCCTGCAACAAGGATGCAAGATGCACGATGCAACATGAGAGGGGTGGCTGGAGAGTGCCTGCAACAAGGATGCAAGACGCAAGATGCAACGTGAGAGGGGCGGCTGGAGAGCTCCTGCAACAAGGATGCAAGAGCAACATGAGAGGGGTAACTGGAGAGCTCCTGCAACAGGATGCAAGATGCAACATGAGAGGGGTGGCTGGAGAGCTCCTGCAACAAGGATGCAAGATGCAACATGAGAGGGGCGGATGGAGAGCTCCTGCAACAAGGATGCAAGATGCAACATGAGAGGGGTGGCTGGAGAGTTCCTGCAACAAGGATGCAAGATGCAACATCAGAGGGGTGGCTGGAGAGTTCCTGCAACAAGGATGCAAGATGCAACATGAGAGGGGAGGCTGGAGAGTTCCTGCAACAAGGATGCAAGATGCAACATGAGAGGGGTGGCTGGAGAGTTCCTGCAACAAGGATGCAAGATGCAACATCAGAGGGGAGGCTGGAGAGTTCCTGCAACAAGGATGCAAGATGCGACATGAGAGGGGTGGCTGGAGAGTTCCTGCAACAAGGATGTAAGATGCAACATGAGAGGGGTGGCTGGAGAGTTCCTGCAACAAGGATGCAAGATGCAACATGAGAGTGGAGGCTGAAGAGTTCCTGCAACAAGGATGAAAGATGCAACATGAGAGGGGTGGCTGGAGAGTTCCTGCAACAAGGATTCAAGATGCAACATGAGAGGGGAGCCTGGAGAGTTCCTGCAACAAGGATGCAAGATGCAACATGAGAGGGGCGGCTGGAGAGCACCTGCAACAAGGATGCAATATGCAACATGAGAGGGGTGGCTGGAGAGTTCCTGCAACAAGGATGCAAGATGCAACATGAGAGGGGTGGCTGGAGAGTTCCTGCAACAAGGATGCAAGATGCAACATGAGAAGGGGGGCTGGAGAGTTCCTGCAACAAGGATGCAAGATGCAACATGAAATGGGTGCTGAAGAGAGCCTGCAACAAGGATGCAAGATGCAACATGCGATGGATGCTGGAGAGTGCCTGCAACAAGGATGCAAGATGCAACATGAGAGGGGTGGCTGGAGAGTTCCTGCAACAAGGATGCAAGCTGAAACATGAGAGGGGTGGCTGGAGAGTTCCTGCAACAAGGATGCAAGATGCAACATGAGAGGGATGCTGGAGAGTGCCTGCAACAAGGATGCAAGATGCAACATGAGAGGGGCGGCTGGAGAGTTTCTGCAACAAGGATGCAAGATGTAACAAGAGAGGGGTGGCTGGAGAGTTTCTGCAACAAGGATGCAAGATGCAACATGAGAGGGATGCCGGAGAGTTCCTGCAACAAGGATGCAAGATGCAACATTTGATGGATGCTGAAGAGTGCCCGCAACAAGGATGCAAGATGCAACATGAGATGGATGCTGGACAGTGCCTGCAACAAGGATGCAAGATGCAACATGGGAGAGGCGGCTTGAGGGCTCCTGCAACAAGGATACAAGACGCAACATGAGATGGATGCTGAAGAGTGCCTGCAACAAGGATGCAAGATGCAACATGAGAGGGGCGGCTGGAGAGCTCCTGCAACAAGGATGCAAGATACAACATGAGAGGGGTGGCTGGAGAGTGCCTGCAACAATGATGCAAGATGCAACATGAGATGGATGCTGAAGAGTGCCTGCAACAAGGATGCAAGATGCAACATGAGAGGAGCGGCTGGAGAGTTCCTGCAACAAGAATGCAAGATGCAACATTAGAGGGGTGGCTGGAGAGTGCCTGCAACAAGGATGCAAGATGCAAGATGCAACATGAGAGGCGTGGCTGGAGAGTGCCTGCCACAAGGATGCAAGATGCAAGATGCAACATGAGAGGGGAGGCTGGAGGGTGCCTGCAACAAGGATGCAAGATGCAACATGAGAGTGGTGGCTGGAGAGTGCCTGCAACAAGGATGCAAGATGCAACATGAGAGTGGTGGGTGGAGAGTGCCTGCAACAAGGATGCAAGATGCACGATGCAACATGAGAGGGGTGGCTGGAGAGTGCCTGCAAAAAGGATGCAAGACGCAAGATGCAACGTGAGAGGGGCGGCTGGAGAGCTCCTGCAACAAGGATGCAAGAGCAACATGAGAGGGGTGGCTGGAGAGCTCCTGCAACAGGATGCAAGATGCAACATGAGAGGGGTGGCTGGAGAGCTCCTGCAACAAGGATGCAAGATGCAACATGAGAGGGGCGGATGGAGAGCTCCTGCAACAAGGATGCAAGATGCAACATGAGAGGGGTGGCTGGAGAGTTCCTGCAACAAGGATGCAAGATGCAACATGAGAGGGGTGGCTGGAGAGTTCCTGCAACAAGGATGCAAGATGCAACATGAGAGGGGAGGCTGGAGAGTTCCTGCAACAAGGATGCAAGATGCAACATGAGAGGGGTGGCTGGAGAGTTCCTGCAACAAGGATGCAAGATGCAACATGAGAGGGGTGGCTGGAGAGTTCCTGCAACAAGGATGCAAGATGCAACATCAGAGGGGAGGCTGGAGAGTTCCTGCAACAAGGATGCAAGATGCGACATGAGAGGGGAGGCTGGAGAGTTCCTGCAACAAGGATGCAAGATGCAACATGAGAGGGGTGGCTGGAGAGTTCCTGCAACAAGGATGCAAGATGCAACATGAGAGGGGAGGCTGGAGAGTTCCTGCAACAAGGATGAAAGATGCAACATGAGAGGGGTGGCTGGAGAGTTCCTGCAACAAGGATGAAAGATGCAACATGAGAGGGGAGCCTGGAGAGTTCCTGCAACAAGGATGCAAGATGCAACATGAAAGGGGAGGCTGGAGAGTTCCTGCCACAAGGATGCAAGATGCAACATGAGAGGGGTGGCTGGAGAGCTCCTGCAACAAGGATTCAAGATGCGACATGAGAGGGGTGGATGGAGAGTTCCTGCAACAAGGATGCAAGATGCAACATGAGAGGGGTGGCTGGAGAGTTCCTGCAACAAGGATGCAAGGTGCAACATGAGAGGGGAGGCTGGAGAGTTCCTGCAACAAGGATGCAAGATGCAACATGAGAGGGGTGGCTGGAGAGTTCCTGCAACAAGGATGCAAGATGCAACATGAGAGGGGTGGCTGGAGAGTTCCTGCAACAAGGATGCAAGATGCAACATCAGAGGGGAGGCTGGAGAGTTCCTGCAACAAGGATGCAAGATGCAACATGAGAGGGGTGGCTGGAGAGTTCCTGCAACAAGGATGCAAGATGCAACATGAGAGGGGTGGCTGGAGAGTTCCTGCAACAAGGATGCAAGATGCAACATGAGAGGGGAGGCTGGAGAGTTCCTGCAACAAGGATGAAAGATGCAACATGAGAGGGGTGGCTTGAGAGTTCCTGCAACAAGGATTCAAGATGCAACATGAGAGGGGAGCCTGGAGAGTTCCTGCAACAAGGATGCAAGATGCAACATGAAAGGGGAGGCTGGACAGTTCCTGCCACAAGGATGCAAGATGCAACATGAGAGGGGTGGCTGGAGAGCTCCTGCAACAAGGATTCAAGATGCGACATCAGAGGGGTGGATGGAGAGTTCCTGCAACAAGAATGCAAGATGCAACATGAGAGGGGTGGCTGGAGAGTTCCTGCAACAAGGATGCAAGATGCGACATGAGAGGGGTGGCTGGAGAGCTCCTGCAACAAGTATGCAAGATGCAACATGAGAGGGGTGGCTGGAGAGTTCCTGCAACAAGGATTCAAGATGCAACATGAGAGGGGAGCCTGGAGAGTTCCTGCAACAAGGATGCAAGATGCAACATGAAAGGGGAGGCTGGAGAGTTCCTGCCACAAGGATGCAAGATGCAACATGAGAGGGGTGGCTGGAGAGCTCCTGCAACAAGGATTCAAGATGCGACATGAGAGGGGTGGATGGAGAGTTCCTGCAACAAGGATGCAAGATGCAACATGAGAGGGGTGGCTGGAGAGTTCCTGCAACAAGGATGCAAGATGCAACATGAGAGGGGTGGCTGGAGAGCTCCTGCAACAAGGATGCAATATGCGACATGAGAGGGGTGGCTGGAGAGCTCCTGCAACAAGTATGCAAGATGCAACATGAGAGGGGTGGCTGGAGAGCTCCTGCAACAAGGATGCAAGATGCGACATGAGAGGGGTGGGTGGAGAGTTCCTGCAACAAGGATGCAAGATGCAACATCAGAGGGGAGGCTGGAGAGTTCCTGCAACAAGGATGCAAGATGCGACATGAGAGGGGTGGCTGGAGAGTTCCTGCAACAAGGATGCAAGATGCAACATGAGAGGGGTGGCTGGAGAGTTCCTGCAACAAGGATGCAAGATGCAACATGAGAGGGGAGGCTGGAGAGTTCCTGCAACAAGGATGAAAGATGCAACATGAGAGGGGTGGCTGGAGAGTTCCTGCAACAAGGATTCAAGATGCAACATGAGAGGGGAGCCTGGAGAGTTCCTGCAACAAGGATGCAAGATGCAACATGAAAGGGGAGGCTGGAGAGTTCCTGCCACAAGGATGCAAGATGCAACATGAGAGGGGTGGCTGGAGAGCTCCTGCAACAAGGATGCAATATGCGACATGAGAGGGGTGGCTGGAGAGCTCCTGCAACAAGTATGCAAGATGCAACATGAGAGGGGTGGCTGGAGAGCTCCTGCAACAAGGATGCAAGATGCGACATGAGATGGGTGGGTGGAGAGTTCCTGCAACAAGGATGCAAGATGCGACATGAGAGGGGTGGCTGGAGAGTTCCTGCAACAATGATGCAATATGCAACATGAGAGGGGTGGCTGGAGAGTTCCTGCAACAAGGATGCAAGATGCAACATGAGAGGAGTGGCTGGAGAGTTCCTGCAACAATGATGCAAGATGCAACATGTGAGGGGTGGCTGGAGAGTTCCTGCAACAAGGATGCAAGATGCAACATGAGAGGGGTGGCTGGAGAGTTCCTGCAACAAGGATGCAAGATGCAACATGAGAGGGGTGGCTGGAGAGTTCCTGCAACAAGGATGCAAGATGCAACATGAGAGGGGTGGCTGGAGAGTTCCTGCAACAAGGATGCAAGATACAACATGAGAGGGGTGGCTGGAGAGTTCCTGCAACAAGGATGCAAGATGCAACATGAGAGATGCGGCTGGAGAGTTCCTGCAACAAGGATGCAAGATGTAACATGAGAGGGGTGGCTGGAGAGTTCCTGCAACAAGGATGCAAGATGCAACATGAGAGGGGTGGCTGGAGAGTTCCTGCAACAAGGATGCAAGATGCAACATGAGAGATGCGGCTGGAGAGTTCCTGCAACAAGGATGCAAGATGCAACATGAGAGGGGTGGCTGAAGAGCTCCTGCAACAAGGATGCAAGATGTAACATGAGAGGGGTGGCTGGAGAGTTCCTGCAACAAGGATGCAAGATGCAACATGAGAGGGGTGGCTGGAGAGTTCCTGCAACAAGGATGCAAGATGCAACATGAGAGATGCGGCTGGAGAGTGCCTGCAACAAGGATGCAAGATGCAACATGAGAGGGGTGGCTGGAGAGTTCCTGCAACAAGGATGCAAGATGCAACATGAAAGATGCGGCTGGAGAGTGCCTGCAACAAGGATGCAAGATGTAACATGAGAGGGGTGGCTGGAGAGCTCCTGCAACAAGGATGCAAGATGCAACATGAGAGATGCGGCTGGAGAGTTCCTGCAACAAGGATGCACGATGCAACATGAAAGGGGTGGCTGGAGAGCTCCTGCAACAAGGAAGCAAGATGTAACATGAGAGGGGTGGCTGGAGAGTTCCTGCAACAAGGATGCAAGATGCAACATGAGAGGGGTGGCTGGAGAGTTCCTGCAACAAGGATGCAAGATGCAACATGAGAGATGCGGCTGGAGAGTGCCTGCAACAAGGATGCAAGATGCAACATGAGAGGGGTGGCTGGAGAGTTCCTGCAACAAGGATGCAAGATGCAACATGAGAGATGCGGCTGGAGAGTGCCTGCAACAAGGATGCAAGATGTAACATGAGATTGGTGGCTGGAGAGCTCCTGCAACAAGGATGCAAGATGCAACATGAGAGGGGTGGCTGGAGAGTTCCTGCAACAAGGATGCAAGATGCAACATGAGAGATGCGGCTGGAGAGTTCCTGCAACAAGGATGCAAGATGCAACATGAGAGGGGTGGCTGGAGAGTTCCTGCAACAAGGATGCAAGATGCAACATGAGAGGGGTGGCTGGAGAGTTCCTCCAACAAGGATGCAAGATGCAACATGAGAGATGCGGCTGGAGAGTTCCTGCAACAAGGATGCAAGATGTAACATGAGAGGGGTGGCTGGAGAGTTCCTGCAACAAGGATGAAAGAGCAACATGAGAGGGGCGGCTGGAGAGTTCCTGCAACAAGGATGAAAGAGCAACATGAGAGGGGCGGCTGGAGAGTTCCTGCAACAAGGATGCAAGATGCAACATGAGAGGGGTGGCTGGAGAGCTCCTGCAACAAGGATGCAAGATGCAACATGAGAGGGGTGGCTGGAGAGTTCCTGCAAAAAGGATGCAAGATACAACATGAGAGGGGAGGCTGGAGAGTTCCTGCAACAAGGATGCAATATACAACATGAGAGGGGAGGCTGGAGAGCTCCTGCAACAAGGATGCAAGATGCAACATGAGAGGGGAGGCTGGAGAGTTCCTGCAACAAGGATGCAAGATGCAACATGAGAGGGGAGGCTGGAGAGTTCCTGCAACAAGGATGCAAGATGCAACATGAGAGGGGCGGCTGGAGAGTTCCTGCAACAAGGATGCAAGATGCAACATGAGAGGGGTGGCTGGAGAGTTCCTGCAACAAGGATGCAAGATGCAACATGAGAGATGCGGCTGGAGAGTTCCTGCAACAAGGATGCAAGACGCAACATGAGAGGGGTGGCTGGAGAGTTCCTGCAACAAGGATGCAAGATGCAACATGAGAGGGGTGGCTGGAGAGTTCCTCCAACAAGGATGCAAGATGCAACATGAGAGATGCGGCTGGAGAGTTCCTGCAACAAGGATGCAAGATGTAACATGAGAGGGGTGGCTGGAGAGTTCCTGCAACAAGGATGAAAGAGCAACATGAGAGGGGCGGCTGGAGAGTTCCTGCAACAAGGATGAAAGAGCAACATGAGAGGGGCGGCTGGAGAGTTCCTGCAACAAGGATGCAAGATGCAACATGAGAGGGGTGGCTGGAGAGCTCCTGCAACAAGGATGCAAGATGCAACATGAGAGGGGTGGCTGGAGAGTTCCTGCAAAAAGGATGCAAGATACAACATGAGAGGGGAGGCTGGAGAGTTCCTGCAACAAGGATGCAATATACAACATGAGAGGGGAGGCTGGAGAGCTCCTGCAACAAGGATGCAAGATGCAACATGAGAGGGGAGGCTGGAGAGTTCCTGCAACAAGGATGCAAGATGCAACATGAGAGGGGAGGCTGGAGAGTTCCTGCAACAAGGATGCAAGATGCAACATGAGAGGGGCGGCTGGAGAGTTCCTGCAACAAGGATGCAAGATGCAACATGAGAGGGGTGGCTGGAGAGTTCCTGCAACAAGGATGCAAGATGCAACATGAGAGATGCGGCTGGAGAGTTCCTGCAACAAGGATGCAAGATGCAACATGAGAGGGGTGGCTGGAGAGTTCCTGCAACAAGGATGCAAGATGCAACATGAGAGGGGTGGCTGGAGAGTTCCTCCAACAAGGATGCAAGATGCAACATGAGAGATGCGGCTGGAGAGTTCCTGCAACAAGGATGCAAGATGTAACATGAGAGGGGTGGCTGGAGAGTTCCTGCAACAAGGATGAAAGAGCAACATGAGAGGGGCGGCTGGAGAGTTCCTGCAACAAGGATGAAAGAGCAACATGAGAGAGGCGGCTGGAGAGTTCCTGCAACAAGGATGCAAGATGCAACATGAGAGGGGTGGCTGGAGAGCTCCTGCAACAAGGATGCAAGATGCAACATGAGAGGGGTGGCTGGAGAGTTCCTGCAAAAAGGATGCAAGATGCAACATGAGAGGGGAGGCTGGAGAGTTCCTGCAACAAGGATGCAAGATGCAACATGAGAGGGGAGGCTGGAGAGCTCCTGCAACAAGGATGCAAGATGCAACATGAGAGGGGTGGCTGGAGAGTTCCTGCAACAAGGATGCAAGATACAACATGAGAGGGGAGGCTGGAGAGCTCCTGCAACAAGGATGCAAGATGCAACATGAGAGGGGAGGCTGGAGAGTTCCTGCAACAAGGATGCAAGATACAACATGAGAAGGGAGGCTGGAGAGCTCCTGCAACAAGGAGGCAAGATGCAACATGAGAGGGGATGCTGGAGAGTTCCTGCAACAAGGATGCAAGATGCAACATGAGAGGGGTGGCTGGAGAGTTCCTGCAACAAAGATACAAGATACAACATGAGAGGGGAGGCTGGAGAGCTCCTGCAACAAGGATGCAAGATGCAACATGAGAGGGGAGGCTGGAGAGCTCCTGCAACAAGGATGCAAGATACAACATGAGAGGGGAGGCTGGAGAGCTCCTGCAACAAGGATGCAAGATGCAACATGAGAGGGGAGGCTGGAGAGTTCCTGCAACAAGGATGCAAGATACAACATGAGAGGGGAGGCTGGAGAGCTCCTGCAACAAGGATGCAATATGCAACATTAGAGGGGAGGCTGGAGAGTTCCTGCAACAAGGATGCAAGATGCAACATGAGAGGGGTGGCTGGAGAGTTCCTGCAACAAGGATGCAAGATGCAACATGAGGGGGGAGGCTGGAGAGTTCCTGCAACAAGGATGCAAGATGCAACATGAGAGGGGTGGCTGGAGAGCTCCTGCAACAAGGATGCAAGATGCAACATGAGAGGGGAGGCTGGAGAGTTCCTGCAACAAGGATGCAAGATGCAACAAGAGAGGGGTGGCTGGAGAGCTTCTGCAACAAGGAAGCAAGATGCAACATGAGAGGGGTGGCTGGAGAGCTCCTGCAACAAGGATGCAAGATGCAACATGAGAGGGGTGGCTGGAGAGCTCCTGCAACAAGGATGCAAGATGCAACATGAGAGGGGTGGCTGGAGAGCTCCTGCAACAAGGATGCAAGATGCAACATGAGAGGGGCTGCACTTAAGAAAGTTGCGACACTGTTAGTGTTTCCTTTTCATTATATTTAATTTCTCGTGAATAATAATTATGTTCTTTAATTAATGAAATACATTAACTATTGTAGTAATTTAACCAAGTTTTTAAAAAAGTTCTTAAGTTCAACATGAACTCGATCTTACTGAGTGAACGTTCAACAGGAGCAGGATCTTACTGAGTGAACGTTCAGCAAGAATTGGATCTTACTGTGTGAACGTTCAACATGAACTGGTTCTTACTGAGAGAAAGTTCAACAAGAACTCGATCTTGCTGAGTGTATGTTCAACAGAAACTAGACTTTACCGAGTGAATGTTCAACATGACAGGATCTTACTGAATGACCGTTCAGCAAGAACTGGATCTTATTGACTGAACGTTCAACGGGAGCTGGACTTTACTGAGTGAACGTTCAGCAAGAACTGGATCTTACTTTGTGAACGTTCAACAGGAGCAGGATCTTACTGAGTGAACGTTCAGCAAGAACTGGATCTTATTGTTTGAACGTTCAGAAAGAACTTCATCTTGCTGAGTGAACGTTCAACAAGTACTGAATCTTACTGTGTGAACGTTCAACCGGACCAGGATCTTACTGAGTGAACGTTCAGCAAGAACTTCATCTTACTGAGTGAACGTTCAACCGGAACAGGATCTTACTGAGTGAACGTTCAGCAAGAACTTCATCTTACTGAGTGAACGTTCAACAGGAGTAGGATCTTACTGAGTGAACGTTCAGCAAGAACTTCATCTTACTGTGTGAACGTTCAGCAAGAACTGGATCTTACTAAGTGAACGTTCAGCAAGTACTTCATCTTACTGAGTGAACGTTCAAGCGGACCAGGATCTTACTGAGTGAACGTTCCGGAATAACTTCATCTTACTGAGCGAACGTTCAGCAAGAACTTCATCTTACTGAGTGAGCGTTCAAGAGGAGCAGGACATTACTGAGTGAACGTTCAGCAAAAACTGTATCTTACTGAGTGAACGTTCCGCAAAAACTGGATCTTACTGAATGAACGTTCAGCAAGAACTGGATCTTAATGAGTGAACGTTTAACGAGAGCTGGATTTTGCTGAGAGAACGTTCAGTAAGAACTGGATCTTACTGAGTGAACGTTCAACAGGAGCTGGACCTTACTGAGAGAACGTTCAGCAAGAAATGGATCTTACTTTGTGAACGTTCAGCAAGAACTTCATCTTACTGAGTGAACGTTCAGCAAGAACTTCATCTTACTGTGTGAACGTTCAGCAAGAACTTCATCTTACTGTGTGAACGTTCAGCAAGAACTTCATCTTACTGTGTGAACGTTCAACAGGAGCAGGATCTTACTGAGTGAACGTTCAGCAAGTACTGGATCTTAATGAGTGAACGTTCAGCAAGTACTGGATCTTACTGAGTGAACGTTCAGCAAGTACTGGATCTTACTGAGTGAACGTTCAGCAAGAACTTCATCTTACTGAGTGAACGTTCAGCAAGAACTTCATCTTACTGAGTGAACGTTCAGCAAGAACTTCATCTTACTGAGTGAACGTTCAACAGGAGCAGGATCTTACTGAGTGAACGTTCAGCAAGAACTTCATCTTACTGAGTGAACGTTCAACAGGAGCAGGATCTTACTGAGTGAACGTTCAACAGGAGCAGGATCTTACTGAGTGAACCTTCAACAAGAACTAGATTTTACCGAGTGAACGTTCAACATGAACAGGATCTTACTGAATGACCGTTCAGCAAGAACTGGATCTTGAGTGAACGTTCAACAGGAGCAGGATCTTACTGAGTGAACGTTCAGCAAGAACTTCATCTTACTGAGTGAACGTTCATCAGGAGCAGGATCTTACTGATTGAACGTTCAACAGGAGCAGGATCTTACTGAGTGAACGTTCAACAGGAGCAGGGTCTTACTGAGTGAACGTTCAACAGGAGCAGGATCTTACTGAGTGAACGTTCAACAGGAGCAGGATCTTACTGAGTGAACGTTCAACAGGAGCAGGATCTTACTGAGTGAACGTTCAGCAAGTACTGGATCTTGCTGTGTGAACGTTCAACAAGAACTTCATCTTACTGATTGAACGTTCAACAGGAGCAGGATCTTACTGAGTGAACGTTCAGCAAGTACTGGAACTTAATGAGTGAACGTTCAGCAAGTACTGGATCTTACTGAGTGAACGTTCAGCAAGAACTGGATCTTACTGAGTGAGCGTTCAGCAAGAACTGGATCTTACTGAGTGAACGTTCAGCAAGAACTGGATCTTACTGAGTGAACGCTCAGCAAGAACTGGATCTTACTGAGTGAACGTTCAGCAAGAACTTCATCTTACTGAGTGAACGTTCAGCAAGAACTGGATCTTACTGAGTGAACGCTCAGCAAGAACTTCATTTTACTGGGTGAACGTTCAGCAAGAACTGGATCTTACTGAGTGAACGCTCAGCAAGAACTTCATCTTACTGGGTGAACGTTCAGCAAGTACTGGATCTTACTGAGTGAGCGTTCAGCAAGAACTTCATCTTACTGAGTGAACGTTCAGCAAGAACTTCATCTTACTGTGTGAACGTTCAGCAAGAACTTCATCTTACTGTGTGAACGTTCAGCAAGAACTTCATCTTACTGTGTGAACGTTCAGCAAGAACTGGATCTTACTGAGTGAACGTTCAGCAAGAACTTCATCTTACTGAGTGAACGTTCAACAGGAGCAGGGTCTTACTGAGTGAACGTTCAGCAAGTACTGGATCTTACTGAGTGAACGTTCAATAAGAACTTCATCTTACTGAGTGAACGTTCAATAAGAACTTCATCTTACTGAGTGAACGTTCAACAGGAGGAGGATCTTACTGAGTGAACGTTCAGCAAGTACTGGATCTTACTCTGTGAACGTTCAACAAGAACTTCATCTTACTGAGTGAACGTTCAACAAGAACTTCATCTTACTGAGTGAACGTTCAACAAGAACTTCATCTTACTGAGTGAACGTTCAACAGGAACTTCACCTGACTGAGTGAACGTTCAACAGGAGCAGGATCTTACTGAGTGAACGTTCAACAAGAACTTCACCTGACTGAGTGAACGTTCAACAGGAACTTCACCTGACTGAGTGAACGTTCAAGAGGAGCAGGATCTTACTGAGTGAACGTTCAACAGGAGCAGGATCTTACTGAGTGAACGTTCAACAAGAACTTCACCTGACTGAGTGAACGTTCAACAAGAACTTCACCTGACTGAGTGAACGTTCAACAGGAGCAGGATCTTACTGTTCAACAGGAGCAGGATCTTACTGAGTGAACGTTCAACAGGAGCAGGATCTTACTGAGTGAACGTTCAACAGGAGCAGGATCTTACTGAGTGAACGTTCAACAGGAGCAGGATCTTACTGAGTGAACGTTCAACAGGAGCAGGATGTTTCTGAGTGAACGTTCAAGAGGAGCAGGATCTTACTGAGTGAACGTTCAACAGGAGCAGGATCTTACTGAGTGAACGTTCAACAAGAACTTCACCTGACTGAGTGAACGTTCAACAGGAGCAGGATCTTACTGAGTGAACGTTCAACAAGAACTTCACCTGACTGAGTGAACGTTCAACAAGAACTTCACCTGACTGAGTGAACGTTCAACAAGAACTTCACCTGACTGAGTGAACGTTCAACAGGAGCAGGATCTTACTGATTGAACGTTCAACAAGAACTTCACCTGACTGAGTGAACGTTCAACAGGAGCAGGATCTTACTGAGTGAACGTTCAACAGGAACTTCACCTGACTGAGTGAACGTTCAACAAGAACTTCACCTGACTGAGTGAACGTTCAACAGGAACTTCACCTGACTGAGTGAACGTTCAACAGGAGCAGGATCTTACTGAGTGAACGTTCAACAGGAGCAGGATCTTACTGAGTGAACGTTCAACAGGAGCAGGATCTTACTGAGTGAACGTTCAACAGGAGCAGGATCTTACTGAGTGAACGTTCAACAGGAGCAGGATCTTACTGAGTGAACGTTCAACAGGAGCAGACACCAGAATTATCTTAAACTTATAATATTTTAATGTTTACGTCTTGTTGTACTTGTAATAAATATAGTAAGTATTATGCGTCGTTAATATTCATTCTTCAGAAATCAATAGTTTGAGATGATTTATTTGGTGTTTCAATAGACTTATCGGCTTCTCAAGGCGGATAGATAATAGCGAAGCATGTTTATCTATTAGATAAACATTCATCAGCAAGTTGGCTTGCCAGTAATGGAGAATCATGGTGACTGATGATCTCATACTACCTAGGGTATATCCGCGAGTTCGATCCTGGTAAGTGAAAACTTGTCTTATCTGTTTGACGCATTCGGTAATCACCTCTTAAGAATACAGACCAATTAGAGAATTTTTTCCTGGAGTGGGATCAAAATCTCAAAGGGAGGGAACAGACTCGCAATTAAATCAGACAAGAGAATGTAAAAGTGAGGGGGAGAACACCCATCCCTGCCTCAGCTCTCTCCCAGACAACCTAGCACCTCTTTCCCAGGAGAAGCTAGGACAGAAAATAAGGAAAGATTGTCCTTGTACACACTTTCTCTGTGCCACTTTTTGATTTGTTTTGGTTTAGCAACAACTTATAGGGCAAACCAAAAAAACACACTCCCACTCCACCGCAAATTCTTCCCTCCTCCCAATGTTCATGTTTCAGCTTTTCTCCGTCACAGTAATCCTATTACTCCCTCTCAGTCGTTTTCCTCAATCGTAGCTGCTTGTAAAATGGCAGTGAATAATTCACATTTCACTAGCTTTCCTTTATTTATTCAGAATAAAATAATAAGACAGTTCCCCACAGACGAGTTCACTCTGATGGAGTATCGAAGTCAAAGTGAAGTTGTCAACATCTCACCTATAACAGTGATGTAAGACATCGGTCGCATTCCTAACACTGTTTAGGGAATGTGGGAATCATTGTCAATAAAGGTTTCAGCTCACGTTCAAAACAATGGTTTCTAAATTTGTGACGCTAAATTCAGCTCTGAACTTAGTTTTGTTATAATAGGTTCAGTTTCTTTGAAATAGAACCCCACCCTCACCCCAATTATTTTTCAACTATATTATTGTCTTCTGGAAAACTATGGTTTTCTTTGATTTTTGTACATTTATGAGAGTATTTTATCACTAATGAATTGTATGTTTTTTCAAAGTGGTATTTTCAACTGGTAAGGTATTATAAACTTTTAATTCCTCGTGGTTACTTAAACAACAGTAATGTTTTTTTTTATAATTTAGCATACACGTAACAAAAAGTGACACACCACATGTGAAGACAGTCAAAAAGAACTGCGCTGCCATGCTCAGTCATCACTCTGTTGACTACACAAACATTGTAGAGGAGCTGCTGACAGCAAATCACCTACTGGGATGTCAAATGTCACTCAAGATTAATTTCCACAATTCTCATTTTGGCTTTCTTCCTGCCAAGACTTGGTGACGTTAGCTATGAATACAGTGAATGATTCCACCAAGACATGAATATCATACAGAAGAGATATCCAGGAATCATGACTATCAGACTGATGGTGGGTTGCTAGTGGTCGCTGGTATGGGTCACCGATACTCAATTCAAGGGAAGAAGCCTGAAAACTGTGGTGTAATTATGATTTCATGACTATGGAAATTTCTGTTAGTTTTGGAAATAAATTATATAAAATACCGACACAATGGAAATATAAACACATATGCAGTATAATGTGATCCTTTATTGACTACGTTTCGCCCACACAGTGGGCTTTTTCAAGTCACAAACAGAACTACCTGGGGTGGAAGGAACGCGAGTATTTATAGTCAGGTTCAGAATGCTGAGGTCAGGTGGAGAATGCTGCATCTGATGATGTACCGAGTGGGGTTATAGAGTCTAAAATCTTGGGTAGCTTGGAAAGGAGATTGGATAAGTTTGTGAGCAGACCTTCTACAGTGTTCTTATGTGGGATAGCGATGAAGAAGTTTCTTGGCAAGTGATTCAGCTATGTTATAGAAGCCACTATTCTGGTTGAAGTTGTCGGATATAGAAATAAGTGATGATTCCAGGATTCTTCGGTACTGAGTGTTGTCTTCTGTGGCGATAAGTCTTGAGTTTCTGTAGTTTATCAAGTGGTTGTGTGAATTACGGTGTTGTACGCAGGCATTCCTTGTGTCGTCAGACCTGCTTGCGTATTGGTGTTCTGAAATACGTGTTTGGAGGTCCCTTGATGTTTCGCCCACGTATAACTTGTTGCAGTCATTACAAGGGATTATGTATACCCCTGCAGAGGGTGGAAGCTTGACCTGTCTATCACTGGTAATGTCCTTGATGGTCGTGGTTGTAGAGGTAGATACTTGAAATGAGGTATTGGAAAAGATGTTGGAAACGTGTTTGGCAATGGAGTTGGTGGGAAGGACTATGTATCTCTTCTCGGCAGTGTCTTCTCTGGGTGTGTTGAAGATGTTTAATGCCCGCCGTCTGCAGTCTCTGATGAAGTGACGAGGGTAGTGGTGTAATTATAGGCTTCTTCCTGCGTGCACTCAGAATCTGCAGCAATGAGTTTCTTGAAGAAGAATGCACGATGATTGAACAAGTATTTTCTAAACTCCACTATCCTCGTCACTTCATCAGAGACTGCAGACGACGGGCATTAAACATCTTCAACACACCCAGAGAAGACACTGCCGAGAAGAGATACATAGTCCTTCCCACCAACTCCATTGCCAAACACGTTTCCAACATCTTTTCCAATACCTCATTTCAAGTATCTACCTCCACAACCACGACCATCAAGGACATTGCCAGTGATAGACAGGTCAAGCTTCCACCCTCTGCAGGGGTATACATAATCCCTTGTAATGACTGCAACAAGTTATACGTGGGCGAAACATCAAGGGACCTCCAAACACGTATTTCAGAACACCAATACGCAAGCAGGTCTGACGACACAAGGAATGCCTGCGTACAACACCGTAATTCACACAACCACTTGATAAACTACAGAAACTCAAGACTTATCGCCACAGAAGACAACACTCAGTACCGAAGAATCCTGGAATCATCACTTATTTCTATATCCGACAACTTCAACCAGAATAGCGGCTTCTATAACATAGCTGAACCACTTGCCAAGAAACTTCATCGCTATCCCACATAAGAACACTGTAGAAGGTCTGCTCACAAACTTATCCAATCTCCTTTCCAAGCTACCCAAGATTTTAGACTCTATAACCCCACTCGGTACATCATCAGATGCAGCATTCTCCACCTGACCTCAGCATTCTGAACCTGACTATAAATACTCGCGTTCCTTCCACCCCAGGTAGTTCTGTTTGTGACTTGAAAAAGCCCACTGTGTGGGCGAAACGTAGTCAATAAAGGATCACATTATACTGCATATGTGTTTATATTTCCATTCTGTTAGTTTTGTTAGGCATTTATATATGCATAGCAATTATTAATTAAGTGTGGTGAATAACATGCACCAGACTTAATTAATATATCCGTACAATGTAATAAATATGATTGTTAGGTAATATACCATGTGATTCTTTGAACTTAAATTACCAACATATTACTTATATTTAAATAAATAACTTGATAGTGATTAAACAAGCTCAGAGTCATCAACAGCGCATCAAAAGTAACTGAAAACAATCAACATGGTTTCTGAACTGGATTAAATGTTAAATTTTTGAAAGCTTGTAATCAAACAGCTGGGTCTGAGGCGTCCCATTCCAGCGGTGCTTCACATTCCAGGCGAAGACCTGGTCCTCGTAGTTAAAGCTGTGAATCTTGTGGTCTTAGAGTGTTGAACGAATCTACGACTTTGTTTTTTCCTTACAGCAGCGCGAGATATCTGTTAATGGTTGCAGGTATTAGTGTTCCAGCGGCCTCGTCTCAGGTTATACCTCTTGAAACGCCAAGAAAATATTACAGAATAAAAATTCTGAGAAATACTGGAAAGTAAATATGAACGTATAGTGAATGTATGGGGACTTAGGTAACATTTTCAAGGCGTCGTGTGTTTATAAGGTTGAAAGATTATTATAATTATTATTTTATCATGGGGAATGCTAAATCCGCATTATTATTTTTGTTTTATTTATTATCACACTGGCCGACTCCCACCAAGGCAGGGTGGCCCGAAAAAGAAAAACTTTCACCATCATTCACTCCATCACTGTCTTGCCAGAAGGGTGCTCTACACTACAGTTTTTAAACTGCAACATTAACACCCCTCCTTCAGAGTGCAGGCACTGTACTTCCCATCTCCAAGTCTTTTATCTACCAATACATAATCCAACAAACTACTGTCATTTCGCCCTACATCATATCTTGTATACGTATTTATCCTCTTTTTCTTAAAATATGTATTACCTATAACTATTATACAGCTCTCAATTCAGAGAACTGGAGCACAGATCTAATTCCCTAGATCAAGAGCTCCTGACCAGCGTCAAGGAACCTGCCTTGAGGGGTGACAGAAACATCAGAATATCAATCCTGCCAGATTGCAAAACGCTACTAGATTTTTATTTTACACAGATTACAAGTGGGTGGTATATTCTAGGGTACTAAGCTACAAATCCATAAGCTTAGTTTAGAGATATGATACTTCTAGCAATTCTAATGTGTTATATTACAGATTAGCTGATATTTACCTCCAATAACCACTATTCTTATCTTTAAATAGCTTAAGCTGGACATGCATGTTTATGTCTGAAACAGTAACATTAATGTGATCCAAGTCAAAAGCTTTACGAATTTTGCTTTTTATTAATATATAAAATAGACTATCACCAAAAAAAAATCAAGGGCATGTTTAACATCTATAATTAATTTCTTCAGAAGCAACACAATATTTAATTTAATTGTTTACAATCAAAATGTTCAAATATTTGACCTTAAAATAATTTCTTACGTAATTTTTTTTCCATTATCTATAGATAATTTACATGATCAATTATTATTTAGAATTTTCTTATCCACTTTTAAAACAAAGTTTAATAATTTTCATTGTATATCAAGTGGCTTATTGAGAATTATGTTCAGGGATTTGGCAATTCATTTAAAATTTCTTATATATCTTTTGTAGGTCTTACATGATGTAAATGGGTTAGAAAACCGAAAATTGTAAGAATGAGACATTCGTGCAACGTTTTGGAATTTTTATTGAGGAAACGTTTCGCCATCCAGTGACTTCATCAGTCCAGTACAGAGAAGGACGGGAACCTAGTTAGCTGTATTAATAATGAGTGGACATTTCCTATTGGCAAGACAGGTATGAGTGGACGTCTCATGTTAAGACAGGCATGAGTGGACATCTGTTAAGATAGGCATGAATGGAAATCTCCTTTTAAGACAGGTATGAACAGACATCTCCTCCTGTCAAGACAGACATGAGTGGACGCCTCCTCCTGTCAAGACACACATGAGTGGACGTCTCGTGTCAAGACAGACATGAGTGGTCGTCTTGATATTACTAATAACTACACTTATAACACTTTACACAGTACTAGGCTCCAAAACACAATGATACCTTAACATCATTTCGCCGGCTCGTTGAAATCTAACTTAATAAAGACCAACTGGTGGATATTATAAATGTTATTAATTAGTTTAGCTACTAAACTGTGAATATTATTTATATGTAAGTTATTACGAACACAATTGGTAGTCTAATGGCGAGACAAACCAGAAGTGGTAGATTTATTTAACTGTGTATTCCTGCACCAATATGTACACTATGTACAATATTAATGAGAGAGTAAAACAGATTGGAAAGTGTACAAATGAGAGCTAATCAAAGCATCACTGATCACGACCAGTCTAAGCTGGAGTCTGCTCCCTCAGGCAGGTGTGTTGAAGACGTCACATTGACTGAAATGACAGACTTTCATGTGATTCGTTAGTTGAACTAACAATAAGCACGACAGAGGGGCCCCAGAACTGCTACACTCTGAATTTTAATTCACTGGTGAAGAGAGTATGCTAAATGGGTTTGCAAGTTACTCGGTAATCTTACTGGTTTCTAAGACAATGCAATATTTTTGATTTCATTCAGAAAGCTTCCTGTCACACATTTTACTTCTAAATGTTTTTTTTTACCTTCAGTTACAAAAAATATGTTATTAGACGATGTCACCAAATTTTATTATATAATCTCCGTAAATAAAAATAAAGTGACTTTTATTTACCTCTTATAGATAAAACATTTAAAAATAATTGTTAAACGTCATGCACATTAAAATACACCAAATAATTTTCATCCCATATATAATTTGGTTACAAAATGCGACATCTATTGAGTGAAGAAATCTCCAGATAATACTGGAAACTCAACCTATTGATCACCACTAGAATCTAGCCTCTCTCTAGTTTTTTAACAGTTTCTCAGAGTGTATTCTAGTTCAGTTATCCTGTACTATTAGGTGATTTCTCAGCAACGTTTATAGATTACAACTGAATGAATACAAAGCAACCAAATGAAAAGTTGAGACCTTTAATAAAAGTGTCTAGGTGGTGACACAATTGATGTAACTTGAATAATGAAGGAGATAATTTCCTTCACAATTCACGGAGTATAACTTAGTATACTTATATATCATAATTATTCTGTATTTATATATATAGTGCTATGGGCACTTCCGATAATATACAGTACACTATAATATTCTTATGAATATGTACAATTTGGTACGTTGCTATGATAAGGTGTACTCATGGTACAAGAAAAATATAGATGTGCTGATAAGTGTGTGTGTGTGTGTGTGTGTGTGTGTGTGTGTGTGTGTGTGTGTGTGTGTGTTGCTATGATAAGGTGTACTCATGGTGTGATGTGTGTGTGTGTGTGTGTGTGTGTGTGTGTGTGTGTGTGTGTGTGTACTCAGTATGTGGTCAGTAAGACCTGACTTAGAATGTGACAAATAACAAGACTCCAGATCAGTTAAGCTCTGGACCACTTAGGTAATCAAACAGCTTGACTGAACAGTATGACAACTCATTCGCCAAACAGCAGTATTGCTCGAAGCTGCAGTGAACAGCACAGTGTCAGTCAAGGCATCAAGGAGAACAAAACGACCCTAACTATGGACCTTTAACAGATCTTTCACAAAAAGAATAAAACTCCCATATTACTCAAACTGAGTTCAGCAATTTCAGATTCCCTATTACGACAGTGCATAGATGCCAAAATAATGTAGTTCTAGAGTTGAAGTGTCCGGGGCCCAAGAGTGTTCAACAGTCACCCACCAACCATAAGAGAAATTACCAATAGACCCCTAGTTGTCTTTAAGAGTGAGCTGGACAGATACCTAAAGTCATTGCCAGATCAGCCGGGCTGTGGTTCGTACGTTCGACTATGTGTGGCCAGTAGTAACAGCCTAGTTGATCAGGTCCTGATCCAACAGGAGGCCTGGTCATGGACCGGGCAGTGGGGGTGTTGATCCCTCTAATGCCCTCCAGGTAGACTCCAGGTAGGTACAACTCGGAACCAGAGATATAGAGTGTGTCTCACAACACAAAACCTCGGAAAACGTCAAATATCACTAAGTCTAAATAATGTTCTGTGAACAGAGTTGCACAGAGTTAAGAGAGGTATGTCCTGGCTTGCCAACAACACCATACTCTACCAAAGAGTCTAAATAACTCGAGGTGAGGAGAGCAGCTTTCACCCATACAGAACAAGAGACGGAGGTGTTACCTCCACCAGGAACAGCGAGTGGAAGGGCTGGTAGATCCATCGTCGGGTGACTTACACCAGCTTACCCCTGACACCAACTGCAAAACAAGCGAGAGGCTAGTTTGCAGCATACTGGCAGCCAATCAAAACATTCTTTTTACAAGCACAATGAGCGTTGCAGTTGCTACATCCTATCAATGTACAACATATTGTAATGTAAGTCAAATACAAAGCATGAAATATTCGTTTTAGGCGGGATTGGAGGATGTTTTAATTCTATCATTCCCCATGAGATATCCAGATAGTCTACTATGACGTACATTATAGCCCTTCCCACATCCTTAGGCACTCTTCTTACATCTAACAGTAAAGCCCTTAAAAGCGGCAAACGTCCCCCCCAACAATCCGATAACCCCACCCATCCATGATCTCACCCCCTCCAAGGAGGGACAAAAATAGACCACATGAAATGCCGTTTCAACATCACCACAAAACTGGCAATAAGTCTCTTCCATGGACCCCATACATCTTAACACCTCCTTGGAGACCAGAATCCCCATGATGAATCGATACACTAATTCCCTTACTCTAGCCGGTATCCTAAGCTTACTAAAATCCTTCCAAATGACCCGTCAATCATACGTTGGGTACACGGCTACCCCTTGCAATATTCTCTGTTCATTCATGACCCGCACCAACCTTTTCACTTTTAAGTTGTCCACCTGTTGCACTGTCAATAAAACCTCAACATATCTTCACACACCCGCAAGTCCTTGCCACTCCACCATCTACGTGCCTCCTCCATGACCCTTCCTACTTTAGCTCCCCTCACACCCCCTTCCTTAATATACCTCTGCTTGATATATACAGCCATTACTCTCAGTCTTAAAGGCAACAAACCTAAACCGCCTCTTTGAACATCCGTCATAACTACCTCCTTACTTAACCATGCCCTCCCAAACCCCCACACAAACTTTAGCGCCCTCCTCTGCATTTCCACAATGTTTTGTGCCTCTAAGGGAAAAACCTCTGCCACCTCCCATACCTTGCTATAGACAAGTGAGTTTACCACCATTACCCTCTGTTACCTAAAACCTTACCCGTGACAAACTCCGAATTTACCCTTCTGCAGGCCTGCATCTCCGCCATATACCATATTCCACATACCCTGATTCTAGCAACCATTATTCATCCTGACCCCACCCCCAAGCCCCCACCTATACAATTACCAACCTCTAGTAACCTTGATTTCACCACATTATCTCGCATCCCCGTATTAGTACCAAACATCTGAATCACTCTACCCACCCTCCTTAACACCTCCTTACCCCGAAGCAAAACAGTAGTATCATCCACATACCCTACTATGCCCCCCTTTCACCCTCCTCCATTTCCTGTTTGTCCATCACCCCCTCAACCGACTCATAGAAGGGATTCTGCGCACAAGCAAAAAACAACTGCGATAACAGGCAACCCAAACAGCTCTAAGCAAACCCTTAAGAAATCTCTATCTACGTCATCATATGCGTTCTCCCAGTCTAAACCTAGTATTTCACCTCCTGTACTACTCTCTAG
>NC_091316.1:38919994-38954843 GCF_038502225.1 Cherax quadricarinatus | reverse complement strand
CTATGCGACACACAACCTCAGTACAACGTCGAAAATCACTAAGTCTATACAATGTTCTGTGAACAGAGTTCTACAGAACTAACATGAATAATGAGACAGACAATCTGTCCAACCACCAAGAGAGTCTAGACCAGACTGAATACTTCAGGCGAGGTGAGGACACCACCCCCCCTTTCGATCACGTGATAGCTCCGTGGACAGCTGCAGCTCAGAAACAGAAGCCGGCAGTCTAACGAGCCACAAGCGATAATTACAGTAGTTAGACAATCAAGACTTGAACTGAGCACATAATATGTTACATCCTACCTAACAACATAACAGTCAAATAATAATATAAAGCAATACATTTACGATTTAGCTATTATCGCAAATATAAGCAATATAAAATTATATGAAAAGGTAATATACATTATATATATACATAATAATCATTGCAACCAATTCAGGGGTTGCAACAATAATGCACTTGGAAGTACTGTGGTGTGTGTGTATATAGTGCACTGGGAAGTACTGTGGTGTGCATATAGTGCACTGGGAAGTACTGTGGTGTGTATATAGTGCACTGGGAAGTACTGTAGTGTGTATATAGTGCACTGGGAAGTACTATGGTGTGTACATAGTGCACTGGGCAGTACTGTGGTGTGCATATAGTGCACTGGGAAGTACTGTGGTGTGTATATAGTGCACTGGGTAGTACTGCGGTGTTTATGTATACAGTGCACTAGGAAGTACTGTGGTGTGTATATAGTGCACTGGGCAGTACTGTGGTGCTTATAAAGTGCACTGGACAGTACTATGGTGTGTACGTAGTGCGCTGGGCAGTACTGTGGTGTGTATATAGTGCACTGGGAAGTACTGAGGTGTGCATATAGTGCACTGGGCAGTACTGTGGTGCGTATATAGTGCACTGGACAGTACTATGGTGTGTACATAGTGCACTGGGTAGTACTGTGGTGTGTATATAGTGCACTGAGAAGTACTGAGGTGTGTATATAGTGCACTGGGCAGTACTGTGGTGTGTATATAGTGCACTTGGAAGTACTTTGGTGTGTATATAGTGCACTGGGCAGTACTGTGGTGTGTATATAGTGCACTAGGAAGTACTGTGGTGTGTATATAGTGCACTGAGAAGTACTGAGGTGTGTATATAGTGCACTGGGCAGTACTGTGCTGTGTATAAAGTGCACTGGGCTGCACTGTGGTGAGCAAATAGTGCGCTGGGCAGCACTGTGGTGTGTATATAGTGCACTGGGAAGTACTTTGGTGTGTATACAGTGCACTGAGCAGTTATGTGGTGTGTGTACATAGTGCGCTGGGCAGTACTGTGGTGTATACATAGTGCACTGGGCAATACTGTGGTGTGTATATAGTGCATTGGGCAGTACCGAGGTGTGTATATAGTGTACTGGGCAGTACTGAGGTGTGTATATAGTGCCCTGGGCAGTACTGAGGTGTGTATATAGTGCACTCGGAAGTACTGTGGTGTGTATATAATGCACTGGGAAGTACTGTGGTGTGTATATAGTGCGCTGAACAGTACTGTGGTGTGTGTAGTACACTGGGCAGTAACATGGTGAGTATATATTGCACTAGGCAGTACAGTGGTGTGTATTTAGTTCAATGGACACAACTGTGGCGTGTATATAGTGCACTGGGCAGTACTGTGGTGTGTATATAGCGCACTGTTCAGTACTGTGGTGTGTATATAGTGCACTGGGTAGTACTGTGGTGTGTATATAGTGCACTGTGCAGTACTGTGGTGTGTATACAGCGCACTGGGCAGTACTGTGGTGAGTACATAGTGCACTTGGCAGTAATGTTGTATGTATATAGCTCAATGGACACATTTGTGGTGTGTATATAGTGCACTGGGTAGTACCGTGGTGTGTATATAGTGCACTGGGCAGTACTGGGATGTGTATACAGTGCACTGGGTAGCATCGTGAAAAAGCTATTTTTTTTACTGTTCTAGAGGATGGCAGAAGACCTTATATAGGGAGTGAGAGAGGGGAGGCATGCTCAGCCGGTTTCTCTTCAGAGAGAAACCTTGACCGTTATCTAAATTAACTGCAAGTTTCTATTAAATTTAGTGTCTAGCTTAAGATTGTATATTAGACAGTTAACTATGGGTGTAGGCGAGAGGGAGGGAAGTGCTGTTATCGTAAATTAGCTTGATTGTACTATAGCACAGAAATAAAATTGAACTGCTTGCAGGATTTCCTCTTACAGACAACACTGTCTGCCGTAGTTTTTGGTCTCAGGTATGTGGAAATTACCTCCTTACGCTGTTTAATTGTAACTGACTCCCTTTCCTGATGATATGCTGTAAATAGCGTGAGGTCTGAATGTAGCATGCATGTATTTGAAGCTACGCACAGATATACGCAAGTCAGGGACCGAGTGGGGCTTGAAAGCACTGGCCTATTAGTTCTAGGACTCACTGGCCGTGGGTTCAAACCTCATCCGTTCCCTGATTCGTTTGCAATCGTATTATTACAGTTTAGTATGACAGATATACACAAATTATTTAGAGAGGGATTTCGCTTAAACTTTTGAGGATCCCCTCTCTCATAGGCCTCCAGGAGTATGACAGTTTTGAGGATTCACTCTCACATAGGCCTCCAGGAGCATGACAATTTTGAGGATTCACTCTCACATAGGCCTCCAGGAGTATGACAATTTTGAGGATTCACTCTCACATAGGCCTCCAGGAGCATGACAATTTTGAGGATTCACTCTCACATAGGCCTTTAGGAGTATGACAATTTTGAGGATTCACTCTCACATAGGCCTCCAGGAGCATGACAATTTTGAGGATTCACTCTCACATAGGCCTCCAGGAGTATGACAATTTTGAGGATTCACTCTCACATAGGCCTCCAGGAGCATGACAATTTTTGAGGATTCACTCTCACATAGGCCTCCAGGAGCATGACAATTTTGAGGATTCACTCTCACATAGGCCTCCAGGAGCATGACAATTGTGAGGATTCACTCTCACATAGGCCTCCAGGAGCATGACAATTTTGAGGATTCACTCTCACATAGGCCTCCAGGAGCATGACAATTTTGAGGATTCACTCTCACATAGGCCTCCAGGAGCATGACAATTTTGAGGATTCACTCTCACATAGGCCTCCAGGAGCATGACAATAATTATGAATTAGCTAAACATGTATTAAATAAAGAAAATGTCGAACATTATTTTGATTTTTCAATTAGAAGCTTAAAAAATATCAGAATAAAAGTAGAAATGAGTTTTAAAAAAATTAGAACAATAGAGACAGAAACCAGCTGATCGATTGTCTATGAGTCAAGAGGATTATCTGCACTCATATTTTTCCCGATCTTCGTCCTGTAATTTAATTATTATAATCATGTAGGAGCGGAAAACCCGTAGGATTATACAGCACATGTGGGGGAGGGGTGAAAGGTATTCAGGTTCAATTCAGGGAACCGAAGCACAGATTCAATTCCCTAGATCAAGAGCTCCTCACAAGCGTCAAGGAATCTCGCTTGAGGGGCCTGGGACTTAAGAGAAAGATTTGGGATTTGTTTTCGTTTCCCGTGGCAAAATTAAGGCTTAGATTACCCTAACCTCCCTTCCCCATTTCTTTGATCATTCTGGTTCTCTTCTGATACACTGATCACTGCGTCTTCTCTTAGAACTTGTCAATTTACGGTCACTTTTGATGGGCACTAAATGATTTGCAAGGATCACTTTATTTGCTAAGTCCAGGTCAAGCAGGGTGTGCTCTCACTATAATATTACGATTAATGCTACAACTACAACTACCTACTATTTTTACTACTACAAGTACTACTAATATGGCTGCTACTACTACAACTACCACCAATGCTACTGCTAACTACTACTACTGCTACTACTACTGCTACTACCGCCGCCACCACCACTACTACTATTTCTATTACTGCTACTACTACTACTATGTACGAACTACTGCTACAGCTAGTACTACTACTACTATTGCTGTTACTACTACTATTACTACGACCTCCACCACTCCCTTCTTCCGCTGTCCTATATTTTATTGTTTTTATTCCTTTACTCACACCAATTAAAACTTGACACTGCTTCTGGTCGGACCGAAACATCGCTATAAAGTTATTCACATTAATGTGGGTTTTTTTGTGGATTGTTTCACCTAATTAGTTCTGCCACAAAATAATCTAAAAATCAATCGTCGTCAACTTCCAGTATGTTGCTAGAGCTTACATTCTGCCAGTCAATTGATTGGTCAGTCAGGATGAAATTTAAATTTTGCATTTTACTGTATAAAGCTCTAGTGATCTTTTCTGGTAGAGCTCTCCTTAACCTGTCTGAGATCTGAACGCGATGTAATATGTTTAATAACAGCTTTTCATGTCCTAGATATTTATCTTGTGAGAATCAGTAACTATTCCTTCAGTTATATTTTTTTCAGAGGAGTAGTATAAAGATTTTTGCAAGGATGTAATGCCATCACACCTCTCCTTTTTTGGGGAAAAATATAATCCTTGTATGTGGTTCTTGCCGAATCCTGAAATTAGGTCATGTTTCTGTTATTGCAATAATACCAACTTTTCTGTTCATGCAATTGAGCTCAACTAATTAATCATGCTTCAATCACTATTACTATTTCTATAACAATTGTTAAAAAAATTATATATCTTCCCTCTGTTTATTTCTGTTCATCCAATATTTTTTTTATTTTCTTTTTCGAGTGTTTTTGTAAACAATATTTGTCTTGAAAAGTTTTGCTACATATTAACTGAACGTTTCACTTTACTCCCCTGATAACTGTTATGACTAAAATCGACTGTCTCACAATACCTTCTTATCTCACCAACATATAGTGCACCCACGTCTAATGTTTCTCAGATTAAAGCTGCAGAATCCTCAGTTGGACTAGGTAAAGCTACTAGCCCAGCCGTAGATAAATACATCTCGCCCCTTGCATCGTGTCATTAGAAAGAATAGATTCCAGTTGTCAACGAATGAAACTGCAATTTATTTGCAGCACTTATCTAGCAAGTAAGTAATATAATTTGCTCTAAACCAGGGGTGGGAGAGCAGTCTCATAGTGAGAAAAGGCAGTGTGGAGTTAGGAGTCAGGTGTGTGCAATCTGCCTCACTTTTGACTCCTCCTTACACTCTCTTAATTCTTCGAGAAGTCTACCTCAAAACTGCCTTATCACTGGTATATAAATGTACTACTGAAGATTGAGACACTTGCAACATTTGGGAACCTTTATTGAGAAAATCAGTGGTTTCTTCACTCCAGTACAGAGAAGAATAGTGGACGATCAGGAGTTTGAGGTAAGTAGTCGACATCAGGCTAAGGAACTGATTACTTCATTCTCCTCATCTTCTGCCGTTCATCTCTGTATTGGACTGAAGAAGCCACTGGCTGGCGAAACATTTCCTGAATAAAGATACCCAAGTATCTTCATTGTTTACCATCTACTCTCGCAATTATTTTGCTTCTTGTCAAGAAACTCTGCAGTGTATATAAATTATCGCACCGAAGGAAACAATGATTTCAAATTCTCATGTTTAAACGATGCAATGTGTATAAGTCATCGGTCGGTTAGGTGTATATAATTTATCATACTGACAATGTGTTATGTGAATAATTTATCTTTCCAAACGGCACAACCTGTATGATTATTCATGATTATATACAATATGAATGTCTTTTTGAGTATAATTAAGGCTATGGAGCTGAACTCTTCTCCAGGCTGAGTGGCTGACCACCTAGAAATTACTACCTCTTCAAAGATAATGCAATGATCACTTAATCTTTACCCCTTCATATAAAGTTTTAAATTACTTTACTTCAAAAAGAATATTTACATTATAAGAAATTTTGACAAAATTTTCACCACCAAAATCTTGTACAACTCGATTTTACTATGCTATAGCCAGCCAGATATTACTACACTGACCCTGCTACACTGTAGCCAAACTCCGCTATGCCCCCTCGACCTCTCAAACTGGCAGTTAGATCAGAGCAGTTTATTTAGGAGGCACTGCTGATCTGAAACACTGTTAAATTATAGGACTTATCAGTTGGGTGAAAGCTGGTCCCCAGCCAATCTGAAGTTATGCTTTCTCTCTTGGCTGGGTGACAGATGCTCACTATCACTGGTCTTATACAAATTCACTGGTCTATCTTGAGGTGTAAAATCAACTGTGGTGAGTGGCTCTTTTGAAGTCTTACTCTTTATTATTCTGCTGAAAATATCAACTTTGTACATACTGTAAATATCTTGATGTAGGAAATATGTGGGTAAAAAAAACCCCTCTTATGTCTACCTTTGCCTTCATTTGCCTGGAACGTTCCTTGTCTAGAGACATGACTTACAGCCAGTAACTGTGTATGTAACAGCAACACACGCATTGTTAATATCATTTCTCTTGCACTCATTTTTTGTGCACATTCTCCTAATGGTCAATCTTTTTTCTGTAATACTTCACCTGCACAAGCAAGCTTGGCCACAGTGGAGTCCGTCACTTATCACAAATCAATTTCCACTACTGAAATCTAAATGCTCCCACATGGTGACTGGTTTGAACAACACAGGTGTAGACTACTTCTTGACCTAAGAAAGTAACAGTAGATCGGCCAAAAGATTTACTCAGGTTTATAATGAGTTGATACATTCTAAACCTCTCAATGAGGAATTCAACATGGGGCACATGTTGGTCCCACCTACCAGAAACTAAAACTATGTCGTCTAGTAAGCTGTTATGTCTTCAAGTCTTTCAGTAGCCTGATGGATAAATTTCTGGATGTAGCAGGAGAGTTCCATGTTCCGAATGGGGTCACAGTATATTGACAGTGACCTTTGAGAATTACGAGGGCAGAAATTTCCTCCCTCTTAATGCTCTTAATCTTAAAAAAAGGAAAATTTAAAAATTATGGAAAAAATGTTTTCTTATTAAAAACATAGTGCAGAATTTTGGTAACTTGTTGATATAATCAGCCTGTTTCTATCTTATTTCTAAGTATATTTTTCCAAAAATATAATTTTTTTATTCTTCCTTTCATAAAAAAGACATGATGGCAATTAGTGTTTTTTTTTTCAAAAATTACGATTTTTATGATTGTTTCATTCTAAATACACTGCATTGCAACATCTCAACAGCTCAATCACCTATGGGCTGTCAACATCGTACAAAGGAGGATGACGAAGATGATCCCATGTATCAGAAATCTTCCCTATGAGGATAGACTGCACTCTCTAGAAAGGCGTAGAATTAGGGGGGATATGATTGAGGTGTATAAATGGAAAACGGGAATAAATAAAGGGGATGTAAATAGTGTGCTGAAAATTTCCAGCCAAGACAGGACTCGCAGCAATGGTTTCGAGTTGGAAAAATTCAGATTCAGGAAGGATGTAGGAAAGCACTGGTTTGGTAATAGAGTTGTGGATGAGTGGAACAAACTCCCGAGTACAGTTATTGAGGCTAAAACGTTGTGTAGTTTTAAAAATAGGATGGATAAATACATGAGTGGGTGTGGGTGGGTGTGAGTTGGACCTGACTAGCTTGTGCTGCTGGGTCTGGTACAGTACTCAATCCTTGAGTGGGGATGACCAGACTGGTTGGGTCATTGGTCTAATCCGGGGGGAGACATGGACCTGCTCCGCATGGGTCAGTAGGCCTGTTGCAGTGTTCCTTCTTTCTTATGTTCTTAACATGTGTTGAGGTGTGCAACATACTCAAATGTGGCGTGTCATCACCATAGAGTTTTACTGAAAACTATGTATAACTCAGGAATAAGTTATTGACATTATTTTCCAATTTTTGCGAAAAATATTGAGAGAAGAGTCATGATTTTTGCACACGTTATTGAGTAATGATGGTTCTAATAACACTCATTGATGATTTGCAATATTTTATACCGCTTTGTTTTTATTGATTTTTTCTTCCCAAAAATATCCTTAAAAAAAATAATAATAAATTTCAACGTTTTTGTTTTGCAATCTATTGACATTTTCGCTCAAACGTCATAGAGTTCACGATTATCGATCCCTTATCTTTCATCTGATGTCAATTAGAGCATTGTACATCTTCCCAATTTTGTAGAAAAGGGAGTTTTTTTTCCTATAGAATTTTGCACTATTTATTTTTTTCTAACTTTTAAGGCAAAAAGTCACTACAAACATAGTGTATAGGTTTCAAATGCTGCTTAAAGCACTGTAAAAATTTCATTGAAATTGGACCAAAGAAAATAAAAAATGATTTCGTTCGCCCACGGTGAAGCTCACTTGCTGGACGATTCATTCACTAATCCATGTTCTAACAGAAATGCAACTTCCTGCTGAAGTAGCTTCTGTTTTTCAGAAGTAGCTGTGTAGGGAGAGAGTTTAGTAGGTTTAGCAGTTCCTACGTCCACATAGGACTTCCACAACTAACAATCTCTCATTTTAAATTCGTGCTTATATTTGGTGGGAATGCACTGACATGCGCAGAGTGCAGCTGCTTTCACAACATAATTACTGAACTTGCCATCTCCCAAAACAACTGCAAACTCCTATACTTTGCCGTATAATGTTGCATGCAAAAGTGCTGCCCAAACAAAAAAGGAATATCAGTGAACACTAAATAGGAAAATATGGATTATAGTGTCACATGGAGAGTGCCGGTGGAGGAACTGTTACCGTGGGAAATAGACCTGACCAGCACTAGTGAATTATTGCCGGGTGTCGATACAAGTGGAAATAAACAAATATTGATCTGTCTATAAGTAATATAGTGAGTGACAAGGATGTGTGCAGTGACATAGTGAACTAAATTGTAGATAAGAGTAATCTTAATTATCCCCCAGTATAGCGTACAATATATAGTGTAGATATGGGAATATCTTACAAGCGACTGGCACTAGCGAACTATTGCCAGAGGTCCAGTGAAGTGTTAATAACGGATGAGTAATTACTATAGTCAAAAGAGACAAAACGAGTGGTGGTAGCATTGAGGTGCAGGGAATCACAGCATACATAAATTGAGCATACAACCGTTACCTCTACTAAACAGGAAATAAACTTTTCCATAGAAGTGTAGGGGAAAGTTAGCGTAGGCCTAGGTGCTGTGTAAATAATAAAACAATGATCCCTGTATAGCGCAGTGAAAAGTGTATTTTGAAAGAATACAGTGTATATCCTTGAGATAAACAGTGTACAGCACTACATAAAAGGAAATTAAATGATAATAATAATAATAATAATAATAATAATAATAATAATAATAATAATAATAATAAAAATAATAGTGAAGTGTGGCAGTGAGGGTAAGTCCTGCCCGGCTCACACCCACCACCCACCACCCACCACCCACTCTACACCCACCACCCACCCTACACCCACCACCCACCCTACACCACCACCCACCCTACACCCACCACCCACCCTACACCCACCACCCACCCTACACCACCACCCACCCTACACCACCACCCACCCCACACCACCACCCACCCTACACCCAACCCACCCTACACCACCACCCACCCTACACCCACCACCCACCCTACACCACTACCCACCCTACACCCACCACCCACCCTACACCACCACCCACCCTACACCCCCACCCACCCTACACCCACCCACCCTACACCTACACCACCACCCACCCTACACCCACCACCCACCCTACACCACCACCCACATACTGCAAACTTGGTTCGTATAATTACATCTTGCATATTACTGGCACCAGCAAGAGAAAAGTAAAGTGGAAATAAGTTTTCTTCCGTGGCATACAGAGTGTAGTAGGATACAGACAGGATGTCAGCACAGCATATCTGTGGGACATGTAAAAAAATCCTTGGAAGGAAATCCAGAATCACATGCAATCTATGCTCTTCCAAACACCATATCTCATGTACTAGACTAAATACAGCCTCAAAAAATGACCTCGAACAGCAAGATGCTTCTGGTTGTGCAATAAAGATGTAGAACTTTGGGCAGGTATCAGAAAGGTACTAAGGAGAGTAATAAATGATAAAAATAATCAAGAAAACAAGGATGACCTCTTGGATAGTCTACCAAAAATATATAAAACATGGGAGCAAGAGATAGTGTATCAAAAAATGCAGAATGTCCATACCACAACAGATGACTCGAAACTATCTAGTCACCCACATAGTGCTAAACCAGGCCCATCCCCCAGTCATAGCACTAATACCCAGAGTGCTGGTGCTGGCCCAGGCTCCCCCAGTCATAGCACTAATACGCACAGTGCTGGTGCTGGCCCAGGCCCAGCCGCTGGCCCAGGCTCAGCCCCCCAGCCCCAGTGCTGACTCAGTCCCAGCCCCCAGCCTTATTGCCAACCCAGACTCTACTAGGGACCCTACCACAACCACCACTAAAACCGTAAATATACAACCATCATTGCACAAGACCGTGGCCCACAGTACAGATGTTGGAGAGGAGTCTCCTTCTTCCTCTACTGAGGAAAGTAGATGGAATCCAGGACGGGGTGGCCCTGGCTTGGATACTGAGGATTATAGTGCAGTCCCAGAACCTGCAGAAATTGACAACACACCTCCCAACAATTCTCAACCAAAGGTGAATTTGTGCAAATATTATGCTTGGGGCATTTGTAAGCATGGGATACCAAGAAAAAAAATGGGACATGCAACTTTGAGCATCCCCAAAAATATAGCGACCTCCTTTCTAAAGGAGTGTGTCGTTCTTCTTCCTGTACTTTTTTTCACCCAAAAATGTGTCACTTCTCGGTCCTCCATAAGCAGTGTTACAACATCGACTGCCCTGCATACCATCTAAAAGGGACCAGGAGGCACAGACCCCACAAGACAAACAATAGTAGCTACGACAACCCAACTCGAGGTGATTTTTTAGTGGCAGGAAACGGAAAAAGAAAATGGAAGGAAATAACAAAAATAGTCCACCACCTTGGAGCCTTGTTGGACTGGAGGCGCAGCCAGTGGCCACCCATGGCCCTCCAGAATTACAACTACTGATGCCAATAACAAAATCCCCCCAACAAACACAGAATACAACCTCGTTCATATTTGCTAATATACAGGGCCTTAAGCCATCCACCAACAACAAAATACCTTTAATCAGTGGACTTCTAGAGAAGTTTAATGCAATGTTTGCAGCCTTCACAGAGACTCGCACAAAAGATCACTTTGACAGTGAAATATGGATAAGTGGTTACAACCTTTTTAGATGTGACAGAAAGAACAGGCAACAAGGGGATGGGGGGTTGGCCTGTATATCAAAGAGTCCCTCATCTGCACGGAGTTGCTGACCACAAATGACGTAGTTGAAGTTCTATCAATAGAGATCGAGAACCAAAACCTAGTCATTGTGGTTGTATATAAGCCACCAGATGCAACCTCACAACAGTTCAAGGAACAGCTACTGAAAATTGATTACTGTTTGGAAAACCTTCCGGCTCCATCCCCAAACATCTTACTGCTTGGTGATTTCAACCTAAGGCATACAAAATGGAAGAATGTATCAAATAATGTTATAGCTGAAACAATCCCCGGAGGTAGCGCAGATGAAAGGTCACACACACATGAGCTACTAAGTCTCTGCGAAAAACACACCTTAAGCCATCAGATAGTGGAGCCAACAAGACCAGAAAACACACTTGACCTTATCTTAACAAATAATGAGGACCTGGTAAGAGACATAAGAATATCAAAAACAACTAATTCCGATCACAACTTAATCGAAGTCCAGACGTACATGCATAGGGGTCCTGATCAGCAGAATGCATGTTCCTGTGAAGGTGTCTTCACAAAATACAACTTCAACAACAAGAACATCAACTGGGACCAGGTAAACCATGTCCTAAACGAAACATGTTGGGAAGATGTCTTAAATGACATGGATCCAAACCAGTGCCTTGAAAGGATCAACTTCTTGGCAGCCGAAGCATGTTCTAGGCATATTCTCCTAAGAAAGAAGAAGAACAGGAGTAAACTGGAGAGAGAAAGACGCTCCCTCTACAGAAGACGACGAAGAGTCACTGAGCTCCTCAGGAGTGCTAGAATATCTGATACACGAAAGGAGGCGCTGACCAGGGAAGTGGAAACTATCGAACTTAAGTTAAATGACTCTTACAGGAACCAGGAGAGACAGGAGGAGCTTAAAGCTATTAGTGAAATTGAAAGAAATTAAAAACATTTCTTTTCATATGCCAAAAACAAGGCAAATACCACATCTAGTATCTGGCCCTTACTCAGACAGGATGGGACTTACACAGATGACAACAAGGAAATGAGTGAAATATTGAAATCCCCGTGTTTAGTGAACCACTAATCGGTCTGAGGATCGACGACCCAAATGATTTCTTCATGAATGAGTCTCAAAACTCCATTAATGTATGCCAGATTTCCGACATTACCCTAACTCCGATAGATTTCGAAAAAGCCATTGACAACATGCCCATGCACTTAGCCCCGGGCCCAGACTCGTGGAACTCTGTTTTCATTAAGAATTGCAAGAAACCCCTCTCGCGTGCCCTAAGTACACTATGGAGGAGGAGCTTGGACATGTGTGAAATTCCACAGTCACTTAAAACAACGGATATAGCCCCACCCCATAAAGATGGCAGCAAAGCATTAGCTAAGAACTATAGACCAATAGCTCTGACGTCCCACATCATAAAAATCTTTGAAAGAGTGCTAAGAAGCAGGATTGCAAATCACCTGGATTCCTAAAATCTGCACAATCCAGGGCAACATGGGTTCAGGGCAGGTCGCTCCTGCCTCTCACAACTACTGGATCACTATGATATGGCCTTGGATGCATTGGAAGAAAATCAGAATGCAGATGTAATATACACAGACTTTGCAAAAGCATTTGACAAATGCGATCATGGCGTAATAGCCCATAAAATACGTGCTAAAGGAATAACTGGGAAAGTGGGGAGACGGATCTTCAACTTCCTAACAAATCGAACACAAAGAGTAATGGTCAACAGAGTTAAATCGGAGGCTGCCATAGTGAAGAGCTCTGTTCCACAAGGCACAGTACTCGCCCCCATCTTATTCCTTATCCTCATATCAGACATAGACAGAGATAAACAGCACCGTATCATCCTTTGCGGATCTGCATGAGGCTGTCATCTGCTGAGGATGCGGTTAATCTCCAAGAAGATATAAACAAAGTTTTCCAGTGGGCAACGGTAAACAATATGATGTTCAATGAGGACAAATTCCAACTACTCCGTTATGGAAAACTGGAGGAGATAATAACTAGAACAGAGTATACTACAGACTCTGGCTATACAATTGAGCGGAAAAATAATGTAAGAGACCTGGGAGTAGTAATGTCTGAGGATCTCACTTTCAAGGATCACAACAGTGCCACGATCGCACGTGCAAAGAAAATGATAGGATGGATAATGAGAACGTTCAAAACGAGAGATGCCAAGCCAGTGATGATCCTTTTCAAATCACTTGTTCTCTCTAGGCTGGAATAATGCTGTACATTAACATCTCCATTCAAAGCAGGTGAAATCGCAGATCTAGAGAGTGTACAGAGATCCTTTACTGCACGTATAAGTTCTGTCAAGCGCCTTAACTACTGGGAATGCTTGGAAGCACTTGACTTGTACTCGTTGGAACGCAGGAGGGAGAGATATATCATAATCTACACTTGGAAAATCTTGGAAGGAATGGTCCTAAATCTGCACACAGAAATCACTCCCTACGAAAGTAAAAGACTGGGTACACTAAGGGAAAGCACCATAAGTGTCCGGGGCCCAAGACTGTTCAACAGCCTCCCATCAAGCATTAGGGGAATGGCCAATAAACCCCTGGCTGCCTTCAAGAGAGAGCTGGACAGATACCTAAAGTCAGTGCCGGATCAGCCGGGCTGTGGCTCGTACGTTGGACTGCGTGCGGCCAGTAGTAACAGCCTAGTTGATCAGGCCCTGATCCATCGGGAGGCCTGGTCATGGACCGGGCCGCGGGGGCGTTGATCCCCGGAATAACCTCCAGGTAACCAGGTAATGCTCAAATGACCATCACAAAGTTCCAGCCTGATTTTCAGAAGGCTCGAAAAACTAGCGACATAGGTTTCTCTAGAACACTGAAAATGTCAACCACAGTACGCTAAAATTGCCTTCTCTTTGTCAAACTCCTCCTTAGGAAATGCACGCTCCTCTCTGGCCGTCTCAAGATTGAGTTTAGCAAACTCGAGCACTAACGATGCTCATTCCCCTCGAGACAATCCCGACTCGCCTCCCGTTTCCCCAAATGGCTGTTGGTTCGGTTACTCAGGAGTTTGCCTTCTCAGTTTTGTACGTCATGTTACTAGAGTCCCCCTTATTTTGTTACATACACATTCACCAAGCTGTGCAGTAGTAAGAATTCATTAATACTCTACATAAATAAAACGAGCAATTCGCCAGCAGTGCTGTAGAGATAGTCTGGGCAAGTTTTGCACTGTATATTCAGTCACCAATCGCCTTACACGTGTCAGTGGCATAACCCACTATAACAAAAGCTGACTGCAATACGCTCAACGCAACACAAAGCAATAGCACAGAACAACTTGCAGATTGCAATGCAATATTGAAACCAGGAGTGTAGGGACAATGTAGAGACACAAACTACCAGACAGGCTCCCATACAACTAGCACAGGTGTAGACTATTGGCCTGCACATCTTGTTCTAACACGAAAACAAATTAGAAATTAGCAAAATGGTACCAAAGAGTAGTAGTAGTAGTAGTAGTAGTAGTAGTAGTAGTAGTAGTCGTGGTGGTGGTAGTAGTGGTAGTAGTGGCAGTAGTAGTGGCGGAGGCAAGGGAGCTAGGTGCCCACAAGGGAGCTAGGTGCCCACAAGGGAGCTAGGTGCCCATAAAGGAGCTAGGTTCCCACAAGGGAGCTAGGTGCCCACAAGGGAGCTAGGTGCCCACAAGGGAGCTAGGTGCCCACAGAGGGAGAGCAAGTACACAGAGGTGGAGGGGAATAATAAATAAATAATAAAGGAACAGAAACACAAGGCAGAAGAAAGAAAGACAACGCAGAGGAGAAAAAAGGAAAGAGGAAAGCGGAAGAGGGAGAAGAAGAAAAAGGAGAAATCAGGTTAAGTCACGAGTGTTGTGAAGTTTGGAACATTTTACAATGTAGTGGGAGAGGAAGGTATCTACAGAGACGAAGCCAGGGCTAAGGTTCATAAAAGGAAAGTTGTGTATTAGGGAGGATTCAACCAGACGGCGACTGTTAAAATTGGAAGTAGGGAAGACAGTTTTAGCAGAAGACCAGTCAATAGGGTGGCTGTGATCTCTGACGTGACAGAACAGAGCATTGTTAGTGTCGACAAACCTAACACTATTTTTGTGCTCACTAACTCTGTCAGAAAGAGATCGACCAGTTTCTCCAAAGTATTGAAGAGGACAGGAGGAGCAAGAAATAGAATAGACACAAGGAACATCTGTAGAGGGAGAAGAGGTATGAACGAGATTAGCGCGAAGAGTGTTAGTCTGACGGAAAGTAAGTTTGATGTCTAAGGGATGGAGAGAATTGTTGAGATTAGAAAGACTAGAAATGTAGGGAAGGCAGAGGACAGAAGAGTTCCCAGGAGTAGATAGTTTGGGAGAGAAGAAATTACGTTTAGCACGTGAGAAGGCAGAGTCTATGATATGGGAAGGGTAGCCAAGACGGGAGAACGAATTATGAAGAGTGGAAATTTCTGCTGGAAGGAACTGAGGATCACAGGGAGAAAAGAACACTTTTCTTGACAGAGGAAGCATGATAGGAAATGTAGTGAATGTACATGCCACTGTGCTTAGGTGCCTTTTTTGTTATTTATGACTGTACTTCCTGCACTTAAATAAGCTGGTATTTACATTGCATATATTCTATGCACAATATTTATGGTTATGTATAATGAGGCAAAAAATGCAAGCACAAGACACAGTGAGAGCCATAGCAACCAGCAGTGAAGGCATCTCTGCCAAAGCTGCTTCACGAGCTTTCCAAGTCGCTTCACAGTTTTGGCGGGTTTCCTTATGACTGGCTGATTAAACCAGGGAACTGGTATAGCGACGGGGCCCTCATCATTAAACCCTTAGCACCTAGTTCACCGGTGGGGAGGCAGCCTATATGGGTGTGTGTCACACACCGGAAAAAATGTAACATACACGTAGCATGCCACAGTGGCTATGAAAATTACTAAGCTGGAGAAAAAGGCCGAAGTTTGACCCTAAGAATAACATGAATAATGGAGGAACACCTGATGAGCTGGATAATTACATAAGTGATCTTCATGGATGAATCCTCTGATTACTGTAACAAATACTGTCACACAGAGAGCAGGAAGCAATAGTTGAGTATCTTTTGCGTTGAAATGTTTCGTCTTCACTGTTGTGTTCTTTAGTACAATAAAACCAGTCCAGCCAGCTAGACCCTCCTACACTGTAGCTACTTAGACCCTCCTACACTGTAGCTACTTAGACCCTCCTACACTGTAGCTACTTAGACCCTGCTGCACTGTAGCTACTTAGACCCTGCTACACTGTAGCTACTTAGACCCTGCTGCACTGTAGCTAGCTAGACTCTGCTACACTGTAGCTACTTAGACCCTGCTGTACTGTAGCTAGCTAGACCCTGCTACACTGTAGCTACTTAGACCCTGCTGCACTGTAGCTAGCTAGACCTTCCTACACTGTAGCCAGCTAAACCCTGCTATTATGTAGCCAGCTAAACCCTGCTATTATGTTGCCAGCTAGACCCTGCTACATTGTAACCCGTTACACCCTGCTACACTCTAGCCAGCTAGACTCTGATACACTGTAGCTAGCTAGACTCTGCTACACTAGAAATAGCTACAAAATGCTATACTGATGCCAGATGGACTCTCCTACACTGTCGTTAGCTACACTGTAGCCAGCTAGACTCTACTACACAGTAGCTTTCTAGACTCTGCTACACTAGCCAGTTCAATCTCCAAGAATGGACATTTAGCACATGAAGTTCGACGTGTCACACGTGACGTACGACGTGTCACACGTGACGTACGACGTGCACCACCTCTTCCGAGTTCTTGTGTTGAAACCTAACTGATGTTGACTCACTGGAGAGACACAACTGATCACTTCAGTACTGATTACATCCACGACTCTCCTAAGGGGGAGAGGAGGAGCGGAGAGCTCTTGTGGGAGGAGGAAAGGAGAGCTCTTGTGGGAGGAGAATAGGTAGTAAGAGGAGAGCTCTTGTTGGAGAAGAGGAGAGCACTTGTGGGAAGAGAAGAAGAAATGTGGTTAGAGGAGAGCTCTTGTCAGAGGAGAAGAGGTGATAAGAGAACAGCTCTTGTGGATGGAGGAGAGGAGAGCTCTTTTGGGAGAAGAGGTGGTAAGAGGAAAGCTCATGTAGGAGGAGAAGAGGGGAACTCTTGTGGGAGGAGAAGAGGGGAACTCTTGTGGGAGGAGAAGAGGGGAGCTCTTGTTGGAGGAGAAGAGGGGAGCTCTTGTTGGAGGAGAAGAGGGGAGCTCTTGTTGGAGAAGAGGGGAACTCTTGTTGGAGGAGAAGAGGGGAGCTCTTGGAGGGAAAGATGAGAGTTCTTGTGGGAGAAGAGGAGAGCTCTTGTGGGAGGAGAAGAAGTGGTAAGATGACAGCTCTAGTCTGAGAAGAAGAGGTGGTAGGAGAAGAGCTCTGGTCGACAGAGCTCTTGTGGGAGTGCCAGTGTTCTTGTATGGTGGTGGGGAGGACAGGATGGTGGTGGGAAGAACAGGATGGTGGTTCAGGGAACAGGATGGTGGTGGGGAGAACAGGATGGTGGTTCAGGGAACAGGATGGTGGTTGGGAGAACAGGATGGTGCTGGGGAGAACAGGATGGTGGTGGGAAGAACAGGATTGTGGTGGAGAGAACAGGATGGTGGTGGAGAGAACAGGATGGTGGTGGAAGAACAGTATGGTGGTGGGGAGAACAGGATGGTGGTGGGAAGAACAGAATGGTGGTGGGGAGAACAGGTTGGTGGTTGGGAGAACAGGATGGTGGTTGGGAGAACTGGATGGTGGTGGGGAGAACAGGATGGTGGTTGGGAGAACAGGATGGTGGTGGGGAGAACGGGATTTTGGTGAGGATAACAGGATTATGGTGGGGAGAGCAGGATGGTGCTTGGGAGAACAGGAGGGTGTTTGGGAGAACAGGTGGGTGTTTGGGAGAACAGGATGATGGTGGGGAGAACAGGATGGTGGTGGGGAGAACAGAATGGTGATGGGGAGAACAGGATGGTGGTGGGGAGAACAGGATGGTGGTGGGGAGAACGGGATGGTGGTGGGGAGAACAGGATGGTGGTGGGGAGAACAGGATTGTGGTGGGGAGAACCGGATGATAATGGGAGAACAGGATGGTGGTGGGGAGAACAGGATGGTGGTGGGGAGAACAGGATGGTGGTGGGGAGAACAGGATAGTGGTGGGGAGAACAGGATAGTGGTGGGGAGAACAGGATAGTGGTGGGGAGAACAGGATGGTGGTGGGGAGAACAGGATGGTGGTGGTGAGAACAGGATAGTGGTGGGGAGAACAGGATGGTGGTGGGATGAACAGGATGGTGGTGGGGAGAACAGGATGGTGGTGGTGAGAACAGGATAGTGGTGGGGAGAACAGGATGGTGGTGGGATGAACAGGATGGTGGTGGGGAGAACAGGATGGTGGTGGGGAGAACAGGATAGTGGTGGGGAGAACAGGATGGTGGTGGGATGAACAGGATAGTGATGGGGAGAACAGGATGGTGGTGGGGAGAACAGGATAGTGGTGGGGAGAACAGGATGGTGGTGGGGAGAACAGGATGGTGGTGGGGAGAACAGGATGGTGGTGGGGAGAACAGGATAGTGGTGGGGAGAACAGGATAGTGGTGGGGAGAACAGGATCGTGGTGGGGAGAACAGGATGGTGGTGGGGAGAACAGGATGGTGGTGGGTTGAACAGGATAGTGGTGGGGAGAACAGGATGGTGGTGGGGAGAACAGGATGGTGGTGGGGAGAACAGGATGGTGGTGGGGAGAACGGGATGGGGGTGGGGAGAACAGGATGGTGGTGGGGAGAACAGGATAGTGGTGGGGAGAACAGGATAGTGGTGGGGAGAACAGGATAGTGGTGGGGAGAACAGGATGGTGGTGGGGAGAACAGGATGGTGGTGGGGAGAACAGGATGATAATGGGAGAACAGGATGGTGGTGGGATGAACAGGATGGTGGTGGGGAGAACAGGATGGTGGTTGTGAGAACAGGATAGTGGTGGGGAGAACAGGATGGTGGTGGGGAGAACAGGATGGTGGTGGGGAGAACAGGATAGTGGTGGGGAGAACAGGATGGTGGTGGGGAGAACAGGATAGTGGTGGGGAGAACAGGATAGTGGTGGGGAGAACAGGATAGTGGTGGGGAGAACAGGATGGTGGTGGGATGAACAGGATGGTGGTGGGATGAATAGGATGGTGGTGGGATGAACAGGATAGTGGTGGTGAGAACAGGATAGTGGTGGAGAGAACAGGATAGTGGTGGGGAGAACAGGATAGTGGTGGGGAGAACAGGATGGTGGTGGGATGAACAGGATGGTGGTGGGGAGAAGATGACTATGGAGACGAGAATAGATCATTAATAGATGAAAATAGAAAAATAGAAGTATAGAGAAGGTGATGATACTATGGACTGAATAACTCGATTCTAAATGTAGATAAAATATTTCATCATCGTCAACAATACAGATTTCAGTGGCTATCTCAGAAGAAAATTTTTGTTGTTGAGAAATTTAAGAGTGAAAACTATCATCTTGGCCAACTGCAGTAATAGTAACTACTGTATTGATAGTTAGAACCCTATGTGAGCTGGTCATCAACACCTGGTAAACCTCAGGTGAGCTGGTGTAGCCATCAATACCTGGTGAACCTCAGGTGAGCTGGTGTAGCCACCAACACCTGTTGAACCTCAGGTGAGCTGGTGTAGCCACCAACACCTGTTGAACCTCAGGTGAGCTGGTGTAGCCATCAATACCTGGTGAATCTCAGGTGAGCTGGTGTAGCCATCAACACCTGTTGAACCTCAGGTGAGCTGGTGTAGTCATCAATACCTGGTAAACCTCAGGTGAGCTGGTGTAGCCATCAACACCTGTTGAACCTCAGGTGAGCTGGTGTAGTCATCAATACCTGGTGAACCTCAGGTGAGCTGGCGTAGCCATCAACACCTGTTGAACCTCAGGTGAGCTGGTGTAGCCATCAACACCTGTTGAACCTCAGGTGAGCTGGTGTAGCCATCAACACCTGTTGAACCTCAGGTGAGCTGGTGTAGCCATCAACACCTGTTGAACCTCAGGTGAGCTGGTGTAGCCATCAACACCTGTTGAACCTCAGGTGAGCTGGTGTAGCCATCAACACCTGTTGAACCTCAGGTGAGCTGGTGGAGCCATCAACACCTGTTGAACCTCAGGTGAGCTGGTGTAGCCACCAACACCTGTTGAACCTCAGGTGAGCTGGTGTAGCCACCAACACCTGTTGAACCTCAGGTGAGCTGGTGTAGCCACCAACACCTGTTGAACCTCAGGTGAGCTGGTGTAGCCACCAACACCTGTTGAACCTCAGGTGAGCTGGTGTAGCCATCAACACCTGGTGAACCTCAGGTGAGCTGGTGTAGCCACCAACACGTGGTGAACCTCAGGTGAGCTGGTGTAGCTATTACGGACAAAGGTGTAGTCTAGTGGCCTGCACACCTGGCTGTAGCACCATAACCAGGGTAGGAACGAGCAAAAAGGCAGCAGAGTAAATACTTACATATATTTCCCTCACCAAAAAGCAAGCAGGTACATGCAATATATACTGTGGATATGTAGAACAAGGCAAAGCTAGAAAGAGACACGGTGAGAACTGACGCGACCAGACTTACAAATGGGAACTGATGCAACCACACCTGGAAGTGAGAAATGATGCGACCAGACCTGGAAGTAAGTCTGCCAATGTTGATTCACGTGCGAATCACATCGCTTTACAACATTGGCAGGCTTTTTTGTCGCTGGCTGGTTGAACCAAAGTACTTAGCAAAACAAAGGGGCCCTAACTCATTTATACCCTTAGCACCTGGTTTGCATGGGGGCCCCAACTCATTTATTCCCTTAGCACCTGGTAGAGGCATGGTTGACAAATAGGCAGCAAAGAGTTTGCATAAATGGGAAGAAATCAGAATGGGATCACGTTACAAGCGGTGTTCCACAGGGGTCATTGTTGGACCCCTTGTTGTTCACAATTTACATAAACGATAAAGATGAGGGAATAAATAGAGACATAAGCAAATTTGCTAATGACACCAAAATAGGCCGTCCAATTCATTCTATTGAGGACATTAGTGCAGTCCAGGATGATCTGAATAGACTGATGCTTGCTGGAGAAGTGTCAGATGCAGTTTAATATAGACAAATGCAAAGTTCTAAATGTTGGACAGGACAATAACCATGCCACTTATAAACTGAATAGTGTAGATCTTAATACTACTAACTGCGAAAAGATTTAGGAGTTCTGGTTAGCAGTAATCTAAGATCAAGACAACAGTGCATAAGTGTTCACAATAAAGCTAACACAATTCTTGGCTTTATATCTAGAAGCATAAATAATAGAAGTCCTCAGGTTGTTCTTCAACTCTATATATTACAGAATGGATATAAATGCTCTGGAAAACGTACAGAGGAGGATGACAAAGATGATCCCATGTATCAGAAATCTTCCCGATGAGGATAGACTGAGGGCCCTGAATCTGAACTCTTTAGAAAGGCATAGAATTAGGGGAGTTATGATTAAGGTGTATAAATGGAAAACAGGAATAAATAAAGGACGCGTAAATAGCGTGCTGAAAATTTCCAGCCAAGACAGGACTCGCAGCAATGGTTTCAAGTTGGAAAAGTTCAGATTCAGGAAGGATATAGGAAAGCACTGGTTTGGTAATAGAGTTGTGGATGAGTGGGACAAACTCCGAGTACCGTCACAGAAGCTAAGACGTTGTGTCGTTTTAAAAATAGGTTGGATAAATACATGAGTGGGTGTTGGTGGGTGTGAGTTAGACCTGACTAGCTTGTGCTGCTGGGTCTGGTGCCGTGCTTCTTCCATAAGTGGAAGTGACCTGACTAGACGGTCATTATTCTAGGCCGGGGGGTGGCATGGACCTGCTTCGCATGGGTCAGTAGACCTGTTGCAGTGTTCCTTCTCTCTTCTGTTCTCACGTTCTTATGGTCTAAAAGGCATGCCTATATACATACATACTTTAGCTTGTCACAGTTGCCAGCATCACCTGCGGCCAGCTGTCTTATGAGACACATAGGAGCTTCACTTACTAGTATCATTCTTACATGGAATGGGAAGCATACAAGTTCTAATCAAGGTAGAGGATGGTAGCTCCAATTCCTTGAATCAAGAACCATTCTCCAGCATCAAGGAAACAACCCCGTCGAATAGATGTTTATTGTGAATATCTGGTAAACTTACTTGAATACGTTCATTATTTTTCCTAAAACGATCTTTAGTAAGAATGAATGTTGAATGTTTAGGTACACATGATTAATATTTATGTACCTGGGGAAGATATTAATTACAAATGACGTCAGTAAGTTTAAGTTCACGGAATTAAGACCTTTATGAGAAATAAACATTACTCTGGTATAAACCTTGGTAATAAATACCGACAAGTTGGTTTAGAAAGACACGTAAGCAAACACTATAACATATTTATTAGAAAACGTTTCGGTCCTGGAAAGTGATCAAGGTTCCAGGACCGAAACGTTTTCTAATAAATATGTTATAGTGTTTGCTTACGTGTCTTTCTAAACCAAACATTACTCTGTTTACCTTATCCATTAAAATATACATTACGTTCTGATATCATTTGTTTCAGCTGATCTCAGTGTTAAGTGTTAACTTCAGGTCTAACCTGTTAATATTATTCTATTTATTTCACATTTAATCATTAACTAGAATTTAACCTATTATTTTCTTATATTTGCTACTTGTATAGCATTCCAATTATATTTTTTTTGCTGAATGATTCATTTTGGCTCTGAAATTTCTCGCTAAATTTTATATTTCTTTAAAATATGTTAGTTCAAAGGTATGTAAATTTAAATCTGTTGTAAATCATATAGATTATATTATTTTAGTTGATTACTGAATTCATAAAGTAGATAGAGTATTTTTAATGTTGCTCTATTGTTATTGCTATATGATTTTAAATTCTGATGCTGGATAAAGAAACATCCGAAACATTAATAAAGAAATTGAATATCCTTTAAAAACGGTATCTGTCAGTGATCATTTCATAGAGCAGATTATTTTCCCAGGTGGAACCTTAAGCGGTTATGTGTTTATCTTCTCGTACCACTGTCACTTAACCTCCCTCTTACCTCTGGTTACTTGTCACTCTTGACATCATCACCACACAGACTCGACTTCATCATATCTGAATCCTCCTGTATAGTGAGGTAAGGCTATAGCTATATACTTTCCCCACATCTATGCAGTTCTTTTCACTATTTATTGTTTTTATGCGGTAGTTTTAAGAAAAACGTCCTAAACAATGTGTCTATATTTATCACCTTGTCAAATCTTTGCACCATTCATCTAAATTACAGATTCAATTTTCCAGCATTTGATATGTCAAGTTAGGCATTTTTGACAGTGTTATGCTGTCAACAATAACATTGTAAATATAAGACTGTTTTATACAAAGCATTTTGGCTTGTAATATAAACCAGGTAACCTGTGTGTTAAACTCTTGGTTACAAATGTGATGCTCTCAGGAACATAGAGAATACCTAATAATTAAACCAGTTATATTATGGTAAATCATTATTTACATATTAACAAGTATAGAATGTCTGATGTTTACTCTGCAGCCTAAATTTGCTAGGTGATCTATATTGCAGAGTGGTCTTAAACATAGCCGCAACACAAACCAAGTAACACAAACAAGGATAAAGCAACAACAATTGGCCTCCAACAATGTATTATACACTGTCAAATGAATTATTCCACACCCAGAACATGCATTGTGGCGGAGGTAGCACTAAGTAATGCTTAATATTGTCCAGTACACACAACAATGCTTGAATCTTATTTATGGTTCTCATCCTCCCTTTAATTCTTGCATTATTAATGATTTCATTTCCACGATGAAGCATCTTGCCTCATAGACAATGCAACGTAATTAAGGTTGATAGTTTTTAATGGTAAAATTGTGATAACATGTTCAACGATTTATTGTACACTTTAAATTTGGAATACAAGGGAATCAAAGAATTTATATTAATCAACACACAAATGCAGTGTAATGTGATTCTATATTGGCTACGCCTCGCCCACACGGTGGTCTTTATCAAGTCACTTTGCTATAGCCACTGTGTGGGCGAAACGTAGACAATAAAGGATCACATACTGCATTTCTGTACATTTTCCCATCCTGTCGGTATTTCATACCATTTATCTCCATAATAATCGGCCTTAATCAGGCCTAAGATACGCATATATTTAGTCTATTACCTCAGAAGACATAATGAAGACTCACTGCCTTGGAGAAGATTATTATTATTATTATAATCAAGGGGAAGCGCTAAACCCGGAGGATTATACAGCGCCTGGGGGGGGGGATGTGGAAGGCATTCAGGCTTAATTCGGGGAACTGGAGCACAGATCCAATTCCCTAAATCAAGAGCCCCTCACCAACATCAAGGAACCTTCCTTGAGGGGCCTTGGAGAAGAGAATAATAGCCTTCCCTCTTCAAAAAAAAAAAAAAAAAAAAATGAAGATTTCTAAGATAAGTTTTGATTATTTTTCCTTCTCATTGTGTTGTCTTTGTGATAACAAGTTGTTAGCAGATTCCTCTTATTTTTCAGGCCATTTTTTCCAGTCCTCCTCTTGCAAGCTCCTTATGAAGGATTATTATCAATAGTCCAAGAAGCCTTTAAAACAGAGTGTGGAGCCGAGTGTGCAGCCTTGACTTTCTTGATGAGCAAATTAGGAAAATCTTTGATATTTCTGCAAAAATACGTTACCCTAAGGAGTTTGAAGAAAGTGCTTTACTGGCACTTAGAAATATTTATCATAGGACTGAATCTTAAATAACTCTTCAGACTAAGAATCTGCTTGGCCTGCTATACAATGAGAATTTATCAGTCCTGCTGAATGCCCTAAAGCGATTCAAAATTCAAGTTGTTTTTAAGAATTCGTGGACTGTTAAGAGCATGTTGATCAAGAATTCCATGCAACAATATGTTGGTGGTGTTTACAGGACTGGCTGCCATGGCTTCAACTTATCTTCTGTGAGACAGACTGCAAGACCTCTAGATGTTTGAATAACACGTCATTAATATTTAATAAGAACAGCTCAAGAATCAAATGCGATATTCAACTGCACATGAGTCTGCAACAATCCTACTAACTGGTTAGAGGCCAAAGTCCTAGTTCCAGGTATTTTATTACTACAAAGAAATATTTTAGAATCGGCAATTATAAAACATTCATTATATAATGGTAGTTATGGATTATTCAAGCTCGATTCATTTATAATTGAGGTTATTGTACATAACCTGGAACTGGATACACATACAGATTCTCTGGATTATCTTAAGTGTTATGGTTCCACTCCAAGGAATTAGGGTTTGTTTCCCTGTCATCTCAAGTTAGACCAGCATCTGCACAAAGAGTCTGGGAGGATAGATAAACTAAGGCTGTCTGCCCTTGGATAAACTAAAGATGTCTCTCATTAATGGAGTCTGCCATAGGCCGTTTTGTTAATATTCATTGAAAATTCCTTGAACAAATTCCAGATACATCTTTATTCAGGGTGTAAAACTTTTATGTCATCTCGAAGTCTGACCGATATTTTTATAAATGTAAAGTTAATAATGTTAAGTTCACTAGGTAATCACTCCATTACCAGTGCTTATGGGTTAACTATCTTCTTTTTCTATAATATTTAATCTTCCTGGCACTTGGCACTGTTATGCCAGGGACACTAACCGTCTGCTGCTTCCCTACCTCATTCTTCGAAAGAATGCTCACTGAAAGAATCATTTGGAACCTCCTATTACTTTTTGCAACAGTATAAGCTCCTGATATATATATATATATATATATATATATATATATATATATATATATATATATATATATATATATATATATATATATATATATATATATATATATATATATATATATATATATATATATATATAATTGTAACCACGAACGTGTGGTATTCAGTAATAACAACACTGCGCTATCCAAGGATTCGAACCCATGTTGTGCTGGCGGGCCAGGACCACCCAATCCTTCAAGAGCCAAGCTAGGTGTGTTACCCTTGGTTCGAGGACATACGGAGGTATGAGAGCTTTCAAGCTAATTTCATTCTCATCCCTGTTTGGTGTACTAGCCTACGAGCAGTATTTATTATATATATTATTGTAACCACCAACGAGTGTTATAGATCAATAACAACACCTCTCTATCCGGATTTGAACCCATGTGGGTTAAGGCGCCATGTGATTCTCGCTCAAAATGGCGGGCCAGCACAACATGGGTTCGAATCCTTGGCTAGCGCAGTGTTATTATTGATATATATATATATATATATATATATATATATATATATATATATATATATATATATATATATATATATATATATATATATATATATATATATATAGAGAGAGAGAGAGAGAGAGAGTTGCTTCATGTTGCGATGACATACGTGGTCGTGGTAAGCTCAGACATAATTTCAATCTACTCCTGTTTGAATACCAGCCTCCACGAGCAGTCTATATATTAATGAAATCACGAAACTAGTTCGGTAGGCTCATGTTGTTTGTAGGATTGATGGTCTAAAGGTTAGAGCATTGCGAACGTTGTCTGGCTACCCACGGGGCTGTACAAGGTGTTGCGGGACTCGGTCTTGGCCAGCCGCAGGTTCGTTAATGATTCAAAATCACTTGTATGTAATGATTGTATATATTCATATATGTTTGTGTTGTAAATAAGCCCCACACAAATGAGGTAAATTAATAAATTGTTACACTTTACTTTTTTGGGTTAAGTCACATTCAGGTAAAACTTACACTTAGAAAAATCCACCAGAAAATAATAAACTTTCCCCCTCTTTACCAGAGTTCCTTGTTGATCACTTTATGATAGTGGTTCATTGTATGCTCAAAATTATCGATAATTCGAAACACCTTTGCTTATTTCCTTATTTTGAATGAATCCGAGGAGTTGTATGTGTTGTGGTAATGTGTGTACTGTACCGTCGACACCAGACAACAATCACTGCACGCCAAGCAAGGGACAAGAAGTGTCTATCATATCTCAAGTCTCTAGCAAATAGTATTTAAGCATCTGTGAGTTTATGATGACGGTTGTACACACAGAGTGTCATAGACAAAAAATTACTGTTTTTAGACTTTCGGAAGAGCAAAATCTTCTCAAGTTTGTTATCCTATATATATTTGGTTACAAATATGTGCACCGGAGTCTCCTGGGATAATGATGAATTATTCCCTGAATTCCGTCAGATATTACTGAGTTCATAATAAATTTTGTCATTGCGTTTTTTTCTCATTTAACAAATCCTAAAATCACAGGTGGGAGTCCGAGAGTTTTTTCTTCCAAGAATTAATAGAGTTCCTGGAACTTGGAAAGGTTTGGAACCATTACTTAATTTACTAAGTCTTTTCCCTTAAACCACTGGGTCTGTCAGTACCTCAGGAAGTGACTGGCAGTCATTCAGTTGCTTTAACCTGTGGGAGTTTCCATTCTACATTTATTAATGTTGCCATACACAAACTTGATGAGTAAGACACATGTTCATCAGCTGGGCATCTTTATGAGTCGTACTCATCAGCTTGTCGGTGTTATATGTCTGTCAGTTTCAACATTCATAAAGCTTCCAACTCTCTTAAGTGTTGGTATATTTTTAGCGTAATGTTGATGGTTTGTTTATACATATATATGTAGGATTTTCAGGCTGTAGTAATGTTGACTCTGTTTGTTGACGGTATTTGTTCTCGCTGTGTTTGTTGGCACTGTGTGTTCTGTCTGCTTGTAAATACTGTTTGTTTTTCCTGCGTGTGTTGACACAATGTGTTCTGGTTTGTGTTGATTCCCTGTGTTCTCCCAGTGTATGTTGACCTTCTGTTATCTTTCCATGTATTTTACCCTTTGTGTCAACACAGTGTGTTCCTCTTGTACATCCTGTCACAACAAGAACAAGTTTGGTGGATTATGTTACCCTTTGTATCCTGACACAGTGTGTTCTGTGTTCATCTTCTGTATGTACAATTCACGTGTTCACCATCTGTACGTTCACCCTTTGTAAGCCTATATTACACACTGTTCAAGTGTGAACTTATTATCATGAGATCATGTTCCGTTCTCTCAATACTTTTTAAATAACAAATTAGAACAGAGACGATCATACAGACGTACTGCTGAATGCTCTTTCATTTTTCGTGCTCTATGATTACTAAAACTTGTTTATGCGACAACGCTGTCAAAAAAATTAATTATACGCATAACATATAATTGTTAAACACAGTATAATTAGCGAGAGACCAAAGCTGGATGACTGCGTAACTAATTAATATATACTTCTCTGTAAATATTAGTATCCACGGCTTAACCTGCATATATATGGCTAATTACACGCTAATTTTTTTTAAATTAGCACTAATTATATTTAAAAATTAGGTATCGAAAGAGAAATATTTAAATGAGAGCCAAAATTTTAATTTTTTTTATTTTTCCTTCCTTTTATTATTATTATTATTATTATTATTATTATTATTATTATTATTATTATTATTATTATTATTATTGTTATTATTATTATTATTATTATTATTATTATTATTATTATTATTATTATTATTATTTCGTTTATAACACGAGCTTCACCAGAGAAGATTTAAATTTTTAACACTAGTTGGTGTAGACTTCTTACGAGGCTGTCAGAGGTTGTTCCTTACTTGACGTTAAGGGTATGTTGTGCATAAGGGTATGTTGGGCAAATGTTTATGTTAGCGAGTGTGTGTTTGGGAAGAACCTGCTTAGTATAGGCCGGTAGGCCTACTGCAATGTTCCTCCTTTCTTATGTTCTTATTGGAATTGGTAATAATGACAGAATTACCGACAAAGTGTTAGGTAAATGGAAACTGATGCTCTCCAGGAGAGCGAAACGTTGCCACAATAAAACGTCATATTAGTCGCATCTGTGTTCACTTACAGAACGTTTTGCAATGTCCTCTGGCCAACATTGTCCATCCCGTTTGCAACTTCCTGCTTTTCGGTATGACGCGTTTAAGAAAGATGTCTGCCAATGACAGCAGAGAGTGAAATTGGAGTCAGAAGGCACACATCTGCTCATTTTATGCGTAAAATGGCGAGAAATTTCTATTCCGTCAGTCTAATGAATAAAAAAGCGCAATACCGTGACTGGAACAATACACGAGTTGGACACAAACGTTGCCATAAATTCCTCTTGTGTGCGGGATATTTGTACACTGAGTTTGTCTCTTCTGAATGGCTTCAGTATTTAATGGTTGGTGAGTCTTGCATAAAAGATAGTAGCCATTAAGTTTATAACATAAAAAAGACATAATACCGTGACTGGAACAATACAGAAATAACCCGCACATAGAAGAGAGGAGCTTACGGCGACGTTACGGTCCGACTTGGACCGAAGCTTAGTGTGACTTTGTAAATGGTCCAAGTCGGACCGAAACGTCGTCTTAAGCCACTAAGTTTACTTTGTGTGTCGGCAAATTTGTCACTATACTAAATTAATGTATTAAACCTGGAATCATTGGAATCTGTAGAATAACCAGAGAATGTCTTTTCTGACTGGAATGAAATTTCCAGGACTGTGGTGTTTCCTGGAAGGGATGGGTTAGGTTGCGTTTGGGCTGAATAAGTCCAGGTTTGCGTTCTTTACCTATTTTACTGAATAGGTAAAGAACACCTTGCTTATCGGCTTCAAAATATTAATGCTGATTTATTCCATGAGAAGCCTGACGCCTGACGCCTGACGCATGACGCCATTGTTGCTATGTAGGGGTAATATCGAAATTTTAATAAAATTCTCTGTTGGATTCAAAGATTCTTCTGATACGCCTAAAAAATTCAGTGGACTGTATTCAGGAAAGCTTTGATTTCACTTTTAGTTATGTAATTTTTTAATTTTAAATTGGTTTATAAATAATAAGTGAAAAAAATCAAACATGGTGAGCGTATGCATTATAATTGGGAGAATTTTTGTTTCGAATTTTTCTAAAAGCATAGACCTATTGGCCTATGCTAGGTCAGTAGGCCTACTGGCCATTCTTCTTTTTCTTCGTCATCTTCTTCTCATTATTTTCACTATTGGTACCATTACCTATAGTAGTAGTAGTAGCAGTAGTAATGGTAGTAATAGTAGCAGTAGTAGTGACAGCAGTAGTAGTAGAGGTAGAAGCAGTAGTAATAGTAGTAGTAGTATAAATGAAAGTAGCATTTGAAGAAGTAGTGGTAGTACTAGTAGTAGTAGTGGTAGAAGTAGTATTTGTAGTAGTAATGGTAGTAGTAGCAGTAGTGGAAGTAGTAGTAGTAGTAGTAGAGGTAGTGGTAGAGGTGGTGGTAGTAGTAGTAGTAGAAGGGGTTGTGGTAGTAGTAGTAGTAGTAGTAGAAGGGGTTGTGGTAGTAGTAGAAGTAGTACGGGTAGTGGTGGTGGTGGTGGTGGGTAGTAGTAGTGATAGTATTATTAGCAGTAATAGTGGTAGTAGTAGTAGGGGTGGTAGTAGCAGCAGTAGTAGTAGTACTATTAGTAGGGGTAGTGGTAGTAGTAGAAGGATGGTAATAGTAGTAGTAGTGTTAATAGTTCAAGTGGTAGTAGTAATAGTAGTAGTAGCGGTAGTAGTAGTAGTAGTAGTAGTAGCAGTTGTAGTAGTAGTAGTAGTTGTAGTAGTTGTAGTTGGGGTGGTAGTAGTAGTAGTATTAGCACTGATAGTAATAATAGAACTTTGATAAACTCGCAGTGACCGACAAGTGGTCTAAATAACTGTACAAAGTCTGTGTCTAACACCTCAAATTCCTTTTCTTATGCTGAGTCGCTCCCAATTGTCTACACAATAATTTAGACGTCATGTATTAAATATTAAGTTGAGTGTTTCCTGATAATCAAAATATATTTGTAGACAGATTCAGTCTTTATTAAAGATGGTATTATGGGTATCTAAAAAGAATTAAGAAAAGTGCTAGGCGGGTTTTTTCCATTAACTCTGTCGAAAAGATATCGGCCAATTTTATCAGTGAATTCAATATAAAAAAAAAAGAGTGGGAAATAAAGACATCAATTCTGCTCTCCATCAAGTCAAACTTCCTCAAACTTTCTATACCCGCCACCCAGAGCTTCAGCTAACTTACTTATTACCTGTGCTATCTCCCCACCTGACCGATTTTCTTTATTCCATCTACTGACGACTACTTCACTGATGACTGCTTCACTGACGACTGCTTCACTGACGACTGCTTCACTGACGACTACTTCACTGATGACTGCTTCACTGACGACTGCTTCACTGACGACTGCTTCACTGATGACTGCTTCACTGATGACTGCTTCACCGACGACTGCTTCACTGATGACTGCTTCACTGACGACTGCTTCACTGATGACTGCTTCACTGATGACTGCTTCACTGACGACTGCTTCACTGACGACTGCTTCACTGATGACTGCTTCACTGATGACTGCTTCACTGACGACTGCTTCACTGACGACTGCTTCACTGATGACTGCTTCACTGATGACTGCTTCACTGACGACTGCTTCACTGATGACTGCTTCACTGACGACTGCTTCACTGACGACTGCTTCACTGACGACTACTTCACTGATGACTGCTTCACTGACGACTGCTTCACTGACGACTGCTTCACTGATGACTGCTTCACCGACGACTGCTTCACTGATGACTGCTTCACTGACGACTGCTTCACTGATGACTGCTTCACTGATGACTGCTTCACTGACGACTGCTTCACTGACGACTGCTTCACTGATGACTGCTTCACTGATGACTGCTTCACTGACGACTGCTTCACTGACGACTGCTTCACTGATGACTGCTTCACTGACGACTGCTTCACTGATGACTGCTTCACTGATGACTGCTTCACTGATGACTGCTTCACTGACGACTGCTTCACTGACGACTGCTTCACTGATGACTGCTTCACTGATGACTGCTTCACTGACGACTGCTTCACTGACGACTGCTTCACTGATGACTGCTTCACTGACGACTGCTTCACTGATGACTGCTTCATTGATGACTGCTTCACTGATGACTGCTTCACTGACGACTGCTTCACTGACGACTGCTTCACTGATGACTGCTTCACTGACGACTGCTTCACTGACGACTGCTTCACTGACGACTGCTTCACTGATGACTGCTTCACTGACGACTGCTTCACTGAGGACTGCTTCATTGAGGACTGCTTCACTGATGACTGCTTCACTGACGACTGCTTCACTGACGACTGCTTCACTGATGACTGCTTCACTGACGACTGCTTCACTGACGACTGCTTCACTGGCTACTGCTTCACTGGCGACTGCTTCACTGACGACTGCTTCACTGACGACTGCTTCACTGACGACTGCTTCACTGACGACTGCTTCACTGACGACTGGTTCACTGACGACTGCTTCACTGACGACTGCTTCACTGACGACTGCTTCACTGACGACTGCTTCACTGACGACTGCTTCACTGACGACTGCTTCACTGACGACTGCTTCACTGGCGACTGCTTCACTGATGACTGCTTCACTGACGACTGCTTCACTGATGACTGCTTCACTGGCGACTGCTTCACTGACGACTGCTTCACTGACGACTGCTTCACTGACGACTGCTTCACTGACGACTGCTTCACTGACGACTGCTTCACTGGCGACTGCTTCACTGACGACTGCTTCACACACCACTCTCTCTGCTACTTCCTTCACATAAACCAAGCCACGTTCCTCACCTTACACTAAAAGATACATAACTAAGAGGTGCGCTCCAGCACCAGCAGACATGGTGACAAGTGGTACTCCATAGTATATGCAGTCTTAGGGCTGCTTTTATGAAGAAATAGACGCATGTGTAACTAGTGGCTCCCTTCCCTTCTCGCTTCTATGTGACTAGTTAATCTTTCAATTCGGACCGAAACATTTTGGTTGCTTATGTAAAACTTGCAATTTTGGCTTAAATAGGAACGCTCTTCTTGCCGAATAAGGCAAATGAAAATTTATGTATGCAATAATTTCGCAAGAATCATTTTGAATCTAACGAAGCAAATTATGTCTTTTAACGTATGTTACAAAATTTTAGAAAGGATTTAATTTTAAATGAGTTCTTGCTAATTGACCAGTTTTACCTATTCGGCGCGACAAATATGCCATTGATGTTAAAATGGTTGATATTATGATTAATTTCACCTCAAAACTCAGCCCTATCTATGGTATACTAACACCCTCCCTTGAATGCCACTTTTAGCAGTAGGGTAACACCCTGGAACCTACTTACAGCTGAGTAAACAGGAGCAACAGGTGTTAGGAAACATGCCCTACGTTTCCACTCCAACAGAGACATAACCTGGGTCCTTCAGTAGGGAACTAATGGCGCTACCACTTAAACAGAAGCTACACAGAAAGAAATATCGAAACTTAAGCAGTAGTTTATGTAATGACATGTTAAAGGAATGTGTGGGGGAGCCATGAGCTTGAACTAGCTAGTAAGAAGGCAGAGTCTATGAAATGGGAAGGGTAGCCAAGACGGGAAAATGAATTATGATGAGTGGAAATTTCTGATTCAAGGAACTGAATCTATCTCCTGTTCTTGCTAATCTTTACATGGAATACTTGGAGACTGTTCTTCTTCCTACTATTGATGTGAGCCCTTCACTCTGGCTCCGCTGTACTGTAGATGACATCTTTGCTCTTTGGCCTCTTCCAACCATTTCTTGATGTTCTTAATAATCTTGCCCCTTCCATTAAGTTTAAAGCTGACTGGGAATCTAATTCCTTGCTTCCTTTCCTTGATGTTCATGTTCACCGCTCAGATACAGGTTTTGCCTTTTCCGTGTACCGCATACCTATGCACAGCGGCATGTACATTCACTACTTTTCTAATCATGCTTTCTCTATCTAGAAAAGTGTTCTTATCCTTTCTTTCTCCGTTCTCTCCGCATTTGTGATCCACAATTCCTTGAATCGGAAATTTCCACTCTTCATAATTAAGAGCTATTTATGTAGGAAGCACAAGTTAATTATATGTGTGATACATTATACCTCACAAGGACAGCTGATGAATTGTAAGGAGGCCAAACAAGGAATCATTGTAAACGACTTACAGAAGCACCGTTGTCTGGAAGTAGCCTTCAATGCTTGTTTGACAAGAAGGTCCTTAATTCTGGAGGAGTCAGAATTCCTGGAGACTACCTGGAGGTCGTTCCGGGGAGTCAACGCCCCCGTGGCCCAGTCCTTGACCTGGCCTCCCGGTGGAGCAGGGACTGATGAACCAGGCTGTTGCTGCTGGCCGCATGTAATCCAACGTACGAACCACAACACGGCTGATCGAGTACTGACTTTAGGTATCTCTCGAATCCCTTCTTTTGTAACTGATTTCTCATGCTTCAGTCTACCAGTGGGAGAGCTGGGTTTTAATGGGATAGCTTTGAACAAGCAAGCATACCTTGCCGAACCAACAAGGTGACAAGCAGTTGCAAACTGCTGATAGGTTGTGTTCGACGTGTTTGAGTAGTCTACACTGCTGTAACTGGTGGTTCTAACCTA
>NC_091316.1:38879994-38909994 GCF_038502225.1 Cherax quadricarinatus | reverse complement strand
AAAACAGAAAGAATAGACCCAGAAGTGTCCCTGTTTGCTAACGATGTGAAGGTAATGAGGAGAATTCAGATGGAGGAGATGAAGCAGGACTACAGAGGCATCTGGACAGACTACAGGGCTGGAATAGCAACTAACTCCTGGAGTTCGACACCACCAAGTGCCAAGTCATGAAGATCTAGGAAGGGAAAAGAAGACTGCAGACAGAGTACAGTATACGGGGCCAAAGACTACAAACCGCACTCAAGGAAAAAGATCTTAGAGTATGTATAATACCGAGCACATCTCCTGAGGTGTACATTAACCAAATAATTACTGTATCACATGGGAGACTAGCAAACCTAAGAATAGCATTCCAATTTCTCAGTAAGGAGTCGTTCCGGACCTTGTACATCGTGTACATCAGGCCCACATTGGTGTATGCAGCTCCAGTTTGGAACCCTCACCTGCCAAGCACGTATGGAAACTAGAGAAAGTGCAAAAATTTACAACAAAACTAGTCCCGGAGCTAAGGGGCATGTCCTACGAGGAGAGGTTAAGAGAAATCGACTTGACGACACTGTAGGACAGGAGGAACAGGGAAGACATGATAACGACATATAAAATATTGGGAGGAATCGACAAGGTGGACAGAGACAGGATGTTCCAGGGACAGGACACAGCAACAAGGGGTCACAGTTGGAAGTTGAAGACACAGATGAATCACAGGGAAGTTAAAAATTATTTCTTCAGCCATGCAGTTGCCAGGAAATGGAATAGTTTGGAAAGTGAGGTAGTGGATGAAGGTACCATACATAGTTTTAAGAAGAGGCATGATAATGCTCATGGAGCAAGGAGAGAGTTGACCTAGTAGTGACCAGTGAAGAGGCAGAGCCAAAAACTATGACTCGACCCCTACAACGACAATTAGATGAGTACACATACACACACACACACAAACTAAATAAATAAATATATAATAAAAAGGGGGTTGCCAAAGAGCAGGACGGAGAACCAGGGGATTGGTGGATTAGCCTGTGAGGGAAAATTGGGAAGCAGAACTCATGAAAAGGGAAGAGTAGGGATGGAGGCTAGAAGAGCTTCCCAAGAAAATAGAGAAAAGGATAGTTCCAGTGAGCAGGAAATGGGAGCTGAAGCAGCAGAAGCTAAGATTCAGAGCTAAGAAGAGGAAATAAATCTGAAAAATCTGAAACAATCTAAAGAACCAAAGAGCAGTACGGCCATGACATCGGAAACTGCTACATCACTGATAAACAAGGGGACTATAGGGAAGAAAGGAGTATACTGTACATAGAGGCCCTATCAGACCACCGTGGAGCCCAGGAAAAGATGAGCAACACACCAGGAATAAACAAAGGGACTGAAGAAAATGAAAGCACTAAGCTATATGCAGAGGCCCTAACAGACCACAGCAGTGCTCAGGAAAAGCTAAGAAGGGAAAATGGCAGACCACTGAGCACAGGGGGATTGAAGGAAGAAATGCTGCAATGGTAGCAACTGAGTCGACTCGAGGGATGCAAAGGGAAATGAAGTAGAAGGATGAAGGAAAGAGGTCAGTTTTTGTTTAAGGGCTCCAGGAAGTTGAAGGGGAACTATTGAAGCAAGAAGACAGGAGAAAAACGTGAGAGAGAGGTTTGCAAGAGGTAAAAAACCGGCTAGTCAGAGTGATTCTCAAGGCAGAATCGGCTCGTAACAGGATCCTGCATGAGAAAGCAACACTGAGGGATATATCAGCATACCGGAGAGAGTACCTCGACAGCAACAGAACACAAGAAAAAAGGCAGAAACTGAAAGAAAGGATTGTGAAGGCTTACTCAGCCCTGTAACAACTTCAGACAGTATTACCAAGGCTGGCTCCTCCTCAGGTAAATTAGTGAATAGAAAAAGAAATAATAACAGACAAACATAAACACTTTATTACATAGAAAATATAAAACACTTAAATATGAAATATTAATCCTACATTAAAGAAAATGAAAAATATAAATGATAACTGAATTCAACGCTAATATATATAGGGGTGTCTGGTGTTGGTGACACTGAGTGTTGTTGAAATCGTAGCAGTTGCTGATGATGGGAAGGGGGGTCGCAGGTGTTGGTTACAACCCACCGGTTCGTTCTTCACAGTATAGCCTTGAGTATTCTATCCCGATGACAGGAAAGCAGGTTCTTTACCGCTGCAATGATGAGGGGTTACGTCCTGCAATTTCATACAGGTGCACAGGTAATTAAATCCAAAAGGGGGAAGTCTCAGGACGTTAGTCCATCTCCATCAGTTCTATTCGTTGATTGGCAGGTGACCCTCTCTGTCATCCAAGCTGGAAAGATAGACAGGTTACCCACTGCTTAAGAAATCACTCTCCATGATAAGTACAATACCTAAAAGATATGGTGATTATTACAACAGTCAACTTAGAGCAAGACTGAAAGGACTAAGTTTATTAATGGTCAAAAGTGAAGCTTTAATGGAGCAAGTCTATATGAATTATCCCCCTTCTTAACCATGACTACTGGTGAACAATATGAAGATACTGAAGGTTCAATGATCTTTAGTTTTAATAATTTGTCTACCTCTCGGTCAAATGCATCCCTAAGGTGAACTGGAACTGGGTATAATTTTCGTTTGATAGGATTGTCCGTCACTAAGTCAATCTTATGGACTACCGTGGAGGTAACACCTGGAATATCAGTAAAGACGTCTGAAAAGTTACTCACACATTGAAGTAGTTCATGTCTCTTATGGTCATCCAAAGATTCATTAATATTAATGTTGGTTGCGCCCGAGTGGTCAAGAGTCACCAAGTCATGTAGTTCTTCATCATAGTCTAAGTTAGAGGTGTCAATTACGCACACCTTACATTCTTCAGTTGTATCAAGTTCGTGTGGAAAAACTACGTCAAAATTATTAAGGCAGTTAACCGAATTTCTTCGGTAATATTTCTTAAGGATGTTGATATGATAAAGCTTAGGTTTCCCCTTGACTTCTATGAGGCAGTCAACTTTCCCACAAATTTTTAATACTTTATATGGACCTTTCCATGCTACTAATAATTTATTTGACTTTATCGGCAAAAGTACAAGAACTTCATCCCCTACTTTAAAACTTCTCCTCTGACTTTTGGAATCAAAATAGGTTTTGTACTGGTCCATTGACAAACTTAAAGTTTTCGAAACTATGTCAGAGGTCTCCTCAAGTTTGGATCTAAGGTCAAGGAGAAACTGGTAAGAAGACTGAACCTCAGCATTTACCTCCTCATTAGTCCATAAGTCATGAAGGATGGACAATGGGCCTCTGGCCTGTCTACCATAGAGAAGTTCAAAAGGTGAAAACCCCAAAGAGTCACTGGGAACTTCCCTCATGGCAAACAAAGCACAGGGTAGGTAACGATGCCACTCCTTAGGTTTAATGGAGCAAAGTTTCCTTAAAATTGACTCTAGAATCGAATGCTGGCGCTCAATCCTCCCATTACAGCTGGGATGATAGGGTGTGGTGAAGAGAGGCTTCACTCCCAGAAGTTGGTATACATGTTGCATTAAGTCAGATGTGAATTGTGTCCCACGGTCAGACAAAATTTCTCTAGGGATGCCCACTCTGGAGAAGATGGACAAAAGGGCTTCAGCCACCTCTGTAGTAGTTATGGTTTTTAAGGGTATGGCTTCAGGGAAACTCGAAGCATAATCAACTATTTTTTTTATTATTTTATTATCACACTGGCCGATTCCCACCAAGGCAGGGTGGCCCGAAAAAGAAAAACTTTCACCATCATTCACTCCATCACTGTCTTGCCAGAAGGGTGCTTTACACTACAGTTTTTAAACTGCAACATTAACACCCCTCCTTCAGAGTGCAGGCACTGTACTTCCCATCTCCAGGACTCAAGTCCGGCCTGCCGGTTTCCCTGAATCCCTTCATAAATGTTACTTTGCTCACACTCCAACAGCACGTCAAGTATTAAAAACCATTTGTCTCCATTCACTCCTATCAAACACGCTCACGCATGCCTGCTGGAAGTCCAAGCCCCTCGCACACAAAACCTCCTTTACCCCCTCCCTCCAACCTTTCCTAGGCCGACCCCTACCCCGCCTTCCTTCCACTACAGACTGATACACTCTTGAAGTCATTCTGTTTCGCTCCATTCTCTCTACATGTCCGAACCACCTCAACAACCCTTCCTCAGCCCTCTGGACAACAGTTTTGGTAATCCCGCACCTCCTCCTAACTTCCAAACTACGAATTCTCTGCATTATATTCACACCACACATTGCCCTCAGACATGACATCTCCACTGCCTCCAGCCTTCTCCTCGCTGCAACATTCATCACCCACGCTTCACACCCATATAAGAGCGTTGGTAAAACTATACTCTCATACATTCCCCTCTTTGCCTCCAAGGACAAAGTTCTTTGTCTCCACAGACTCCTAAGTGCACCACTCACTCTTTTTCCCTCATCAATTCAATGATTCACCTCATCTTTCATAGACCCATCCGCTGACACGTCCACTCCCAAATATCTGAATACGTTCACCTCCTCCATACTCTCTCCCTCCAATCTGATATCCAATCTTTCATCACCTAATCTTTTTGTTATCCTCATAACCTTACTCTTTCCTGTATTCACCTTTAATTTTCTTCTTTTGCACACCCTACCAAATTCATCCACCAATCTCTGCAACTTCTCTTCAGAATCTCCCAAGAGCACAGTGTCATCAGCAAAGAGCAGCTGTGACAACTCCCACTTTGTGTGTGATTCTTTATCTTTTAACTCCACGCCTCTTGCCAAGACCCTCGCATTTACTTCTCTTACAACCCCATCTATAAATATATTAAACAACCACGGTGACATCACACATCCTTGTCTAAGGCCTACTTTTACTGGGAAAAAATTTCCCTCTTTCCTACATACTCTAACTTGAGCCTCACTATCCTCGTAAAAACTCTTCACTGCTTTCAGTAACCTACCTCCTACACCATACACTTGCAACATCTGCCACATTGCCCCCCTATCCACCCTGTCATACGCCTTTTCCAAATCCATAAATGCCACAAAGACCTCTTTAGCTTTATCTAAATACTGTTCACTTATATGTTTCACTGTAAACACCTGGTCCACACACCCCCTACCTTTCCTAAAGCCTCCTTGTTCATCTGCTATCCTATTCTCCGTCTTACTCTTAATTCTTTCAATTATAACTCTACCATACACTTTACCAGGTATACTCAACAGACTTATCCCCCTATAATTTTTGCACTCTCTTTTATCCCCTTTGCCTTTATACAAAGGAACTATGCATGCTCTCTGCCAATCCCTAGGTACCTTACCCTCTTCCATACATTTATTAAATAATTGCACCAACCACTCCAAAACTATATCCCCACCTGCTTTTAACATTTCTATCTTTATCCCATCAATCCCGGCTGCCTTACCCCCTTTAATTTTACCTACTGCCTCACGAACTTCCCCCACACTCACAACTGGCTCTTCCTCACTCCTACAAGATGTTATTCCTCCTTGCCCTATACAAGAAATCACAGCTTCCCTATCTTCATCAACATTTAACAATTCCTCAAAATATTCCCTCCATCTTCCCAATACCTCTAACTCTCCATTTAATAACTCTCCTCTCCTATTTTTAACTATTTTTAACTAATGTTAATATATATCTATGTCCCCCAGATGAAAGTTGAGATAAAGGACCAACCATGTCAATAGCTACTCTTTCAAAAGTTACCGTAAAGACTGCCATTTTGACCATAGGTACTCGCCTGGTACCTCGGGAGGATGACAGTTGGCAAACTTTACACGATCTACAATAGGTAGTGACACCTGAGGACATTTTTGGCCAAAAATAGGTTTCCCTAATTTTACTTAAGGTTTTACGATGCGAGAAATGTCCGGCCACTGGCAGGTCATGAGCCATTTTAAGAACAGTCTCTCTGCATTGACTTGGAACAACTAAGATGGAATAGTCTATCTCATCTGAATTTAATTTGAATACTGATTTGTACAAGATACCTTTTATATATTCAAATTTATATGAAAAGTTTTTCCTTTGGATAACTTGATTTTGTTTAGCGGCATTATGGCAATTCTGAAGAGAAGGGCAATTACGTTGTGTGGCATGCAAAGAGTACGTAACCTTTATTCGGCGCATGTACACACCCTCATTTACAGGCTATCTCCCCCAACCAGCGAACCAGGTTGCTAAGAGTTGATGATGGGGCCCCGTCGTTCAACTAGTGACCAGGTTCTAGCCAATAAGAAGATGGGTTTGGCAATCGCAGAGGTTATGTGGGTACCACTCTCCTGTCTGCCCTTGTCATTCCCATTCTAGAGCTGGTTGAAGCACGGTCTGCTATCTTGTGGCTTCTATTTCTGCCTTGCTTACCGTGGAGTGCACTATACTTATCACTGTACATAGTGTACATATTGCTGTTCTAAATTGGTGAAGGATAATATAAGTCTAAACTTTTTCTGCTGTGTTTATTTTGCTCCCATTACACCCGGGATAACAGGCCATTTGGATTCCTGGGTTGTAAAATGGGGGCCTGTCCGGGATCTGGAGCTGGACTTAGAGAAATGGTTGAGCTTAGGGTGAAGCTCGTAGCAGGAACATTGTGCAGCTTGCTGTCTGGCATTGCTTTACAAATTTTGTGTGTCAGTTGCTTTGTTATGGTCAGCCTTGCTATTGTGTGATCGTTCAACAGCTCGCTACTAGCTTGTTCGGTGTGCTCGCTTTGCCACAGTCAATCTTCTAGAACAGTGTAGCTGTCTGGCATTGCTTTACAAATTTTGCATGTCAGTTGTTACTAGCCTGTTAGGTGTGGAGAATTTTGCAGTCGGCTTTGCTTGTATGCGTATTCTGCAATCGTACTGTGCATAGCTAAGCATGTTCTGCAAATTAACGTGTTACGTTGGGGTATTCTGCAATCGTACTGTGCATAGCGAATAACTTATGCCACCTAGACGAGTCAGACGTCTCGTGTCGGCATATACTTTGCATAACCTGCCTAAATTGTCCCTACAGCGTTGTTGGCAAATTGCTCATTCCATTGGCATTAAATACAAACGCACTCTCACAGCTGCACAACTGCGTTCACTGATTTCTGACAAACTTATAGAAGAAGAGATGGCACATCAGACTCCTCCCTCTACGGGAGCTAGGGCAAAAACTCCTATGTTCTCGCAGGAGGAAGATGATACACCTACAGAGCAAAATGGTCAGTATAGTGCAGCTGGGTTGTCTCAGGGTGAATCAGCGTCGTTGGCACTTGAGCTGGCAAAAATCAATCTTGAGCAAACTAGGGAACAGAGAGCATTCGCAAGGGAAGAATATGATAGGGAAAGAGAAAGGAGGCAGTTTTTGCATTCTGTAAATTATTTTAGTTTACAAAAAGCAGTACAGCTTGTTCCCCGCTTCAATGAGGCCGAACCAGAGCAATTTTTCGAAAGCTTCGAAAATCAGGCTCGAGCCTTGAGGTGGCCGGAACAGCATTGGGCATCGTTGGTTCATACAGCATTATTGGGTAAGGCACAGGAATTTACGTCAGTATTAAATGACGCTGAATTTTCTGATTATCAAGTAGTGAAGACCACAGTGTTGGGAGCATATACGTGTATCCCAGCCAAATATAAAAAAAAATTTAAGCTGGGCAGACGACAGCTTGGTCAATCCCTAGTGGACTTTGTGAGACAGCAAACCAAAGCTTTTACCAGCTGGTATAAAGCAAGTGGTGTCTCTACCTTTGAGGAGCTGGTGCAGCTTATTCTGATTGATAACCTGCTGGAGTCTGTGGGACCAGAGGTTCGAGTCTTTCTGCAGGATCGTGACTTAACCACTGCATTGTAGGCAGCCAGGTTGGCTGATACCTTCGAAACTAACCGCTCCTTGTCCGAGCGGTCCCGTCTCTCTTTTCAACAGCCTGGCATGAGCAGAGATCGTCAACCTTGGAGAATGAAGTGCCAGCCGGAGGGAGAACGTCTACGTCAGCCAACTAAGCCACCTGGTGAGCCACGCTTCTCAACATATGGTCCACCTGCGGAGAGGCAAACTACTCATGGTGCATCTCGACAACAGTATCCAGAGAGACACCAGCCAGAACGACACCATTTGCAACGTCAGCAGGGAGTAAAGGGCAAGCCTGTCGTCTGCTTCCTCTGCAACAAAGTAGGTCACATCCGTCCCAACTGCCCCCATAAACCCCAACCCATTGGGAAAATCTCTAATATCCCTAGTAACATGTCCCCTAGAGAAGTAGAAAAAGGTATGGCCCCTTATTATTGCAAGAGTCTAATTTCCCTTCAGGAAAACTCAGAAACAACTAAAGTAAAGACCTTTAGAGATACTGGAGCATATTGCTCACTTGTAAGAGAAGGAATGTTACCCCTTTCAGAGAATACTTCTTTGAATTCCTCTGTTTTATTGGAAGCATTTGGAGGAGCTATATATTCTGTTCCTTTGCATAAAATTTATGTACAGTGCAAATATTACACTGGGTACTTGACTGTAGGTGTCTCAAAAGGATTCCCCATGAAAGATGCCATGTTATTACTGGGTAATAACATTACTACTTTTAGTTCGTGTCCTGAACCTATAATGATTAATTCTTCTCTGGTGTTGGCCATAACTCAGGCAACATCCCAAGGGTTGTCTGGAGGGAATGTTGACCTATCCTTGGACGACTCCGATCTCGGAATAGCCATATTGTTTTACGAGGAAAACTGGCCAGAGCCTCGTAGATCAAGTGAACAGACCCAGATCAAGCCTTCCTATTCCCAGGTTGCAGGATTCCCAGATGTCTCTGTTTCCATGCCCGAGGGACTGTCCTTCCGGGAGGAACAGCGATAGGACCCTTCTTTAAAATTCGCTTTTGAGGCAGCCATGGGTAAATCCTCTTTGGGTCATCTGGTCAAGTATGAAGTTAAAAACGATTATTTGATCTGCACTGAGACTGGTAAGGAGATAGAGGGCCGGCAATTGTATGACAGGTTAGTGGTTCCAACAAAGTATAGACCTCAAATATTAAATATAGCTCATAATACGTCATTAGGAGGTCACTTAGGAATTACAAAAACCTTGTATAGAATCACAAAAGAATTTTATTGGCCGAAATTAAAGAAAGATGTGAAGAATCATATTAGGTGTTGCCGAGAATGTCAGCAAGTTGGGAAACCTGGACATTCCATTAAACCTGCACCTCTCCAACCTATACCTGCTGATGGAGAACCTTTTGCAGATTTAATTATAGATTGTGTAGGTCCACTACCTAGGTCAAAGTCTGGAAATCAGTATTTATTTACGATTATGGATAAAGTAACCAGATACCCTGAAGCAATTCCCATGCGCAGTATTAATACTAAAGCTATTCTCAAAGCTTTAACAAAATTCATTTCTTGTTTTGGCATTCCTAAAACTATTCAAAGTGATCAAGGTACTAACTTTACTGCCAAAGCATTTAGGGAAGTATTAATTAGGTTAGGGATAATCCACAACTTATCCACTGCCTATCATCCTCAGTCCCAAGGCGCCTTGGAAAGATTCCATCAGACATTAAAAACAATGATGAGAACTTTTTGCATGCACTTTCCTACAGACTGGGATGAATCATTACCTTTGTTGCTGTTCTCAGTACGAGAGACGGTGCAAGAGTCTACAGGGTATAGTCCGTTTGAGCTGATCTTTGGGCACAATGTACGAGGTCCTCTTCAAGGTTGCAGGTGGCACGTCAGTTAGCCAAGGCTAACCTAAAGACAGCTCAAAGTAAGATGAAACAGAGGTATGACAGAAGTGCACAATTCCGCTCCTTCCATCCAGGAGACAAGGTGTTGGTGCAGGAACCTATACCTGGCCACACCTTGAAAGCTAGATTTACGGGACCTATGCAGATTGTAAGTAGATTATCTGATGTAAATTATGTGGTAGCTCCCATTGATAAGACCTCAAAAACTAAAACTTACCACATTAATCAATTAAAGTATTTCCATACACCAGATAAAGTCCCAGTAATGACTCTGTCCTCTACCTCTGAGGACGACTCTGACTATTTGCACTCTATCTCTGAAATTAATATTAAACTTTCAAATTCTGTCCTCCTCAAGGATCCTAGCCCTTTAATGGAGGGATTATCTGAAACGCAAGCAACAAATTTAACGGAGCTTCTACAGTCATATCCTAATATTTTTTCGGATGTGCCGAAAAAATGTAAGTTAGGTTATCATGATGTAGATGTGGGAAACTCTAAACCAATTAAACTCTCCCCCTACAGAGCTAATCCTGAAAAGCAAAGGCTACTTCAGCAGGAAGTAGAATTTTTGTTAAAGCATGGTTTAGTGGAGGAGTCGTCTAGTCCATGGGCTTCACCGTGCATCCTTGTGAAGAAGGCTGATGGAGGGTTTCGTATGTGTACAGACTACCGTAAAGTGAATGAGGTCACAATTACAGATGCTTACCCTCTTCCTCGTCTGGATGACGTAATTGACTTTGTGGGTAAGGCTACTTTTGTATCCAAGTTAGATCTCCTTAAAGGCTACTATCAGGTACCTTTGACGGATAAGGCGAAGGAAATCTCTGCCTTCGTAATTCCAGGAGGTCATTATCAATACACAGTTACCCCCATCGGAATGAAAAATTCCCCCTCTTCATTCCAGAAACTTATTCATCAGGCTATTAAAGGACTTGAAAGCACGGCAGCGTACCTAGATGATATTGTTGTGGTGTCTGATACTTGGGATCAACACCTACATAGACTTAAGGCTCTTTTTGAGACCTTTAAGAGTTCCCATTTAAGTTAATTTATCTAAATCTTCCTTTGGCCAGTCCACTGTCACTTTTCTAGGCCATGAAGTAGGTAGTGGTAAAGTTGCACCTAAACTTGCTAAAGTTCTTTCTATTAAAGATTATCCAGTTCCTCATGATAGGAAATCTTTTCAACGTTTCCTAGGCATGATAGGATTTCACAGAAGATTCTGTAAGAATTTCTCAGATACTGTAGCCCCTCTTACCTCTCTTACCAGTCACAAAGTTCCCTGTAATTGGACCTCAGACTGTAACACTGCTTTTAATAAAGCAAAAAGATTATTGTGTACTGCACCCATTCTCTTGTCTCCAGACTTCTCCAAACCTTTTTCATTACAGGTTGATGCTTGTGAGTCTGGGGTTGGGGCAGTACTATTACAAATCGGGAACGAGGAGTTGCAGCCTGTAGCATACTTTTCAGCCAAGTTCCAGCCACATCAGAGGGCTTACTCTACCATTGAAAAAGAAGCCCTCGAGCTGCTACTGGCTTTGGAGCATTTCGATGTTTATCTGGGCCAGACATCGCAGGTGGTCACAGTCTACAGTGATCACAATCCTCTAGTATATCTCCAAGCCATGAAGAACCACAACACAAGACTTATGCGCTGGACGCTAAGGCTGCAACCCTATAATATTTCCATTAAATATATTGCCGGCAAAGAAAATATGTTGGCAGACTCTTTATCTAGAGTCTAATATTTTTATTTATTTAGGTTAGGATGTTATTTGTGGTAACCCCTTTTCACGCTCTTCTTTTTTATCCCCTGGTGTGGGTTTTTTTTTTAGTGAGGGGATGCGGGCTACCGTCCACCTGTATCTTGGACCTATGCTAGCCTGTCTGACTGCTGTCTCACTCTAAGTTTAGGGTTTGGCTTTTGGTCACGAGAAAAGCTGAGCTCTATCTAAGAGTTGGATGGTGGAGAGGAAAGGCGGTCCCATTATTTTGTGCCATGGCGGCACGGTTACCACTGGGAGGTGGCAGCCTAATCCTGAGCCTTCTCGGGGTGGGGTTGTGGCATGCAAAGAGTACGTAACCTTTATTCGGCGCATGTACACACCCTCATTTACAGGCTATCTCCCCCAACCAGCGAACCAGGTTGCTAAGAGTTGATGATGGGGTCCCGTCGTTCAACTAGTGACCAGGTTCTAGCCAATAAGAAGATGGGTTTGGCAATCGCAGAGGTTATGTGGGTACCACTCTCCTGTCTGCCCTTGTCATTCCCATTCTAGAGCTGGTTGAAGCACGGTCTGCTATCTTGTGGCTTCTATTTCTGCCTTGCTAACCGTGGAGTGCACTATACTTATCACTGTACATAGTGTACATATTGCTGTTCTAAATTGGTGAAGGATAATATAAGTCTAAACTTTTTCTGCTGTGTTTATTTTGCTCCCATTACACCCGGGATAACAGGCCATTTGGATTCCTGGGTTGTAATACGTTGTAAATTGACATAGGAGTCCTTCGATATATCTAAAGGCTTAAAATCAGGGAAAATCAAAGGATGGATAGTAGGAGAAGCCTGGGCTTTTTCTGAGCCCTAGTCAAGACATTTATGGTATCGGAGGCGATATCTTCACTTTCATCTAACAAGTGAACCGGTGATCCTACTACCTCGCTTTAGAGAGCATCATCACTGGTTTTTAATCCCACATGAATCTCACGAGACATTGTCTCATCTGAACTTTCGAGGGACTTCTCTGACTCTACAGAAAGAGGATCTGAAACACTTATGTCCACCTTTGGTGATGAAAGGTCAACCTCAGAAGGAAGAATGGCACCTTTTACATTACCTATTAGTACGGAGCAAGAAGTGATGGGAGCTAGTACGGCTTCAGACCAACCTGTGAACCATTTAGACCTAATGTAACAACGGATGGTAGGAAAAGTGTCTGTACGGCCCAAGTAGTCTGAAAGTATAGCAGAGGAATGAGTTTCTTTAAGGATAGGGAACAGCTTATCAGAAATGACTATACATGTGCATCAAGTGTCTCGTGAAATGGTAGATACATTAAATCCATTAACTATTCCTGAACAGAAGGGTGCTTGGTCATTACAGTCTTTAAAACATCTTCCAACTTTTTGGACCTTCTTAGAAGGACAATCTGGACGTTTATGTCCCTTTACACCACACAAATGACAAACAGGAATAAAAGAAGTCATTTTACTTTCCACTAGAGGCTTTGATTTCTTAAGGTCTGATGAACCCTTGTCCTTAGGGTTCGATCCCTTTAGGTCTTTATAGGAATTGTGAGCCTCAGCATACAGGTCAGCAGCCTCAGCAACTTCCTCAGCTTTAATCAGGTTACGTTCTCTGATGAATGTTCGTATCTGACGGGGAAGAGCTGCCAGGAACTGGTCAGCAACCATGAAGTCTCTAAGAGATTCTTAACTGCGATCAATTCCTGAACTCTCTATCCAAAAGTCGAACAACCGAAAGAGTGTTACCTGTAACTGCTGAAAGTTCTGGCCAGGCTGCAAGGTGGCATACCTGAAATCTTTCCTGTAAGATTTTGTGGCTTTTTTGATATGCTTTAAGGATTGCCTTTTTCAGTGGGTTATAATTACATATGATATCCTGCGACAAAGTTGCATAGATATTCAAGGCTGTACCAGAAAATAACATTCCTAACCTGGTAGCCCAGGTGTCAGCAGGCCATTCACAGAGGGTAGCGGTATTTTCAAACCTGATAATGTAGGAAGTTATGTCTTCCCCCTCTGTGAAGGGAGGTAAATTAGGTGTTGGAATATGTGCACTGACTGCACGTTGTTCCATTACTCCTTCCTCTAATTGTTGTTGTGTAAAAGTTAACTTTTTATTCTCTAATTCAAGGCGAGATTTTTCGAGCTCGCGATCCTTTTCTCTCTCTATTAACTCATGTTCTCTAGCTTTTTCCTCAACTTCTCTATCCTTTGCTCTTTCCTCAAGTTCTCTTAATTTAACCTGTTCCTCACGTATCTTAGCTTGTTCCTCACGTATTTTAGCTTGTTCCTCACGTTCCCTGTCCTTTGCTCTTTCCTCAAGTTCTCTTAATTTAACTTGTTCTTCACGTACTCTAGCTCTCTCCTCACGATCAAGTCTATCATGCTCCTTTTTGTCTTCTCTCTCTCTTTCTAACTGTCTTTCTTGGATTTCTCTCTCAATTCTCTCTCTCTCCTTTTTCTCTTCTCTTTCGATTCTCTCTCTCTCCTTTTCTTCTTCTCTTTCTATTCTCTTTCTCTCATTTTCTTCTTCTCTTTCCCTTTCTAACTGTCTTTCTTCTCTCTCAATTCACTCTCTTTCAAGTCTTTCCTGGATCTTAGTACTAATGAAAGATTCTAAATTTTTCCCTGTTATTCCTAACTTACTTCCAGCGTTCATCCAAAACTGGTATTCATCCATACTTGCAAGAATAACTTAAACTATCAGGGGAAATGAAACGGGTATTAAAGAAAACGGCGGGTTCAATTCCTGCTCCGCTCAAACTGTAAATAAACCAGAGGGCTCGATCCCTACTTCAATTAAACAATATGTATTAATTAAAACGAAGGGTTCTATGCCGGCTCCGAGCAAACAGTAAGTAGAATGGGGTCACTTGACCATCCAATCTTCTCACCAACAAATCAAGAGTGCCCTATGACAGTTCCCTTGATATAATAAAGAGCTCAATGAAACAAATTGTCACTGGAAAATCTCGGGTCCCTAGAGTCTAATCCTCCAAAGTGTTTCAAGCTCACACAAAAATAGATGGCAGAATTAACTAGTATTCCTGCCTTGACTTGACTTACAATAAATTGAGACTAACAATCACCAAATCTTTTAAATACCTGTACTGTAGTCCTACCATAGAGAATGATTACTCATGGCTGGTGGTAACCGTCTGTGGTATGCGGCGTTTAAGTTCCAATGGTAGATTCGAGATGGAGTTGAATCTTGATTCAGTCGAGTTGATCCTGGCAAGGTCGCCACTTGTGAAGGCTTACTCAGCCCTGTAACAACTTCAGACAGTATTACCAAGACTGGCTCCTCCTCAGGAAAATTAGTGAATAGAAAAAGAAATAATAACAGACAAACATAAACACTTTATTATATAGAAAATATAAAACACTTAAATATGAAATATTAATCCTACATTAAAGAAAATTAAAAATGAAAAATATAAATGATAACTGAATTCAGGTAGTAGTTTGGTAGACAGCAACCACCCAGGGAAGTACTACCGTCCTGCCAGATGACTGTGAAACAAAAACCTGTAACTGTTTTGCATGATGGTAGGATTGCTGGTTTCTTTTTCTGTCTCATAAACACGCTAGATAACAGGGATATCTTGCTACTCCTACTTACACTTTGGTCACACTTCACAGACACGCACATTCATATATATATACATACATCTAGGTTTTTCTCCTTTTTCTAAATAGCTCTTGTTCTTCTTTATTTCTTCTATTGTCCATGGGGAAGTGGAAAAGAATCTTTCCTCCGTAAGCCATGCGTGTCGTATGAGGCGACTAAAATGCCGGGAGCAATGGGCTAGTAACCCCTTCTCCTGTAGACACTTACTAAAAAAGAGAAGAAGAAAAACTTTATAAAACTGGGATGCTTAAATGTGCGTGGATGTAGTGCGGATGACAAGAAACAGATGATTGCTGATGTTATGAATGAAAAGAAGTTGGATGTCCTGGCCCTGAGCGAAACAAAGCTGAAGGGGGTAGGAGAGTTTCAGTGGGGGGAAATAAATGGGATTAAATCTGGAGTATCTGAGAGAGTTAGAGCAAAGGAAGGGGTAGCAGTAATGTTAAATGATCAGTTATGGAAGGAGAAAAGAGAATATGAATGTGTAAATTCAAGAATTATGTGGATTAAAGTAAAGGTTGGATGCGAGAAGTGGGTCATAATAAGCGTGTATGCACCTGGAGAAGAGAGGAATGCAGAGGAAAGAGAGAGATTTTGGGAGATGTTAAGTGAATGTATAGGAGCCTTTGAACCAAGTGAGAGAGTAATTGTGGTAGGGGACCTGAATGCTAAAGTAGGAGAAACTTTTAGAGAGGGTGTGGTAGGTAAGTTTGGGGTGCCAGGTGTAAATGATAATGGGAGCCCTTTGATTGAACTTTGTATAGAAAGGGGTTTAGTTATAGGCAATACATATTTTAGGAAAAAGAGGATAAATAAGTATACAAGGTATGATGTAGGGCGAAATGACAGTAGTTTGTTGGATTATGTATTAGTAGATAAAAGACTGTTGAGTAGACTTCAGGATGTACATGTTTATAGAGGGGCCACAGATATATCAGATCACTTTCTAGTTGTAGCTACACTGAGAGTAAAAGGTAGATGGGATACAAGGAGAATAGAAGCATCAGGGAAGAGAGAGGTGAAGGTTTATAAACTAAAAGAGGAGGCAGTTAGGGTAAGATATAAACAGCTATTGGAGGATAGATGGGCTAATGAGAGCATAGGCAATGGGGTCGAAGAGGTATGGGGTAGGTTTAAAAATGTAGTGTTAGAGTGTTCAGCAGAAGTTTGTGGTTACAGGAAAGTGGGTGCGGGAGGGAAGAGGAGCGATTGGTGGAATGATGATGTAAAGAGAGTAGTAAGGGAGAAAAAGTTAGCATATGAGAAGTTTTTACAAAGTAGAAGTGATGCAAGGAGGGAAGAGTATATGGAGAAAAAGAGAGAGGTTAAGAGAGTGGTGAAGCAATGTAAAAAGAGAGCAAATGAGAGAGTGGGTGAGATGTTATCAACAAATTTTGTTGAAAATAAGAAAAAGTTTTGGAGTGAGATTAACAAGTTAAGAAAGCCTAGAGAACAAATAGATTTGTCAGTTAAAAATAGGAGAGGAGAGTTATTAAATGGAGAGTTAGAGGTATTGGGAAGATGGAGGGAATATTTTGAGGAATTGTTAAATGTTGATGAAGATAGGGAAGCTGTGATTTCGTGTATAGGACAAGGAGGAATAACATCTTGTAGGAGTGAGGAAGAGCCAGTTGTGAGTGTGGGGGAAGTTCGTGAGGCAGTAGGTAAAATGAAAGGGGGTAAGGCAGCCGGGATTGATGGGATAAAGATAGAAATGTTAAAAGCAGGTGGGGATATAGTTTTGGAGTGGTTGGTGCAATTATTTAATAAATGTATGGAAGAGGGTAAGGTACCTAGGGATTGGCAGAGAGCATGCATAGTTCCTTTGTATAAAGGCAAAGGGGATAAAAGAGAGTGCAAAAATTATAGGGGGATAAGTCTGCTGAGTATACCTGGTAAAGTGTATAGTAGAATTATTATTGAAAGAATTAAGAGTAAGACGGAGAATAGGATAGCAGATGAACAAGGAGGCTTTAGGAAAGGTAGGGGGTGTGTGGACCAGGTGTTTACAGTGAAACATATTAGTGAACAGTATTTAGATAAGGTTAAAGAGGTCTTTGTGGCATTTATGGATTTGGAAAAGGCGTATGACAGGGTGGATAGGGGGGCAATGTGGCAGATGTTGCAAGTGTATGGTGTAGGAAGTAGGTTACTGAAAGCAGTGAAGAGTTTTTACGAGGATAGTGAGGCTCAAGTTAGAGTATGTAGGAAAGAGGGAAATTATTTCCCGGTGAAAGTAGGCCTTAGACAGGGATGTGTGATGTCACCGTTGTTGTTTAATATATTTATAGATGGGGTTGTAAGAGAAGTAAATGCGAGGGTCTTGACAAGAGGCGTGGAGTTAAAAGATAAAGAATCACACACAAAGTGGGAGTTGTCACTGCTGCTCTTTGCTGATGACACTGTGCTCTTGGGAGATTCTGAAGAGAAGTTGCAGAGATTGGTGGATGAATTTGGTAGGGTGTGCAAAAGAAGAAAATTAAAGGTGAATACAGGAAAGAGTAAGGTTATGAGGATAACAAAAAGATTAGGTGATGAAAGATTGAATATAAGATTGGAGGGAGAGAGTATGGAGGAGGTGAATGTATTCAGATATTTGGGAGTGGACGTGTCAGCGGATGGGTCTATGAAAGATGAGGTGAATCATAGAATTGATGAGGGAAAAAGAGTGAGTGGTGCACTTAGGAGTCTGTGGAGACAAAGAACTTTGTCCTTGGAGGCAAAGAGGGGAATGTATGAGAGTATAGTTTTACCAACGCTCTTATATGGGTGTGAAGCATGGGTGATGAATGTTGCAGCGAGGAGAAGGCTGGAGGCAGTGGAGATGTCATGTCTGAGGGCAATGTGTGGTGTGAATATAATGCAGAGAATTCGTAGTTTGGAAGTTAGGAGGAGGTGCGGGATTACCAAAACTGTTGTCCAGAGGGCTGAGGAAGGGTTGTTGAGGTGGTTCGGACATGTGGAGAGAATGGAGCGAAACAGAATAACTTCAAGAGTGTATCAGTCTGTAGTGGAAGGAAGGCGGGGTAGGGGTCGGCCTAGGAAAGGTTGGAGGGAGGGGGTAAAGGAGGTTTTGTGTGCGAGGGGCTTGGACTTCCAGCAGGCATGCGTGAGCGTGTTTGATAGGAGTGAATGGAGACAAATGGTTTTTAATACTTGACGTGCTGTTGGAGTGTGAGCAAAGTAACATTTATGAAGGGGTTCAGGGAAACCGGCAGGCCGGACTTGAGTCCTGGAGATGGGAAGTACAGTGCCTGCACTCTGAAGGAGGGGTGTTAGTGTTGCAGTTTAAAAACTGTAGTGTAAAGCACCCTTCTGGCAAGACAGTGATGGAGTGAATGATGGTGAAAGTTTTTCTTTTTCGGGCCACCCTGCCTTGGTGGGAATCGGCCAGTGTGATAATAATAAATAACTGAATTCAACGCTAATATAAAACTTGGGTGTCTGGTGTTGGTGACACTGAGTGTTGTTGAAATCGTAGCCGTTGCTGATGATGGGGGGGGGGTCGCAGGTGTTGGTTACAACCCACCGGTTCGTTCTTCACAGTATAGCCTTGAGTATTCTATCGCGATGACAGGAAAGCAGGTTCTTTACCGCTGCAATGATGAGGGGTTACGTCCTGCAATTTCATACAGGTGCACAGGTAATTAAATTCAAAAAGGGGAAGTCTCAGGGCGTTCGTCCATCTCCATCAGTTCTACTCGTTGATTGGCAGGTGACCCTCTCTGTCATCCAAGCTGGAAAGATAGACAGGTTACCCACTGCTTAAGAAATCACTCTCCATGATAAGTACAATACCTAAAAGATGTGGTGATTATTACAACAGTCAACTTAGAGCAAGACTGAAAGGACTAAGTTTATTATTGGTCAAAAGTGAAGCTTTTAACCAATAAATCCACTAGAATACAAGGCAAGCATGTACTTACAGTAGTGCTGGGAGCTGTGAGTCTAGTGATTACTGTTTGGACCGGAGCCCCACACGTCACCTTTCGGGGGGGGGGGGAAGAAGGAGGGGAAGGGATAGTGGGAGCTAGACTGACCCTACCTTAACAAGCAGCCGGCAATGAAACTATTGTTACTATATACTCCCTCGCTACTCCTATCTATTGAACTTTTCCCTCACAAGGATACAAAGACACAAGGAGTAAAGAGAGGCAAAGACGGAGATGAGCAGGAGAACCAACACTCAGGAGGAAGAGCAAATACATCCTCCCTCAGAACCACCTACAGAAGGACCTCAACCATGACAACCCCAAAGCAACTAAGCAATCTAACCCAAAACCCACACACCATTCCCATTGTCCCCACTCACCTCATCACAAACTCAACCCCCACAGCTCCCTACCATGTCTCCCACTTCCCCAGCCCCAGTGTTCTCTCCAGACGACAATTTTAGAAAAGAAGTGGAAGGTTTGGAATATGAATGCAGATGCAATAACAAGTTAATGTGAAGAGTGGCACTCACAGAAACGAAACTCACCAGGATGATAACAGACGCAGTTTTCCCACCCAGATATCAGATCCTGAGGAAAGATAGAGAGAGCAGATGGGGAGGAGTTGCGCTGCTCATTAAAAACTGATGGGGATTTGAGGAAATGGAAGGAATGGACGAAATGGGAGAAAGGGACTACATATTAGGTACAATTCCTCTGGTGCACATAAGGTAGTTATTCCAGTGATGTACAACCAGCCACAGAACTGTAGGAGGCCAAGAGCAGAATACGATGAGAGCAACAGAGCAATGGTGGACATACTAGCTGAGGTGGCCAGAAGAGCTCACACGGGTGGAGCAATGTTACTAGTTAAGGGAGATTTCATCCAAAATATGGAGAGCCAAGAATATGGATGTGGTATTGGAAACCCTCATGCATCAACATGTTTGGAACACTATCAGAGAGAAGTGAGGATGAACCTGCAGGACTGGACATTTTGTGTAGGACTGTTGTTTAAGATTTGATCCACAGACTCTACTATATTGCTTTCTAGCTTGTATAACCCATAATATGAGTTACATATAGTGTTCCTATCGTGTTTGAAGAGTGAAGATTTAGTTATGTTGCTTTCTATGCTTAAACTGTGGGTACAATAATCTGGGCACGCAAAAACATGGACAGGGATTTGAGGTAATAACTGAAAGTAAGCTTGGTGCTCCGTGGTATGGGAAAACATCATCTAGCTTTGGCTAGGCGCCCATACATATTCTGGAGTTTGGCATTGTGGATTAAATGCTGTGTTCTTTGATGCAGAGTTTGCAGGTGCGAGTCCTGCTGTGGACGTAGAGGACATCGAGGACATCGCATATGAAAGGCCCCTGAGAGCTAGGAATCATGTAGTTCTGAGGTTTGAATACACAGAGTTACAAGTGGAGAGGGTAACATGAGTAGGATGAGAAAAGTCAAACTACAAAAGCGAGGACTACACAGGCATGAGAAGCTTCCTGCAGGAGGTCCAGCGGGAGAGAGAATTGGTAGGAAAATCAGTAAATGAAATGATGGACAAAGTGACAACAAAATACAATGAGGTAGAGAAGTGGTTTGCTTCCAAGGGCAACAGAAATAATGGGAAGACCAGAATGAGCCCTTGGTTTACCCAAAAGTGTAGGGAGGCTAAAACTAAGCACGCTAGAGAATGGAAAAATTGCAGAAGACAAAGGACCCAGGAAAGTAAAGACATTAGTCGAAGAGCCAGAAACGAGTATGCACAGATATGGAGGGAGGCCAAGCGACAGTATGACATATTATCAAGTCTTACCCAAAGCTGTTTTATAGCCACATCAGGAGGAAGACAGCAGTCAAGGACCAGGCAAACAGGCTGAAGAATGAAGGTGGGGAGTTCACAAGAAACGACCAAGAAGTATGTGAAGAGCCCAACATGAGATTTAAAGAAGTATTTACAGTGGACACAGAAAGACCTCTGGGTAGTCAGAATAGGTGGGTACACCAACAAAGAATATACCAAGAAGTGCTGGATTAAATACACACAACCGATGAGGAGGTGAAGAAGCTGCTATGTGAACTTCATACCTCAAAGGTCGTATGACCGTAAAACATCTCTCCATGGGTGCTTAGAGAGGGAACAGAGATGCTGTGTGTTCCACTAACAACAGTTTTCAACACATCCATTGAAACTGGGCGACTACCTGAGGTAAGGAAGACAGCAAATGTAGTCCTCATTTTTAAGAAAGGAGACAAGCACGAGGCGCTAAACTGCAGACCAGTTTCACTGACATATATAGTATAGAAAGTCAAGGAGAAGATTATCAGGAGGAGAGTGGTGGAGCACCTTGAACGGAACATGCTTGTAAACGACAACCAGCAGAGATTCAAGGAAAGAAAATCCTGTGTGACAAACCTTCTGGAGTTTTATGAAAACATTACGGAAGTAAGACACGAGAGGGAGGGGCTGATAGACTGTATTTTCTTGGCCTGCAAGAAGGCCTTCGACACAGTTTCTCACAAGAGATTAGAACACACGCTAGAGGATAAGGCACGCATAACAGGAAGGTAACAACGAGTCATGGTACTTGACGAGGTATCACAGTGGGCGCCTGTAACGACTGGGGTTCCACAGGGGTCAGTCCTAGGACCAGTGCTTTTTCTGGTTTATGTGAATGACATGACGGAGGAATCAGACTCAGGAGTGTCACGGTTTTCAGATGATGTGAAGTTAATGGGGAGAGTCAAATCGGATGAGGATTGGACAGGACTACAAAGAGATCTGGTCATGCTACAAGCCTGGTCCAGGAACTGGCTCCACGAATTTAACTCCGCTAAATGCAAAGTCAGGACGATCGGAATAGGACAAGGAAGACCGCAGACGGAGTATAGGCTAGGTGGCCAAAAACTGCAAACCTCACTGAAGGAAAAGGATCTTGGGGTGAATTTAATACCGAGCCCATCTCTTGAGGTGGACATCAACCAAATAACTGCTGCAGCATATGGGCGCCAGGCAGTCCTAGGAATAGTGTTCCTATACCTCAGTAAGGAATCGTTCAAGACTACTCCGTGTACGTCAGGCCCATACATACTTTGGGTTTTTGTACCAGGTTTCTAATAGTAGTTGATGAGAAGGTGGAAATTTTAGCTAGTTTTCTGTCAAAAATTTTGAAACATTAGTTGCAACGTAGTTGACCGGTAAAACGATGTAACTTGGAGGTTTTTCGTCAACTTTATTGGTGTTGGTGTTGTTGAGGATACGACGTACGTTTCCTGCAGACTAGCAATTCTGTAAGTTCTCAGAAAGAAGTCTGGCGTCATGGTGAGAGAAGAAATTTAGAAGATCGTTCTTGTACGTAGGTTTGCGATAGACTTTAAAAGAAAGTCTGTTTTCACCAGTGTGAAGGAGAATGTCGAGATATAGTAAATGGTCGTCCTTCTCCTCTATTATTAAATTTACACTAACTTGTCTTGGTGAAGGAAATTCAGTCATTATTTATTACTGGTGGCTTTTTGATATTTCCGAATTGGCTATCGTGCTACGGCAAGATGTGCAGCCCAGTAGTGGAGGTGGTGGAGTTCGTGTTGGGAGTAGTTGAGAGGTCGACAGATGTTAATTTTGATGCGCCATTGTATTTTCCAGACTGAGCCTGTCCATCCTGTGATGTGTGTGTTGAAGCGGGTGTTTGTGCGTGTGACTGGCTGTGTCATGTCTTCCGCATAAGCTACAGTGAGTGTTTGTGGGTATTACTAGCTGTGTGTAGTCCGCGTAAGCAGTGGAGAGTGCTTGCGTCACTGCGTTCTAAAAAGTCGTTTTTCATAGTGTTGAGGAGAGCATTGTGAAGTGTAAATTAGTCAGTTTCTAAATGATATTCTCACCATGCGCCTATCAAAGAATTACAGACCCATCAGCCTGCTAGAAATCATCGGTAGGATATGATAGACTTATAAACACCCAACTAAGGACTCTCGTAGAGACCAGCCACTTAGCGACCGACTGTTTGACTACCGACGGCACAGCTCAACGCTAGACGCCCTCCATCCAATTCTGAATATTATACAAATCAACCAAACCCCAGACTTGCCAGACCGCCTTCGTTGCCATACATGTGGAGAAGACATTCTTCACGGTCTGGCACTTCAGAAATCTGACCTCACTGATGCTGACCCACTCTAACCTTAATTGACCTCGGTCCCCCAGATATAGAATTTTCTCTCGTTCGTAATTTGACAAGTAAGAAACATGTTCAACATTGTATGTGAAACAGAATCATGTTTCAGCTTCATACTGAACTGAAATCTTCTCCACACTGAGGGACTGACAACCTCAAAGAATTTCTACAAGACTGATGAACTAATTATATCATCTTTATCTCGTCACTTCTGCTGTCTTCAACCTTTTTCTTTTTATCTGACTGAATATGCCTACCGCGTAGGCGAAACGTTTTAACAAAGATATATAACTGTTGTACATGTGTCTTACTCACCAACTTGTCGACATTTCATAAGTGTTGAGTATAGTGTGGACTTTTGCTTCATTATTTAAGTGCACTGATTCCCTGTGTATTTGCCCTCACATCTTTATCTCCATTAAATATATGAGTGGGAGGGGCTGGGTTTGATTGGTGTCAAGGGGTACGGGAGTTATTTCTTGAGTAGCTTTAGGTAGATGTCGTTTTGATAAGGACCTGCCTCGTATGGGCCAGTAGGCCTTCTGCAGTGTTCCTACATTCTTATGTTCTTATTAGCCTCTCACCATTTTCTTTGTTGCTAGATATTCTTCCACTATTTTTTATCTCCTTTAGACTTTCCTCCACTTTCTCTCTCCATCGCTCCCTCTCACATCCTTCTCTAATCTTACCTTTCATTTCCTACTTTCTTTGGTTTTGATTTTCCCCTCGCGACTTTCTTCTCTCTGGATTCACTCGCGGTGACTTCCTCTCCAGAACTCTCACACTAATCTTTCCTTAACTTGATTCATTCAAAACACTTTCTGCAAGAATGCAAATATCTGCCAGTATGCAAATATCTGCCAGTATGCAAATATCTGCCAGTATGCAAATATCTGCCAGTATGCAAATATCTGCCAGTATGCAAATATCTGCCAGTATGCAAATATCTGCCAGTATGCAAATATCTGCCAGAATGCAAATATCTGCCTCAATGCAAATATCTGTCAGAATGCAAATATCTGCCAGAATGCAAATATCTGCCAGTATGCAAATATCTGCCAGAATGCGAATATCTGCCAGAATGCAAATATCTGAAAGAATGCAAATATCTATCAATATGCAAATATCTGCCAGAATGCAAATATCTGCCAGAATGTAAATATCTGCCAGAATGCAAATATCTGCCAGAATGCAAATATCTGCCAGAATGTAAATATCTGCGAGTATGCATATATCTGCCAGTATGCAAATATCTGCCAGTATGCATATATCTGCCAGTATGCAAATATCTGCCAGTATGCATATATCTGCCAATATGCATATATCTGCCAGTATGCATATATCTGCCAGTATGCATATATCTGCCAGTATGCAAATATCTGCCAGAATGCAAATATCTGACAGTATGCATATATCTGCCAGGATGCAAATATCTGCCAGTATGCAAATATCTGCCAGTATGCAAATATCTGCCAGAATGCAAATATCTGACAGTATGCAAATATCTGTCAGAAAGCAAATATCTGCCAGAAAGCAAATATCTGCCAGAATGCAAATTTCTGCCAGAATTCAAATATCTGCCAGAATTCAAATATCTGCGTCACTAGCAGCTTGCGTCTCTACCTGCTTATTGCTTTGTCTGACATGATCCTCCAGCATCGTTCATGTCATTCACACTTCATCAGGTGTATTCCCATAATATTTTATCCTAAAAAAATCTACCATTTTTGAATTCCATATAGAACTGATGACCGCAACACATGCGCAACACATGCGCAACACCTGGTTCGCAACACCTTAACCTGGTTTGTAAATTAATGCTAACTTTTTAATGACGGAGGAATTTGAGGTAATAGTTTGAAGACAGTTTTGGAGCCGATGGAAGATATGATAATCTGAAGTGAACAGAAACTCATCCAGAAACGGATTTGTTGGGTAGAAGGACACATGTGCAACCAGTAAGTGTGACATTAAATTAGACACATGTGCACCTCTTGGGTATCTTTATTGAGGAAACGTTTCGCCACACAGTGGCTTCATCAGTCCATACATAGGAGAAACTTGAAGAACAGGAGGAGAATGAGGTAATCAGTCCCTCAACCTTGAGTCGATGTGTTCAGTCCATCAATCTTGATTCTACTCAAGATTGATGGACTGAACACATCGACTCAAGGTTGAGGGACTGATTACCTCATTCTCCTCCTGTTCTTCAAGTTTCTCCTATGTATGGACTGATGAAGCCACTGTGTGGCGAAACGTTTCCTCAATAAAGATACCCAAGAGTTGCACATGTGTCTAATTTATCAACTTGTCGGTTCTCTGAACCATTCATCTACAAGTGTGACATTAGTTGCAGGTGTTTAATTTTTACATATTATCAGTAATTCTACCAACATTGGATTGATGAAGTCACTTGCTGGACAAACTTCTCCACAATAAATATGACAAGAGTGGCACACGTGCCTTATTCATCAATAAAGACGACCAAGTGTTGTACGTATGTCTAGGTTATCAATAATGATGCCGGATTGATGGACATGTGAATTATTCATCAATAAAGATACCCAAGTGTTGCAAATGTGTCTTATTCATCAATAAATATTCCCAAGTGTTGCACATGTGTCTTATTCATCAATAAAGATTCCCAAGTGTTGCAAATGTGTCTTATTCATCAATAAAGTTACCCAAGTGTTGCAAATGTGTCTTATTCATCAATAAAGTTACCCAAGTGTTGCATATGTGTCTTATTCATCAATAAAGTTACCCAAGTGTTGCATATGTGTCTTATTCATCAATAAAGTTACCCAAGTGTTGCATATGTGTCTTATTCATCAATAAAGATACCCAAGAGTTAAACATGTATTTTTTTCATCAATAAAGATCCCATGTTGCACATGTGTGTTATTCATCAATAATGACACCCAACTGTTACACATGTGTATTACTCATCCATAATGATACGTACGTGTTGCAAATGTGTCTAGTTCATCAATAATGATACTTACATCTTATTAATAAATAAAGAACCATAAGTGTTGAACATGTGTCTCATTCATCAAAAAAGATTCCCAAGTGCTGCACATGTGTCATATTCATCAATAAAGATGTCCAAGTGTTACAAATGTATCTTATTCATCAAGAACAAGATGAGCAAGTGCTGCACATGTGTCTCTAACTTTTCAGTGATGATACACAAGTGTTGCACTTGCGTCCCATTAATCAATAATGATACCCAAGTGTGGCAGATGTCTTATTTATAAATATTGATAACCAAGTGTTGTACATGTGTCTTATTCATCAATAATGATAAGCAGATGTTGCAAAAGGGGTTTTGTCATCAATAAACATACCCAAGTGTTGCATGTGTGTCATAATCATCAATAATGATTACCAAATACACTAAATTTACCACTAAACAACATTACAGTGTGGGAGGAGCTATAGCAGAGTTGGATGAGTCAAATGAAGAGGCAGGAACGAGAATTGCTTCGTCAGAAGTCTGGTTCTCGGCCACAAAATGTCTTGTACTGACGCTATTATCAGTAATACGATTTATCTGTCTATACCATTTATTTAAAAATGATATCAGACATAAGATAAATATGATAAAAGCATAATAAAAACTGCCAAAATAATAATATTTGGTATATTAACAAGGACAGTGTCATGTGTGACCTAGTCAATGTCAAGTATGACCTGGGCAGTGACAAGTGTGACTTGGACAGAGGCAAGTATGACCTGGGCAGTGCCAAATGTGACCTTGGGATTGTCAGGTGTTAATCTAGCTTCCTCATCTGTGTCAGTATAGCTTCCTCGGTTTTTTGTTAATCTAACTACCCCAGACTCTCAGTGTAGCACTGCTTCAGTCTGTGCCAGTCTACCTGTCCCAGACTGTGTCAGTCTAACTGTCCCAAACTGCGTCAGTGTAGCTGCATCAGTCTGTGTCAGACTAGCTGCCTCAGTCTGTGGCAGTGTAGCCGCCTCTGACTATATCAGTCTGGCTGCCTCACTTTGTGTTAGTCTAACTGTCCCAAACTGTGTCAGTGTAGCTGCCTCAGACTATATCAGCCTAGCTGTCTCAGTCTAGCTAGTTGAGCTACCTAAGTCTGGGTCAGTCTGGATGTTCCAGACTGTGTTAGTGTTGCTAACACAGTTCGACAATCAACTTGTTTTCTTCACGAACGAGACTCGACGTTGCTGACCATCTTTTGCAAAATAATCTAGAATTGAATGACATCCATTGAGGTCTCAGTCAATCTCCAAGCTGAAATATACAAAGTCTTCAACGGGGCCGCAGAAAACATGATGTTCAATGAGGACAAACTTCAGTTACCCTGTTAGGGAAAATTTGAGGAAATAACAGTTCGAGGGGAGTATAAAACAAATTCACAAGGATTCAGGAGTGATAATGTCAGAGGAAATATCTCTTTCAAGGATCACATTCTCATTACCACAACCGCCAGGAAAATGATAGGCAGGATTTTCAAAATGAGAGATTCCAAGCCCCTGATCATCCTCTTTATATCACTCGTTCTTAAGTTGGAATACTGGTCTTCATCGACATCTCCTTTTAAGGCAGGTGAAATTACAGAGCTAGAGAATGTACAGAAAACATTGACTACATGTATAGATTCTGTCAAGCTCCTTAATTATTGGGAACGTTTGCAGTCACCTTGACCTGTACTCCGTGGAACGAAGGCGAGACACATAATTCACCCCCTGGAAAATCCTTCAAAGACTGATCCCAAATATGCTCACAGAAATATCCTCAGTGAAGAGCATATATATATATATATATATATATATATATATATATATATATATATATATATATATATATATATATATATATATATATATATATATAATATATATTTATATATATATATATATATATATATATATATATATATATATATATATATATATATATATATATATATGTATATATATATATATATATATATATATATATATATATATATATATATATATATATATATATATATATATATATATATATATATATGCAATAATATCACAGTAAACAGGTGATTTCAGAATATGCAAAACAACCACTGTGAAAGAATAGAGAAATTACAAGCGCTTTCGTGACTACTCACATTATCTAGATGTTTTAATTATTAAGGGTAATAATGAATTCAAATTTAAAATTTACAGAAAACCTACAAATAACTGTTCCTATGTCCACTATTATTCTTCGCATCAAGATAGAGTCAAACTGTCTGTTTTCTCATCAATGTTTTTGAGAGCTTTACGAATTTGTAGCCCCGAGTTCATAGATGAGGAAATATCCAAAATTTATGAAATAGGTAATGATTTAAAATACCCAAGAAATGTAATTGATAAATCTTTTAAAGTTGCTAGAAATACTTTTTACAATCCAAAAAGGGACAACCAGCCTTATTCAACTAAAAATATGTTGGTTCTCCCTTACCATGAAAACTTGGTTGATATGCCTTCTCTTCTTAAGACTTTTAATATATAAGTTGTATTCAAAAATCTTGATACAGTAAAAAAACTTTTGATAAAGAATTCCCCCCAAAATGCTGATGGATGTGTCTATAAGATTCCTTGTAAAATTTGCGATAAAGTTTATTACGGTCAAACTGGTAAAAATCTCAAACTAAGATTAAAACAACATAAATATAGCATTAGAACTGGACAAGATTCCAATGCTCTATTTATTCATGTAAGAGATTTTAACCATCCAATTGATTTTCAAAAAGTTGAGAAAGTAGTATGAAGCAAGTCCATGGTCGACAGGAATGTAATTGAATCTTGTTTCATAAAAAGTAGTTTTGACAATAATATGAATATTTCCTTTGGTTTATATAAATTAGATCCATTTATAATTAACAGAATTTGGGAAGAATTTAATAATACACTGGACAAATAATAATTTTTTTAAATTTTCTTGGGTAGAATAGTTTGTTGGTAGGTTTTGCAAAGGACCTGTCCAGTTGCGCCGGCGCGCGTCAGGTGTTTAACAGTTGTGGGATCTGATAGTGAGGTGTTGGCCAGACCCCTTATATACCTTCCTTGGATGCTTTACTTTCATAGTTCCTTGATAATGTGAGTAGTCACGAAAGCGCTTGGAATTTCTCTATTCTTTCACAGTGGTTGTTTTACATATATATATATATATATATATATATATATATATATATATATATATATATATATATATATATATATATATATATATATATATATATATATATATATATATATATATATATATATATATTGTGATCACGAACGAGTAGTATTGATCAGTAACAACACTGCGACTAGCCAAGGACTCGAACCTATGCTGCTTTGGCCTACCTCATGATGGGCGAAAACTCATGACGCCTTAATCCACTGGACCATACAATCGATGTGTAGGATTGTATGGTCCAATGGATTAAGGCGTCATGAGTTTTCGCCCACCATGAGGCAGGCCAAAGCAGCATGGTTTCGAATCCTTGCCTAGTCGCAGTGCTGTTACTGACATATATATATATGTATATATATATATATATATATATATATATATATATATATATATATATATATATATATATATATATATATATATATATACTGAAAAATACACTTAACTTGCTGAAAATACACACTGAGTGATACAGTAAATTGGCTCAGGGGATGCAAAGGGAAATGCAGTGGGAGGATGGGAGGAAGAGGTCAGTTTTTATTTATGGACTCCAGGAATCTGAAGGGAAAACCTATGAAGCAGAAAGACA
>NC_091316.1:38839432-38879894 GCF_038502225.1 Cherax quadricarinatus | reverse complement strand
TCAGGTTCTGAAAAAAGCTCACAATTCGTCCTTAGGAGGAATTTGGATGGCCAATTTTAAGACGAGAGGTGCAGAGTTACATCTCTTCCTGTTGTGAGTGTTAAGAAGTGGGAAAGCCCGGACACTGTTAAACCCGCACCACTTTATCATATACCTGCTGATGTAAAGCCATTTGGCGACCTATTTATCATCTGTGTGGAGCGATTACCGATGGCCAAGTCAGTTAACCAAGTTCTGTTTACCATTCTTAATAAATCTACTAGGTATCCTGAGGAAGTAGCCATTCGTAGTATCTACACTAAACACATTCTTATAGCCTTTATTAAACATGTTTTCCACTTTGTCATTCTACAATGTGTCCAGAGTGACCAGGGCACTAATTTTACATCAAAATCATTCAGAGAAGCCCAAGGATGTGTACGTATTGCATACAGTTTGCTACAGACTAGGATGAATCGCTTCCTCTGTTGCTGTTCGCAATGCGAGAAACTGCAGGAATCAACTGGGTACAGTTGTTTTTGAGCCGATTTTTGGGCATAATGTGAGATGGCCCCTACACGCACTCAAGGAACGATGGATGGAAGAAGTTGCCTGCAAGGCACCCTACGATACTACATCAAGAGTGCACTTTGCACGTCAGGTGGCTAAAAACCGGTCAAAACAACAAGAAACGGAAGCATGACAAAACTTTCAAATTTCGCTCCTCTAACTCAGCAGACAGTGTTGGTCCAGGAACCTGTTCCTGGTTACGGCTTAAAAGCAATGTTTATGGGACTGATGCTGATAATACAAAATAACTCCGATTTAACTACGTTATAACACGTCTTGATAAACCCAGTGCGGGTAAAGTTTACCATATTAATCAGGTTAAACTAATCTTTGAGTCCCAACAATGACTTTGTCCTCCGTTCCTGAGCCCTGTGATCGACCCTGATTCCCTGTACACAATTCCGGAGGTTAAAATAAGGCTTCCTAACTCACCCATCCTCCAGGATTCTTGCCCTATAATGTCGGGACTTGCAGAAGACCAGTAACACTACCATTCAGCAAAACCTATTCCTACATATTTCTGGATGTTCCGAAAATGTGCAACCTGGGTTGTCATGATGTGGACGTAGGAACTGCTAAACCTATTACACTTTCTCCTTACAGAGCTAAACCTGAAAAACAGAAGCGCTACTTCAGCAGGAGCTAGAATTTCTGTTAGAACGTGGATTGGTGGAGGAATCGTCCAGGCCGTGGGCTTCACCGTGCATTCTTGTTAAAAAAGCCTGATCGAGGATTTCGGATGTGTACCGACTACCGTAAGGTGAATAAGGTCCCAGTACCGGATGTTTACCCTCTTCCCCATTTAGAAGATATAGTGGACCATGTGGGTAAGGCTCCTTTTGCTTCTAAACTAGATCTTCTTAATGGTTAGTACCACGTACCTTTAATGGGTAAAGCGAAGGAGAATTCTCAGGATAAGAAGCCTCTGCAAAGGTTCTTAAGAATGATACGATTTTATCGCAAATTCTGCAAAAGCTTTGCAGATATTGTAGCCTCCCCTAACCATATTAAACGTCTCTTACGCGCTGTTTCAATACTTTTGTTCTCAAATTTTTCAAAACCATTTGCATTACACGTTGATGCTTGTGACTTGGGAATTGCGGCAGTGTTATTCCAAGCTTCTGCGGAGGGATGTCTACAGCCCGTGGCAATACTATTCAGCCAAATACCAGGCCTATCAGTGAGCCTACTAAACCACTGAAAAGGACACCCTGGTTCTGGTATTCGCTCAGGAGCATTTCGACGTGTTCTTGAGAAGCTTATCACACATGGTCACCGTCTTCAGTGATCACAGTCCTCTGACGTATCTTAGCTGCATGTAAAACAAGAACACACGTATAACCTCTGGTGGACACCCTCTCCAGAATATAATTAGTTAGGATGTGTTTGGTAAAACATGGGTAATAAGCTCTTCTTTTCATTTATGGTCATAAATTAAAATTTCAGTAAATCTGGCCATAAGTTTTTTTTTTTTTTCAGTGAGGAGACACTTTGCTCCCGTCCGCAAGTGTTTTGAGCCTACGCTAGCCCTGCTGTCTGCTGTCTTGCTAAGGTAGTGTCTGACTTGGAAGTTGTTTTGCGTCGAACACTACCTAATGAGATGAAGGTTGAGAAGAAAGGCCGTTCTATCAGTACATGCATTTTGGGCTATGGTGGCACGCTACCCATGGGCTCTAGCAGCTTGGTTCTGGCTGTTAGAGCCCTTTTGAGGTTAGGGTGTGGCATGCTAAGAGTATACTACATTTCATTTCGCGTATGTAGCACCCCAATATAAGCATGCCTCCCGAACCTGCTGCTAAAGGTATAACGAGAAGAAGCCCCATTGGTATACTACTACCTTGGTTTAATCAGCCAGTGACAAGGAAGTCTGCCAGACTTGTGAAACAATGTGGTATCTTCAAGTCTGGTCGCTACGGCTGTCACCGTGTCTGTTGCTTGCATGTGCCCTACTGTACATAGCTGTATACATTGTACATAGGCTTTATGTATTGTACATATTGTACCTACATGATTATTATTTTGTGAAGTAAATACAAATATTTACTGTCAGTTGCCGTTTTGCTCGTTCAGAAGTGGTTAGTGTTACAGCCAGGTGTGCAGGCCAGTAGACTACACCCGTGGCCATAACAGAGACGTACATCAAGACTCCGCCACTGGTTATGGAGGTGCATATGTAGCCCTCCACCACTGGTGGTGGAGGTGCACATCTAGCCCCCACCTCTGGAGTAGGATATGCACGTCTAACCTGCACCGCTGGTGTTGGAGGTGCATATCTAGCCTCCACGATTGGTGTTGAAGGTGCACATGCAACCCCCACCACTGGTGTTGGAGGTGTACATCTAGCCTCCATCACTGGTATTGGAGGTGCACATCTAACCTCCACCACTGATGACTCACGAAATCGTAATGACACGATTGCAAACGGGCGGAAATTGAACTCGTGGCGAGTGCGTCGCTCGCCACGAGTTTAATCCCCGCCCGTGGTTTTTTTTTCTACCACTGGTATTAGAGGTGCACATCTAGCCCCCACCACTGATGCTGGAAGTACATATCTAGCCACCACCACTGGTAGTGGAGGTGCATATCTAGCCTCCACCACTGGTATTGGAGGTGCGCATCTAGCTTCCACCACTGATGTTGGAGGTGCACTTCTAGCCTCCACCACTGGTGACGGAGGTGCATATCTAGCATACCACTGATGGAGGTTGTGGCATTCTAAGAGTATGTTACATTACATTTCGTGTATGTCACACACCTAAATAGGCATGTCTGTCAACCAGCAAACCCGCTTACTGGTAAGGAAAGAAATTTTGCAATCAGATAGACTAATTGTACTAAAGAAATTCAGAACTCAGGTCCTGAAAATAGCTAACTATTCGTCTTTATGTCACTTGGGTGTCACTCATAGGTTTTTCAAACATTTTAATTGACCAGGTATAAGACGAGAGGAAAAAGGAATTATAACCATTATTGTTGTGAGTGTCAGCAATGGATAAACCCGGACACTACATTAAACCTGGTGGCCTGGTGGTTAACGCTCTCGCTTCACACGGTGAGGGTCTGGGTTCGATTCCCAGCCAGAGTAAAAATATTGGACGTGTTTCTTTCCACTTGTTGTCTATGTTCCCCATCAGTTAAATGGGTACCTGGGTGTTAGTCGACTGGTGTGGGTCGCATCCTGGGACACTGACCTAAGGAGGCCTGGTCACAGACCGGGCCGCGGGGGCGTTGACCCCCGGAACTCTCTCCAGATAAACTCCAGATACCCCACTTCAACAGATACCCACTGATGGAGAGCCATTTATGGACCTATTTATCATCTGTGTGGAAGGATTACCGAAGGCTAAGTCAGGTAACCAGGTACCCCGTGGCTTGGTGGCTAAAGCTATCACATTACACTGTGAGGGTCCGGGTTCGATTCCCGGCGAAGGGGTGGAAACATTAGGCGTGTTTCCTTACACCGGTTGTCTACGTTCACCCATCAGTAAAATGGGTACCTGGGTGTTAGTCGACTGGTGTGGGTCGCATCCAGAGACAAAACTGACCTAATTTGCCCGAAATGCTCTGCATAACAAGGGGCTTTCCATAGAGTAGTATGTCATTGATGTCAGCTATGGTATGTATACCTTGTACATGTACTTGTAGCAAATAAAGATATTATTACTCTTGATAAACCTACTACAGGTATCATGAGGCAGTACCCATTCGTAGTAACAACGCCAAAGCCATTTTTAAAGCAATCTTTAAGCTTATTTTACACTTTGGTATTCCATATTCTGTCCAGAGTGACCAGGGAACTAATTTCATAGCAAAGGATTCAGAGAAGCTTTAATAAGGCTAGAAATTAGTAAAAAACTGTACACAGTCTATCATCCTCAGTCTCAAGGCTCCTTGGAAAGGTTTTGCCTAGCCTTAAAACCTATGATGGGAACGTATTGCATGCATTTTCCAACAGACTCAGATGAATCGCTTCCTCTGTTGCTGGTTGCAGTTCGAGAAACTATGCAGGCATCAACTGGGTTCAGTTCTTTTGAGCTGATTTTTGGCCATAATTTGAGAGGTCCACTCAAGAAAGGATGGATGGGAGCAGACCCCTGCAAGACGCCCTACTATCTTACATCAAGACTGCAAGTGGCACGTCAGCTAGCTAAGGACAACTTAAAGTCCGCTCAAAACAGCATAAAACAGACGTATGACAAAACCTATGATATCACTATGTGGACATAGGAACTGCCAACTCTCTCTCTACAGTTCTGATCTTGAAAAACAGAGGCTACCTCAGCAGAAAGTTGCATTTCTGTTAGAACATGGATTAGTTTATTCGTCCAGCCAGTAGGCTGTACTGTGCATCCTTATTAAAAAGCCTGATGGATGATTCCGGATGTGTACCGACTACTGCAAGGTGAATGAGGCCACATTTATGGACGATGTAGTGGACTTCATGGGTAAGGCCCCTTTCATTTCTAAACTAGATCTAAATAAAGGTTATTACCACCCTACCCATGGAGGGATACCTAGACCTAACTATTTGAGCCCTTTTGGGGTGGGGGTGTAGCATACTAAGAGTAAGTTACGTTTTATTCGGCATATAGACATGCCCTTGTGACCAGCGAACCAGGTGCAAAGGGTATAACGAGTAGTGTTCCCCATCATTATGCTAATACTTTCGTTCACAACCCATCACAAGGAAGCCTGCCAAAGTTGTGAAGCGATGTGGTACACTCATGACTTACCTCCCAGTTTGGTCACAACGGTTCTCACTGTGTTTCTTGCTTATATTGACCTATTTGTACATATCCACAGCATATATTACAGATACTTGATTACTGTTTGGAGAAAGAAATATAAGAATTCATTCTGCTGCCTTCTTGATTACTATTATGTAGTTATCGTGCTACAGCCAGGTGAGCAGGCAACTGTTATGGTGATCATGGTAACTGCTATGTGGGTCATCGTATTTGTTATGGTGGTCAGGGTATCTGTTATGATGGTCATGGTAAGTGTTATGGTGGTCAGGGTATCTGTTATGATGGTCATGGTAAGTGTTATGGTGGTCAGGGTATCTGTTATGATGATCATGGTATCTGTTATGAAAGTCATGGTATTTGTTATGGTGGTCATGGTAACTTACAGGGGTCATGATAACTGTTATGGTCGTCATGGTTACTATTATGGTCATGGTAACAGCTATGGTGGTCATGGTAACTGTTATGGTGGTCATGGTAACTGTTATGTCATGGTAACTGTTTTGGTGATGGTAACTGCTATGGTGATCATGGTAACTGTTACAGTCGTCATGGAAACTGTCATGGTGGTCATAGTAGCTTATAGTGGTCATGGAAACTGTCATGGTGGTCTTGGTAACTGCTACAGTGGTCATGGCAACTGTCATGGTAGTCATGGCAACTGTTATAGTGATCATGGTAGCCTTCATGGTAACTACTATAGTAGTCATGGTAACCGTCATGGTGATCATGGTAACTGTTATGGTGGTCACGGTAAGTTGATGGTCGTAACGCTAGTGTGACTACTTAAGTACTGTTAGCGTAACCCTGAGTGACAACCTCTGAAAAGTCGCAGTGATCTAGGATCATAATGACCTGGGTCACAATGACCTGGATCACAATGACCAAGGGTCACAGTGACCTGGGGTGAAAATGACCAGGATGACAATGACCTTGTGTCACAATGACCTGGGTCACAATGACATGAGATCACAATGACCTGGGTGACAATGGCCTGGGGTCACAATGACTTGGGTCACAATGACACTGAGTCACAATGACCTGGGTGACAATGACCTCGGATGACAATGACCTGGGTCACAGTGACTAGGGTCACAATGACCTGGGTCACAGTGACTTGGGTCACAATGACCTGGGTCACAATTACCTGGGTCACAATGACCTGGGGTCACAATGACCTCTGGACGAACGTCTGTGTATTGACAGAAGTGTTATCATCCACTGACAGAAGTGTTATCATCCACTGACAGAAGTGTTATCATCCACTGACAGAAGTGTTATCATCCACTGACAGAAGTGTTATCATCCACTGACGGAAAAGTTATCATCCACTGGCAGAAGAGTTACAATCCACTGACATAAGAGTTATCATCCACTGACAGAAGTGTTATCATCCACTGACATAATAGGTATCATCCACTGACAGAAGAGTCATCATCCACTGACAGAAGAGTTATCGTCAACTGACACAAGAGTTATCATACACTGACAGAAGAGTTATCATCCACTGACATAAGAGTTATCACCCACTGACAGAAGTGTTATCATCCACTGACAGAAGTGTTATCATCCACTGACAGAAGAGTTATCATCAACTGGCATAAGAGTTATCATCCACTGACAGAAGTGTTATCATACACTGACAGAAGTGTTACCATCCACTGACAGAAGTGTTATCATCCACTGACAGAAGAGTGATCATCCACTGACATAAGAGTTATCATCCACTAACAGAAGTGTTATCATCCACTGACAGAAGTGTTATCATCCACTGGCATAAGAGTTATCATCCACTGACATAAGAGTTATCATCCACTGACAGAAGTGTTATCTTCCACTGACAGAAGTGTTATCATCCACTGACAGAAGTGTTATCATCCACTGACAGAAGAGTTATCATCCACTGACAGAAGTGTTATCATCCACTGACGGAAAAGTTATCATCCACTGACAGAAGAGTTATCATCCACGGACAGAAGTGTTATCATCCACTGACAAAAGAGTTATCAACCACTGACAGAAGTGTTATCATCCACTGACAGAAGTGTTATCATCCACTGACAGAAGTGTTATCATCCACTGACAGAAGTGTTATCATCCACTGACGGAAAAGTTATCATCCACTGGCAGAAGAGTTATCATCCACTGACATAAGAGTTATCATCCACTGACAGAAGTGTTATCATCCACTGACATAATAGGTATCATCCACTGACAGAAGAGTCATCATCCACTGACAGAAGAGTTATCGTCAACTGACACAAGAGTAATCATCCACTGACAGAAGAGTTATCATCCACTGACATAAGAGTTATCATCCACTGACAGAAGTGTTATCATCCACTGACAGAAGTGTTATCATCAACTGGCATAAGAGTTATCATCCACTGACAGAAGTGTTATCATCTACTGACAGAAGTGTTATCATCCACTGACAGAAGTGTTATCATCCACTGACAGAAGAGTTATCATCCACTGAAGTGTTATCATCCACTGACAGAAGAGTGATCATCCACTGACATACTAACAGAGAAGTTATCATCCACTGACAGAAGTGTTATCATCCACTGACAGAAGTGTTATCATCCACTGACAGAAGTGTTATCATCCACTGACAGAAGTGTTATCATCCACTAACAGAAGAATTATCATCCACTGACAGAAGAGTTATCATCCACTGACAGAAGAGTTATCATCCACTGACAGAAGTGTTATCATCCACTGACAGAAGAGTTATCATCCACTGACAGAAGTGTTATCATCCACTGACATAAGAGTTATCATCCACTGACAGAAGTGTTATCATCCACTGACAGAAGTGTTATCATCCACTGACAGAAGAGTTATCATCCACTGACAAAGTATTATCATCCACTGACAGAAGAGTAATCATCCACTGACATAAGAGTTATCTTCCACTGACAGAAGCGTTATCATCCACTGACAGAAGTGTTATCATCCACTGCCAGAAGTGTTATCATCCACTAACAGAAGTGTTATCATCCACTGACAGAAGAGTTATCATCCACTGACAGAAGAGTTATCAACCACTGACAGAAGTGTTATCATCCATTGACAAAAGAGTTATCAACCACTGACAGAAGTGTTATCATCCACTGACAAAAGTGTTATCATCCACTGACAGAAGTGTTATCATCCACTGACAGAAGTGTTATCATCCACTGACGGAAAAGTTATCATCCACTGGCAGAAGAGTTATCATCCACTGACATAAGAGTTATCATCCACTGACAGAAGTGTTATCATCCACTGACATAATAGGTATCATCCACTGACAGAAGAGTCATCATCCACTGACAGAAGAGTTATCGTCAACTGACACAAGAGTTATCATCCACTGACAGAAGAGTTATCATCCACTGACATAAGAGTTATCATCCACTGACAGAAGTGTTATCATCCACTGACAGAAGTGTTATCATCCACTGACAGAAGTGTCATCATCCACTGACAGAAGAGTTATCATCAACTGGCATAAGAGTTATCATCCACTGACAGAAGTGTTATCATCCACAAACAGAAGTGTTACCATCCACTGACAGAAGTGTTATCATCCACTAACAGAAGTGTTATCATCCACTGACAGAAGTGTTATCATCCACTGACATAAGAGTTATCATCCACTGACAGAAGTGTTATCATCCACTGACAGAAGTGTTATCATCCACTGACAGAAGTGTTATCATCCACTGACAGAAGTGTTATCATCCACTGACAGAAGTGTTATCATCCACTGACAGAAGTGTTATCATCCACTGACAGAAGTGTTATCATCCACTGACAGAAGTGTTATCATCCACTGACAGAAGTGTTATCATCCACTGACAGAAGAGTTATCATCCACTGACAGAAGTGTTATCATCCACTGACATAAGAGTTATCATCCACTGACAGAAGTGTTATCATCCACTGACAGAAGTGTTATCATCCACTGACAGAAGAGTTATCATCCACTGACAAAGTATTATCATCCACTGACAGAAGAGTAATCATCCACTGACAGAAGTATGATCATCCACTGACAGAAGAGTTATCATCTACTGACATAAGAGTTATCATCCACTGACAGAATAGTTATCATCAACTGACATTAGAGTTATCATCCAATGACAGAAGTGTTATCATCCATTGACAAAAGTGTTATCATCCACTGACAGAAGTGTTATCATCCACTGACAGAAAAGTTATCATCCACTAACATAAGAGTTATCATCAACTAACAGAAGTGTTATCATCCACTGACAGAAGAGTTATCAGCCACTGACATAAGAGTTATCATCCACTGACATAAGAGTTATCATCCACTGACAGAAGTGTTATCATCCACTGACAGAAGTGTTATCATCCACTGACAGAAGTGTTATCATCCGCTAACAGAAGTGTTATCATCCACTGACAGAAGAGTTATCATCCACTGACAGAAGAGTTATCATCCACTGACAGAAGAGTTATCATCCACTGACATAAGAGTTATCATCCACTGACAGAAGTGTTATCATCTACTGACAGAAGAGTTATCATCCACTAACAGAAGTGTTATCATCCACTGACAGAAGTGTTGTCATCCACTGACAGAAGAGTTATCATCCACTGACAGAAGTGTTATCATCCACTAACAGAAGAGTAATCATCCACTTATAGAAGTGTTATCATCCACTGACAGAAGAGTTATCATCCACTGACAGAAGTGTTATCATCCACTGACAGAAGTGTTATCATCCACTGACAGAAGTGTTATCATCCACTGACAGAAGTGTTATCATCCACTGACAGAAGTGTTATCATCCACTGACAGAAGAGTTATCATCCACTGACAGAAGTGTTATCATCCACTGAGAGAAGTGTTATCATCCACTGACAGAAGAGTTATCATCCACTGACATAAGAGTTATCATCAACTAACAGAAGTGTTATCATCCACTGACAGAAGTGTTATCAGCCACTGACATAAGAGTTATCATCCACTGACATAAGAGTTATCATCCACTGACAGAAGTGTTATCATCCACTGACAGAAGTGTTATCATCCACTGACAGAAGTGTTATCATTCACTGACAGAAGAGTTATCATCCACTGACAGAAGAGTTATCATCCACAGCCAGAAGTGTTATCATCCACTGACAGAAGTGTTATCATCCATTGACAGAAGAGTTATCATCCACTGACAGAAGAGTTATCAACCACTGACAGAAGTGTTATCATCCACTGACAAAAGAGTTATCAACCACTGACAGAAGTGTTATCATCCACTGACAGAAGCGTTATCATCCACTGACAGAAGTGTTATCCACTGACAGAAGTGTTATCATCCACTGACGGAAAAGTTATCATCCACTGGCAGAAGAGTTATCATCCACTGACATAAGAGTTATCATCCACTGACAGAAGTGTTATCATCCACTGACATAATAGGTATCATCCACTGACAGAAGAGTCATCATCCACTGACAGAAGAGTTATCGTCAACTGACACAAGAGTTATCATCCACTGACAGAAGAGTTATCATCCACTGACATAAGAGTTATCATCCACTGACAGAAGTGTTATCATCCACTGACAGAAGTGTTATCATCCACTGACAGAAGTGTTATCATCCACTGACAGAAGAGTTATCATCCACTGACATAAGAGTTATCATCCACTGACAGAAGTGTTATCATCCACTGACAGAAGTGTTACCATCCACTGACAGAAGTGTTATCATCCACTGACAGAAGTGTTATCATCCACTAACAGAAGTGTTATCATCCACTGACAGAAGAGTGATCATCCACTGACATAAGAGTTATCATCCACTAACAGAAGTGTTATCATCCACTGACAGAAGTGTTATCCACTGGCATAAGAGTTATCATCCACTGACATAAGAGTTATCATCCACTGACAGAAGTGTTATCTTCCACTGACAGAAGTGTTATCATCCACTGACAGAAGTGTTATCATCCACTGACAGAAGTGTTATCATCCACTAACAGAAGTGTTATCATCCACTGACAGAAGAGTTATCATCCACTGACAGAAGAGTTATCATCCACTGACAGAAGAGTTATCATCCACTGACAGAAGTGTTATCATCCACTGACAGAAGAGTTATCATCCACTGACAGAAGTGTTATCATCCACTGACATAAGAGTTATCATCCACTGACAGAAGTGTTATTATCCACTGACATAAGTGTTATACACTGACAGAAGAGTTATCATCCACTGACAAAGTATCATCGTCCACTGACAGAAAAGTAATCATCCACTGACAGAAGTATTATCATCCACTGACAGAAGAGTTATCATCAACTGACATAAGAGTTATCATCCACTGACAGAATAGTTATCATCAACTGACATTAGAATTATCATCCAATGACAGAATAGTTATCACCCACTGACAGAAGAGTTATCATCCACTGACATAAGAGTTATCATCAACTAACAGAAGTGTTATCATCCACTGACAGAAGTGTTATCATCCACTAACAGAAGTGTTATCATCCACTGACAGAAATGTTATCAGCCACTGACATAAGAGTTATCATCCAATGACATAAGAGTTATCATCCACTGACAGAAGTGTTATCATCCACTGACAGAAGTGTTATCATCCACTGACAGAAGTGTTATCATCCGCTAACAGAAGGGTTATCATCCACTGACAGAAGAGTTATCATCCACTGACAGAAGTGTTATCCACTGACAGAAGTGTTATCATCCACTGACGGAAAAGTTATCATCCACTGGCAGAAGAGTTATCATCCACTGACATAAGAGTTATCATCCACTGACAGAAGTGTTATCATCCACTGACATAATAGGTATCATCCACTGACAGAAGAGTCATCATCCACTGACAGAAGAGTTATCGTCAACTGACACAAGAGTTATCATCCACTGACAGAAGAGTTATCATCCACTGACATAAGAGTTATCATCCACTGACAGAAGTGTTATCATCCACTGACAGAAGTGTTATCATCCACTGACAGAAGTGTTATCATCCACTGACAGAAGAGTTATCATCATCTGGCATAAGAGTTATCATCCACTGACAGAAGTGTTATCATCCACTAACAGAAGTGTTACCATCCACTGACAGAAGTGTTATCATCCACTGACAGAAGTGTTTTCATCCACTAACAGAAGTGTTATCATCCACTGACAGAAGAGTGATCATCCACTGACATAAGAGTTATCATCCACTAACATAAGTGTTATCATCCACTGACAGAAGTGTTATCCACTGGCATAAGAGTTATCATCCACTGACATAAGAGTTATCATCCACTGACAGAAGTGTTATCTTCCACTGACAGAAGTGTTATCATCCACTGACAGAAGTGTTATCATCCACTGACAGAAGTGTTATCATCCACTAACAGAAGAGTTATCATCCACTGACAGAAGAGTTATCATCCACTGACAGAAGAGTTATCATCCACTGACAGAAGTGTTATCATCCACTGACAGAAGAGTTATCATCCACTGACAGAAGAGTTATCATCCACTGACAGAAGTGTTATCATCCACTGACAGAAGTGTTATCATCCACTGACAGAAGAGTTATCATCCACTGACAGAAGTGTTATCATCCACTGACAGAAGTGTTATCATCCACTGACAGAAGTGTTATCATCCACTGACAGAAGTGTTATCATCCACTGACAGAAGAGTTATCATCCACTGACAAAGTATTATCATCCACTGACAGAAGAGTAATCATCCACTGACAAAAGTATTATCATCCACTGACAGAAGAGTTATCATCAACTGACATAAGAGTTATCATCCACTGACAGAATAGTTATCATCAACTGACATTAGAGTTATCATCCAATGACAGAAGTGTTATCATCCATTGACAGAAGTGTTATCATCCACTGACAGAAGTGTTATCATCCACTAACAGAAAAGTTATCATCCACTGACATAAGAGTTATCATCAACTAACAGAAGTGTTATCATCCACTGACAGAAATGTTATCAGCCACTGACATAAGAGTTATCATCCAATGACATAAGAGTTATCATCCACTGACAGAAGTGTTATCATCCACTGACAGAAGCGTTATCATCCACTGACAGAAGTGTTATCATCCGCTAACAGAAGGGTTATCATCCACTGACAGAAGAGTTATCATCCACTGACAGAAGAGTTATCATCCACTGACAGAAGAGTTATCATCCACTGACATAAGAGTTATCATCCACTGACAGAAGTGTTATCATCTACTGACAGAAGAGTTATCATCCACTAACAGAAGTGTTATCATCCACTGACAGAAGTGTTGTCATCCACTTACAGAAGAGTTATCATCCACTGACAGAAGTGTTATCATCCACTGACAGAAGTGTTATCATCCACTGACAGAAGTGTTATCATCCACTGACAGAAAAGTTATCCACTGACAGAAGTGTTATCATCCACTGACAGAAGAGTAATCATCCACTTACAGAAGTGTTATCATCCACTGACAGAAGTGTTATCATCCACTGACAGAAGTGTTATCATCCACTGACAGAAGTGTTATCATCCACTGACAGAAGTGTTATCATCCACTGACAGAAGTGTTATCATCCACTGACAGAAGTGTTATCATCCACTGACAGAAGAGTTATCATCCACTGACAGAAGTGTTATCATCCACTGAGAGAAGTGTTATCATCCACTGACAGAAGAGTTATCTTCCACTGACATACGAGTTATCATCAACTAACAGAAGTGTTATCATCCACTGACAGAAGTGTTATCAGCCACTGACATAAGAGTTATCATCCACTGACATAAGAGTTATCATCCACTGACAGAAGTGTTATCATCCACTGACAGAAGTGTTATCATCCACTGACAGAAGTGTTATCATTCACTGACAGAAGAGTTATCATCCACTGACAGAAGAGTTATCATCCACAACCAGAAGTGTTATCATCCACTGACAGAAGTGTTATCATCCACTGACAGAAGTGTTATCATCCACTGACAGAAGTTTTATCATCCACTGACAGAAGTGTTATCATCCACTGACATAAAAGTTATCATCCACTGACAGAATTGTTATCATCCACTGACAGAAGTGTTATCATCCACTGACAGAAGTGTTATCATCCACTGACAGAAGTGTTATCATCCACTGACAGAAGAGTTATCCACTGACAGTAGTGTTATCATCCACTGACAGAAGAGTAATCATCCACTTACAGAAGTGTTATCATCCACTGACAGAAGTGTTATCATCCACTGACAGAAGTGTTATCATCCACTGACAGAAGTGTTATCATCCACTGACAGAAGTGTTATCATTCACTTACAGAAGTGTTATCATCCACTGACAGAAGTGTTATCATCCACTGACAGAAGAGTTATTATCCACTGACAGAAGAGTTATCATCCACTGCCAGAAGTGTTATCATCCACTGACAGAAGTGTTATCATCCACTGACAGAAGAGTAATCATCCACTTACAGAAGTGTTATCATCCACTGACAGAAGTGTTATCATCCAGTGACAGAAGTGTTATCATCCACTGACAGAAGTGTTATCATCCACTGACAGAAGTGTTATCATCCACTGACAGAAGTGTTATCATCCACTGACAGAAGTGTTATCATCCACGGTGAGAAGAGTTATCATCCACTGACAGAAGAGTTATCATCCACTGCCAGAAGTGTTATCATCCACTGACAGAAGTGTTATCATCCACTGACAGAAGTGTTATCATCCACTGACAGAAGTGTTATCATCCACTGACAGAAGAGTTATCATCCACTGACATAAGAGTTATCATCAACTAACAGAAGTGTTATCATCCACTGACAGAAGTGTTATCAGCCACTGACATAAGAGTTATCATCCACTGACATAAGAGTTATCATCCACTGACAGAATTGATATCATCCACTCACAGAAGTGTTATCATCCACTGACAGAATTGTTATCATCCACTGACAGAAGTGTTATCATCCACTGACAGAAGTGTTATCATCCACTGACAGAAGTGTTATCATTCACTGACAGAAGAGTTATCATCCACTGACAGAAGAGTTATCATCCACAGCCAGAAGTGTTATCATCCACTGACAGAAGTGTTATCATCCACTGACAGAAGTGTTATCATCCACTGACAGAAGTGTTATCATCCACTGACAGAAGTGTTATCATCCACTGACATAAGAGTTTTCATCCACTGACAGAAGTGTTATCATCCACTGACAGAAGTGTTATCATCCACTGACAGAAGTGTTATCATGCACTGACAGAAGTGTTATCATCCACTGACAGAAGTGTTATCATTCACTGACATAAGAGTTATCATCCACTGACAGAAGTGTTATCATCCACTGCCAGAAGTGTTATCATCCACTGACAGAAGTGTTATCATCCACTGACAGAAGTGTTATCATCCACTGACAGAAGTGTTATCATCCACTGACAGAAGTGTTATCATCCACTGCCAGAAGTGTTATCATCCACTGACTGAATTATTATCATCCACTGACAGAAGTGTTATCATCCACTGCCAGAAGTGTTATCATCCACTGACAGAATTGATATCATCCACTCACAGAAGTGTTATCATCCACTGACAGAATTGTTATCATCCACTGACAGAAGTGTTATCATCCACTGACAGAAGTGTTATCATCCACTGACAGAAGTGTTATCATCCACTGACAGAATTGTTATCATCCACTGACAGAAGTGTTATCATCCACTGACAGAATTGTTATCATCCACTGACAGAAGTGTTATCATCCACTGACAGAAGTGTTATCATCCACTGACAGAAGTGTTATCATCCACTGACAGAAGTGTTATCATCCACTGCCAGAAGTGTTATCATCCACTGACAGAAGTGTTATCATCCACTGACAGAAGTGTTATCATCCACTGACAGAAGTTTTATCATCCACTGACAGAAGTGTTATCATCCACTGACAGAAGTGTTATCATCCACTGACAGAAGTGTTATCATCCACTGACAGAAGTGTTATCATCCACTGACAGAAGTGTTATCATCCACTGACAGAAGTGTTATCATCCACTGACAGAAGTGTTATCATCCACTGACAGAAGTGTTATCATCCACTGACAGAAGTGTTATCATCCACTGACAGAAGTGTTATCATCCACTGACAGAAGCGTTATCATCCACTGACAGAATTGTTATCATCCACTGACAGAAGTGTTATCATCCACTGACAGAATTGTTATCATCCACTGACAGAAGTGTTATCATCCACTGACAGAATTGTTATCATCCACTGACAGAATTATTATCATCCACTGACAGAAGTGTTATCATCCACTGCCAGAAGTGTTATCATCCACTGACAGAAGTGTTATCATCCACCGACAGAAGTGTTATCATCCACTGAGAGAAGTTTTATCATCCACTGACAGAAGTGTTATCATCCACTGACAGAAGTGTTATCATCCACTGACAGAAGTGTTATCATCCACTGACAGAAGTGTTATCATCCACTGACAGAAGTGTTATCATCCACTGACAGAAGTGTTATCATCCACTGACATAAGAGTTATCATCCACTGACAGAAGTGTTATCATCCACTGACAGAAGTGTTATCATCCACTGACAGAAGTGTTATCATCCACTGACAGAAGTGTTATCATCCACTGACAGAATTGTTATCATCCACTGACAGAAGTGTTATCATCCACTGACAGAAGTGTTATCATCCACTGACAGAAGTGTTATCATCCACTGACAGAAGTGTTATCATTCACTGACAGAAGTGTTATCATCCACTGACAGAAGTGTTATCATCCACTGACAGAAGTGTTATCATCCACTGACAGAAGTGTTATCGTCCACTGACAGAAGTGTTATCATCCACTGACAGAAGTGTTATCATCCACTGACAGAAGTGTTATCATCCACTGACAGAAGTGTTATCATCCACTGACAGAAGTGTTATCATCCACTGACAGAAGAGTTATCATCCACTGACAGAAGTGTTATCATCCACTGACAGAATTGTTATCATCCACTGACAGAAGTCTTATCATCCACTGACAGAAGTGTTATCTTCCACTGACAGAAGAGTTATCATCCACTGACAGAAGTGTTATCATCCACTGACAGAAGAGTTATCATCCACTGACAGAAGTGTTATACTACACACAAAAATATTCTTAAGATGGCAAATAGTAAGTTGTTGAATGTGTCAGCTGTCAGTTGGTGCTTGTGTCAGCTGGTGCTTGTGTCAGCTGTCAGTTGGTGCTTGTGTCAGTTGTCAGTTGGTGCTTGTGTTAGCTGTCAGTTGGTGCTTGTGTCAGCTGTCAGCTGGTGCTTGTGTCAGCTGTCAGTTGGTGCTTGTGTCAGCTGTCAGTTGGTGCTTGTGTTAGCTGTCAGTTGGTGCTTGTGTTACCTGTCATTTGGTGCTTGTGTCAGGTGTCAGTTGGTGCTTGTATCAGCTGTCAGTTGGTGCTTGTGTCACTTGTCAGCTATTGCTTGTGTCAGCTGTCATTTAGTGCTTGTGTCAGCTGTCAGTTGGAGCTTGTATCAGCTGTCAGCTGGTGCTTGTGTCAGCTGTCAGTTGGTGCTTGTGTCAGCTGTCAGTTGGTGCTTGTGTCATTTGTAAGTTGAAGGTTGCGTCAGATATTTACAGTTGTTACTGAGACTAGTGTTTATCGCGAGGTGTAATACATCTCACAGAGAAGCAATAAAAGGCTGGTCTGGGGCGAGGAGTGAGAGCAGTGCCGCTAACATCTTGTAGTCTGGATGTCACTGTGTGAGGCTGTTCACAGAGAGCAGGTGAAACAGGTTCCTTATAGTCTGGTAGGTGATTCCCAGGTCAGTCAATGCTCCTCTGGGTAATTTGTTGAAATCTTAAACATCCTCGGCACTTCTTGGCTGCAATGGAAGGAACTTTGTCCATTACTCTAGTCAGAGGACCGTCACTAATGGCAACGAGGGGAATTAGTAACGAAGGGAAAGGGTTGCAGGTGTTGGTCAGAATAGGCAAGAAAACAGACTGTTTTCCGGTCTGAGGAACTGTGATAGTGCCACTGTGAGAGTTAATATTATATTCCTGTGGGAAGCTCTCAACCTATATGAGCTATAACCACCTGGAGAAGCCAGGTGGTTAACATCGAGGCTTCCTTAAGTAAGTCCACTGTGTCATGGAGGCGGAGACAGCTAAAAGTATTTCTCATCTTTACATTAATTTTGTACAACAATGCGCAACAATACGCTACAGGACTCCTAAGGTCGCGTGTTTCTCAAACGCAGTGAGCAGACAGTCGTTGCTTATTAGACGTTCTAAGTAAAGGTCAGGGGAATAGACCTCTCCGGTATGCCTCAGAATATTTTCCTTCCCTCCAGATGTTCGATCTCCACCAACATAAACTATTTCTGTGTAAGAATGGTAAGAGTAGGTGCGAAGAGCACCATAGTCGTGGAGATTCTCCACGACTATGGTGCTCTTCGCACCTACTCCTAGGTTGAGGGACTGATTACCTCATCTTCTGTACATAGTTCTACTGTCTTCAAGTTATGTCCTAGAATTTGTATTGATAAAGCCACTGGATGGCGAAACGTCTACAATAAAGATACCCAGATGTTGCACGTGTGTCTTAATTTCATAAACCATTTCTAATCTTTTACCAAAGGGCTACAGTCAAGGTTTGAAAGTACTAAACATGATAGCCATTTTGTATTATTCAACATTAAAAGACCTGCTAAGGTCTTTTATGAGTACAGTTCACTTTCTGACACGACCGCTTTGTCAAAAATGTTTGCCTCTGCTTACATTGCATGAAGCGTTTGTAGGCAAACACTTCACGGTACTTGGTAAAAAATGTAGTGTAATATGCTTACTCTAGATATCCTCAACAAGATAAAAATCTTGTGAATGAATCTTGAATAATTATATATCAAGTCAACGTGATAAATAACTTGCACAATACAGACATAATTGCAGTTATACCTGGTAACAAGTCTTTCAACCTGTATGTTGAATGTAAGTTTAACATATCATATATGTTAACTAATCTAGGGCCAGCATTACGCAAACATTACATTACACAAACATCTTAAGACATTCACAGGTAATAAGATCTGCGATTCACCTGTACAGACCTACACATTATGGGTGACTAGCAAAGGTTGAGATTACAAAGCTGGGTAAACAGACAAAACATTCACTGCTTAATACAGTATGCCTGTATTAAACAAGATCCTCCTCCCCCATACAACCAATACGACGATATTCATCTTTGCAAATATACAGGTTCTAAGGCCAGCAAAGAACTGCTTACAGAGTCAAAATCAATATTCGCAGTTTTCACAGAGACCCATGTAAAGGATCACCTTGAAAATGAAATATGGATCTCGGGTTATAACCTGTACAGATGCGATAGAGTGAACAGGCAAAAGGGGGAAGTGGGCCTGTACGTCACAGAGTTATTGATATGCTCGTAACTACTAAATACCTCTGATGATGTAGTTGAAATTCTGGCAGTAAAGATCGAAAACCAAAACCGTGTCATTTTGGTTGTATACAAACCTCCGGATGTAACTTTCCAACAATTCCAGGAACAAGTTTTGAAAATCGAACATTGTCTGGAAAATCTTCCTGCTGCAAACATCTTGCTGCTGGGGGATTTCAACTGAAGAGCTATCTAATCTGCACCAAATAATAGAGCCAAAAAGATTGGAAAAAATACACTGTACCTCATCTTCACTAATGATGATCTGATACGAAATATAACAGTATCAATGACATAATAAAAAAAAGTATAAACATGCATGACTGGGCTCCTGTCCAGCAAAATGTAATCAGTCATGAGGGTGCCTTCACAAAATTAAACTTTAATAAGAAAAATATACAGTGGGACTGTGTGTTGACCAGTGGAATCAACACATAGCCCCACTCAACAAAGGGGGCAGTAAAATATTAGCAGAGAATTACAGACCGATAGTGCTAACGTACCATACCATAAAAATAATTGAAAGGGCTCTAAGAAGCATGATCGCCACCATCTAGATACTCATCATTCATACAACCCAGGGCAACACGGGTTTAGAGTAGGCCACTCCTGCCTGTCCCAAGTACTGGACCACTATGACAAGGGTTTGGATTCTCTAGAGGACAAACAAAATGCAGATGTAGTATGCACAGACTTTGTGAAAGCCTACAACAAATGCGACCATGGTGTAATAGAGCACAAAATGCGTGACAAAGGAATAACGGGAAAAGTGGATAGATGGATCTATAGCCTCCTAACAAATAGAACACAAAGAATAATAGGAAACAGGGTAAATATGAGGCGGGTACAGTGAGAAACTCTGTTCCACATGGCACAGTACTCGCTCCCATCCAATTCCTAATCCTCATATCTGACATAAACTGAGATGTAAGCCATAGGTCCGTGTCTTACTTTGAAGATGACACCCGAATTGTCATGACAGTGACCTCCATCGAAGACACCGCAAGACTCCAGGCGGACATCAACCAAATCTTCCAATGGGCTGCAGAAAACAATATGAAGTTCAATGAAGAGAAATTTCAATTACTCCGATATGGAAAACTTGAGGTAATTAAAACTATATCGGAATATAAATCAAATTCTCATCATACAATAGACCGAAGGACCTGGGAGTGATAATGTCAGAAGATCTCACTTTCGAAGATCACAACAATGTCTACCACATCTGCTAGGAAAGTGATAGGACGGAGAATGAGAACCTTCAAAACTACGGACGCCAAGCTCTTGATGATTCTCTTCAAATCGCTTGTTGTCTCTAGGCTGGAATATTGCCGCACTCTAACAGAGCCTTTCAAGGTAGGTGAAATTGCTGACCTGGAGAAAGTATAGAGATCTTTTACGGTACACATAAGTACGATAAAACACCTAAATTACTGGCAATAGTTAAAGTTCCTTTACTTGTATTCCCTGGAATGCAGGCGAGATGCATGATAATATACTCATGGAAAATCCTAGAGGAATTAGTAATAAATTTGCACGTGAAAATCACCCCCAACGAAAGGAAATGATTCGGCAGGCGGTGCAACATCATCCCCAATGAAAAGCAGGGGCGCCACACAATAAGTGTTAGGGGCCCAATACTGTTCAACTGCCTCCTAGCATACATGAGGGGGGATTACCAATAGACCCCTGGCTGTCTTCAAGAAGGCATTGGACAGGCACCTAAAGTCAGTACCTGATTAGCTGGGCTGTGGTTCGTACTTCAGTTTGCATGCGGCCAGCAGTAACAGCCTGGATGATCAGGCCCTGATCCACCGCGAGGCCTGGTCACAGACCCGGCCACGGAGGATGTTATCCCGTAATCCCTTTTCATGTATACTCCAGATATGTAGAATCAACCTCTTCCTGAGTGTCTGTACTCACCTAGTTGTACTCACCTAGTTGAGGTTGCGGGGGTCGAGTCCGAGCTCCTGGCCCCGCCTATTCACTGATCGCTACTAGGTCACTCTCCCTGAGCCGTGAGCTTTATCATACCTCTGCTTAAAGCTATGTATGGATCCTGCCTCCACTACATCGCTTCCCAAACTATTCCACTTACTGACTACTCTGTGGCTGAAGAAATACTTCCTAACATCCCTGTGATTCATCTGTGTCATCAACTTCCAACTGTGTCCCCTTGTTACTGTGTCCAATCTCTGGAACATCCTGTCTTTGTCCACCTTGTCAATTCCTCTCAGTATTTTGTATGTCGTTATCATGTCCCCCCTATCTCTCCTGTCCTCCAGTATCGTCAGGTTGTTTTCCCTTAACCTCTCCTCGTAGGACATACCTCTTAGCTCTGGGACTAGTCTTGTTGCAAACCTTTGCACTTTCTCTAGTTTCTTCATGTGCTTGGCTAGGTGTGGGTTCCAAACTGGTGCCACATACTCCAATATGAGCCTAACGTACACGGTGTACAGGGTCCTGAATGATTCCTTATTAAGATGTCGGAATGCTGTTCTGAGGTTTGCTAGGCGCCCATATGCTGCAGCAGTTATTTGGTTGATGTGCGCTTCAGGAGATGTGCCTGGTGTTATACTCACCCCAAGATCTTTTTCCTTGAGTGAGGTTTGTAGTCTCTGACCCCCTAGACTGTACTCCGTCTGCGGCCTTCTTTGCCCTTCCCCAATCTTCATGACTTTGCACTTGGTGGGATTGAACTCCAGGAGCCAATTGCTGGACCAGGTCTGCAGCCTGTCCAGATGTGTATGTGTGTGTGTACTCACCTAATTGTACTCACCTAATTGTGGTTGCAGGGGTCGAGACTCAGCTCCTGGCCCCGCCTCTTCACTGATCGCTACTGGGTCCTCTCTCTCTCTGCTTCCTGAGCTTTGTCATACCTCTTCTTAAAACTATGTATGGTTCCTGCCTCCACTACTTCACTTGCTAGGCTATTCCACTTCCTGACGACTCTATGACTGAAGAAATACTTCCTAACGTCCCTGTGACTCGTCTGAGTCTTCAGCTTCCAGCTGTGACCCCTTGCCCCTGTGTCCCCTCTCTGGAACATCCTATCTCTGTCCACCTTGTCTATTCCCCGCAGTATCTTGTATGTCGTTATCATGTCTCCCCTGACCCTTCTGTCCTCCAGTGTCGTCAGTCCGATTTCCCTTAACCTTTCCTCGTACGACATTCCCTTGAGCTCTGGGACTAGCCTTGTTGCAAACCTTTGTACTTTCTCTAACTTCTTGACGTGCTTGACCAGGTGTGGGTTCCAGACTGGTGCTGCATACTCCAGTATGGGCCTAACATACACAGTGTACAGTGTCTTGAACGATTCCTTATTAAGGTATAGGAATGCTATTCTCAGGTGTGCCAGGCGCTCATATGCTGCAGCGGTTATTTGGTTGATGTGTGCCTCCGGTGATGTGCTCGGTGTTATGGTCACCCCAAGGTCTTTCTCCCTGAGTGAGGTCTGTAGTCTTTGTCCACGTAGCCTATACTCTGTCTACGGTCTTCTTTGCCCCTCCCCAATCTTCATGACTTTGCATTTGGCTGGATTGAATTCGAGAAGCCAGTTACTGGACCACATGTCCAGCCTCTCCAGGTCTCTTTGCAGTCCTGCCTCATCCTCGTCCGATTTAATTCTTCTCATCAACTTCACGTCATCTGCGAACAGGGACACTTCAGAGTCTATTCCTTCCATCATGTCGTTCACATATATCAAAAATAGCACTGGTCCTAGAACTGACCCCTATGGGATCCCGCTCGTAACAGGCGCCCACTGTGATACCTCTTCACGTACCATGACTCGTTGCTGCCTCCCTGTCAGGTATTCCCTTATCCATTGCAGTGCCCTCCCTTTTACATGCGCCTGATCCTCCAGCTTCTGCACTAATCTCTTGTGGGGAACTGTGTCAAAGGCCTTCCTGCAGTCTAGGAAAACGCAATCTACCCACCCCTCTCTCTCGTGTCTTACTTCTGTTACCTTGTCATAAAACTCCAGGAGGTTTGTGATACAAGATTTGCCTTCCATGAACCCATGCTGGTTTTCATTTATAATCTTGTTCTTTTCCAGGTTGTGATAAAGTTGGTAGAATTACCGACCATATGTAAAGTAAAAGGACACAAGTGCAACTAATGTGACATTTATTGTGGCAACGTTGCCACAATAAATGTCACATTAGTTGCACTTGTGTCCTTTTACTTTACATCTTTTCCAGGTGTTCGATCACTCTCCTCCTGATAATCTTCTTCATGACTTTGCACACAATTCATGTCAGAGACACAGGTCTGTAGTTTAGTGCCTCGTTTCTGTTTCCTTTCTTAAATATGGGGACTACATTAGCTGTCTTCCATTTCTCAGGTAGTTGCCCAGTTTCAAGGGATGTGTTGAAGATTGTGGTTAGAGGCACGCACAGCATCTCTGCTCCTTCTCTAAGGACCCATGGGGAGATGTTGTCCGGTCCCATCGCCTTTGAGGTGTCAAGGTCACTTAAGAGTTTCTTCACCTCCTCCTCAGTTGTTCGTATGTCATCCAACACTTGTTGGTATATTCCCTCTTGATGTTCCCTTCTGTGCTGTCTTCCCACAGCCCTTCCTGTCTCTACTTTAAAAACTTCCTTAAATCTCCTGTTCGGCTCCTCACATACCTCCTGATCATTTCTTGTGAGTTCTCCACCTTCTGTCCTTAATCTGATCACCTGGTCTTTGACTGTTGTCTTCCTCCTGATGTGGCTATACAACAGTTTCGGGTCAGTCTTGATTCGATGCTATGTCATTTTCATACTGTCGTTGGGCCTCCCTCCTTACCTGTGCGTACTCATTCCTGGCTCTGCGACTGATCTCCCTATTTTCGTGTGTTCTCTGCCTTCTGTACTTTTTCCATTCTCTATTGCACTTTGTTTTTGCCTCCTTACACCGTCGGGTAAACCAGGGGCTCGTTCTGGTCTTCCCGTTGTTATTGTTGCCCATGGGAATAAACCTTTCCACTGCCTCCTTGTGTGTGTGTGTGTGTGTGTGTTTGTGTGTGTGTGTGTGTGTGTGTGTGTGTGTGTGTGTGTGTGTGTGTGTGTGTGTGTGTGTGTGTGTGTGTGTGTGTGTGTGTTTGTGTGTGTGTGTGTGTGTGTGTGTGTGTGTGTGTGTGTGTGTGTGTGAATTCACCTATTTATGGTTGTAGGGGTCAATTCACAGCTCTTTGCCCCGACTCTTCGCTGGTCGCTATTAGGGCCACTCTCTTCCTGCTCCATGAGCTTTGTCGTATTTCTTCTTCAATCTATGTATAGATGCTGCCTCCACTACATCACTCTCCAGATTGTTCCACTTCCTGACAATTCTATGGCTGAGGAAATACTTTCTAACAACTGTGTGACTCATCTGAGTTTCAGCTTCCACTTGTGTCCTTTTGTTGCTGTGTCCCATATTTGAAACATCCTGTCCCTATCCACCTTGTCAGTTCCTCTCAGTATTTTATATGTCGTTATCGTCTCCTCCCTATCCCTTCTGTCCTCCAGTGTCGTCAGGTTGATTTCCCTTAACCTCTCCTCGTACGACATACCCCATAGCTCCAGGACTAGTCTTTTTGCAAACCTTTGCACTTTCTCTTATTTCTTGACGTGCTTGTCTAGGTGTGGGTTCCATATTGGTGCTGCATACTCCAGTATGTGCCTGACATACACGGTGTACAGAGTCTTGAATGATTCCTTACTCAAGTGTTGAAACGCAATTCTTAGGTTTGCCAAGCGCTCATATGCTTAATCAGTTATTTAGTTGTGCTCGTTATTATATTAATCCCAAGATCTTTTTTCTTGGGTGAGGTTTACAGTCTTGGCGTCCCCCTCTCTAGCCTGTACACTGTCTGCTGACTTCTTTGATCTTCCCCAATCTTCATGACTTTTCACTTGAGGGTTAAACTCCAGGATCCAGCTGTTGGTCCATGCTTGCGGCCTCTCCAGATCCTTTGTACGCCCATCAGAGCCTCATCCGATTGAATTCTTCGCATTAGCTTCACTTCGTCTGCAAACGGGACACTTCTGAATCTGTCTCTTCTGTCATGTCATTCACATATAGGAGAAACAGCACCGGCCATGGGACTGATCCTTTGAGGAATTCCGCTCCTCAGAGGCGCCCAATCTGATACCTCTTTACGTACCACTCGTTGTTTCCTTCCTGTTAGGTATTCTTTGATCTATTGCAATACATCTCAGCCAGAGATCAGTGTTTGTGTATATTTCGCCTGCTCTTGCGAATTCTTTGCATTGTTAAAATCTCCAGTAAGGCTGATGCATGCAGAGGATGAGATGAAAAGCTGTAAGCCTTACTAGAGATTTTAACAATGCAAGGAATTCGCAATATCAGGTGAAATATACACAAACACTGATCTCTGGCTGAAGGAGACTCGAACCTACCAACCTTGGAACAAGGTTTGTGTATATTTCGCCTGCTCTTGCGAATTCCTTGCATTGTTAAAATCTCTAGTAAGGCTGATGCATGCAGGGGACGAGATGAAAAGCTGTAAGCCTTCTCCCTGAAAGCTGGCTGCCTTGGATCAAAGTCTATCGCAAGCTGCACTCCAAGGTACTTGTCCAGTGTGGTGAGTTTGATATAGCACTGCGTACCTTGTTCCAAGGTTCGTAGGTTCGAGTCTCCTTCAGCCAGAGATCAGTGTTTGTGTATATTTCGCCTGCTCTTGCGAATTCCTTGCATTGTTAAAATCTCTAGTAAGGCTGATGCATGCAGGGGATGAGATGAAAAGCTGTAAGCCTTCTCCCTGAAAGCTGGCTGCCTTGGATCAAACTCTAGCGCAAGCTGGACTCCAAGGTGAAAAATAAATGGTATAAAATACCGACAAAATGGAAACATAAACACATATGCAGTTTAATGTGATCCTTTATTGAAACGTTAAATCTGTGTGTTACTTGAAAAAGCCCACTGTGTGGGCGAAACGTTGTCAATAAAGGATCACATTAAACTGCATATGTGTTTATGTTTCCATGGACTCCAAGGTATTGGTTCAGTGTGGTGAGATTGGTATAGCACTGCGTACCTTGTTCCAAGGTTCGTAGGTTCGAGTCTCCTTCAGCAAGAGATCAGTGTTTATATATATATATATATATATATATATATATATATATATATATATATATATATATATATATATATATATTATATATATATATATATATATATATATATATTCTCTCTACATGAGAGAATGGAGAGAATGGAGCGAAACAGAATAACTTCAAGAGTGTATCAGTCTGTAGTGGAAGGAAGGCGGGGTAGGGGTCGGCCTAGGAAAGGTTGGAGGGAGGGGGTAAAGGAGGTTTTGTGTGCGAGGGGATTGGACTTCCAGCAGGCATGCGTGAGCGTGTTTGATAGGAGTGAATGGAGACAAATGGTTTTTAATACTTGACGTGCTGTTGGAGTGTGAGCAAAGTAACATTTATGAAGGGGTTCAGGAAAACCGGCAGGCCGGACTTGAGTCCTGGAGATGGGAAGTACAGTGCCTGCACTCTGAAGGAGGGGTGTTAATGTTGCAGTTTAAAAACTGTAGTGTAAAGCACCCTTCTGGCAAGACAGTGATGGAGTGAATGATGGTGAAAGTTTTTCTTTTTCGGGCCACCCTGCCTTGGTGGGAATCGGCCAGTGTGATAATATATATATATATATATATATATATATATATATATATATATATATATATATATATATATATATATATATATATATATATAAATATATATATATATATATATATATATATATATATATATATATATATATATATATATATATATATATATATATATATATATATATATATATATATATATATATATATATATATATATATATATATATATATATATATATATATATATATATATATATATATATATATATATATATATATATATATATATATATATATATATATATATATATATATATATTAATAATAATATTCCATGAAACAAAAACTTGGACAAATTAGTATAGGACACACTGTTTGAAAGTGGTAAATAATAAACTTTGTAACAAGGTACAGATTGGCAACATAATATATACACTAACGCTGACAGATTACATAATCCCTCTTGCAAGGTATCTTGTCTAGTGGTGAACAGGTAACATGCAACCTTAACAATCCTTTTGAATCTGAGAGACCTGAGGTCTCATTAACCAACACTGACAAGTGTTGATAGCGAATTGTAACACTTTAGTGTGTTTTTATTTATAAATTAATTATATGTATCTTGATAACTTTTACTCTAGAGATGAGACTACACTCTGATAATATATTTATGTAGTCACTTTCAGAGTTAAATGTATGTGGTAAAATACTTGCTGTTCTGCTTTCATGTAATATTATATATAAGAACTTCTACCTTGTATGATGCCATTATAACAACCGTAGAGCATGACATAGGTGAAGTATAATGTTTGTGGCAGAGAGGTGAGTGCTGATAACAGCAGCAGCAGTGTGTGGGAGGGGTGAGTGCTGATAACAGCAGCAGCAGTGTGTGGGAGAGGTGAGTGCTGATAACAGCAGCAGCAGTGTGTGGGAGAGGTGAGTGCTGATAACAGCAGCTGCAGTGTGTGGGAGAGGTGAGTGCTGATAACAGCAGCAGCAGCGTGTGGGAGAGGTGAGTGCTGATAACAGCAGCAGCAGTGTGTGGGAGAGGTGAGTGCTGATAACAGCAGGTGCAGTGTGTGGGAGAGGTGAGTGCTGATAACAGCAGCAGCAGTGTGTGGGAGAGGTGAGTGCTGATAACAGCAGCAGCAGCGTGTGGGAGAGGTGAGTGCTGATAACAGCAGCTGCAGTGTGTGGGAGAGGTGAGTGCTGATAACAGCAGCAGCAGCGTGTGGGAGAGGTGAGTGCTGATAACAGCAGCAGCAGCGTGTGGGAGAGGTGAGTGCTGATAACAGCAGCAGCAGCGTGTGGGAGAGGTGAGTGCTGATAACAGCAGCAGCAGTGTGTGGGAGAGGTGAGTGCTGATAACAGCAGCTGCAGTGTGTGGGAGAGGTGAGTGCTGATAACAGCAGCTGCAGTGTGTGGGAGAGGTGAGTGCTGATAACAGCAGCAGCAGTGTGTGGGAGAGGTGAGTGCTGATAACAGCAGCAGCAGTGTGTGGGAGAGGTGAGTGCTGATAACAGCAGCAGCAGTGTGTGGGAGAGGTGAGTGCTGATAACAGCAGGTGCAGTGTGTGGGAGAGGTGAGTGCTGATAACAGCAGCTGCAGTGTGTGGGAGAGGTGAGTGCTGATAACAGCAGCAGCAGTGTGTGGGAGAGGTGAGTGCTGATAACAGCAGCAGCAGTGTGTGGGAGAGGTGAGTGCTGATAACAGCAGCAGCAGTGTGTGGGAGAGGTGAGTGCTGATAACAGCAGCAGCAGTGTGTGGGAGAGGTGAGTGCTGATAACAGCAGCTGCAGTGTGTGGGAGAGGTGAGTGCTGATAACAGCAGGTGCAGTGTGTGGGAGAGGTGAGTGCTGATAACAGCAGCTGCAGTGTGTGGGAGAGGTGAGTGCTGATAACAGCAGCTGCAGTGTGTGGGAGAGGTGAGTGCTGATAACAGCAGCAGCAGTGTGTGGGAGAGGTGAGTGCTGATAACAGCAGCAGCAGTGTGTGGGAGAGGTGAGTGCTGATAACAGCAGCTGCAGTGTGTGGGAGAGGTGAGTGCTGATAACAGCAGCTGCAGTGTGTGGGAGAGGTGAGTGCTGATAACAGCAGCTGCAGAAGCAGCAGCGTGCGGGAGAGGTGAGTGCTGATAACAGGAGCAGCAGCTGCAGCTGCAGTGTGTGTGTGGGAGAGGTGAGTGCTGATAACAGCAGGTGCAGATGCAGTGTATGTAGGAGAGGTGAGTGATGATATTAGCAGCAGTAGCAGCTGTAATGTGTGGGTGAAGTGAGTGCTGATAGCAGCAGCAGCAGCAGCAGCTGCAGTGTGTGTTGGAGAGATGGGTACTGATAGCAACAGCAGCAGCAGCAGCAGCTGCAGTGTGTGTGGTACAGGTGGGTACTGATAGCAGCAGCAGGTGCAGTGTGTGGGAGAGGTGAGTGTTGACAGCAGCAGCTACAGTGTGTAGGAGAGGTGAGTACTGATAGCAGCAGCAGTAGCAGCAGTGTGTGCGTGTGTGTGTGTACGTGAGAGAGAGAGAGAGAGAGAGAGAGAGAGAGAGAGAGAGAGAGAGACAGACAGACAGACAGACAGACAGAGAAAGAGAGAGAGAGAGAGAGAGAGAGAGAGAGAGAGAGAGAGAGAGAGAGAGAGAGAGAGAGAGAGAGAGGGAGAGAGAGAGGATGAGAAGAGACAGGCAAGGGCAAGGAGGTGGTGTTGCTGTGTGCTTCTCTAAAAGTGTTCATGCCCAGCACATAGATGTTGCCACCCCTACACATCTTGAAATGATGTTCTTCAAGCTCTGTATAAACACTAGTACCTCTGTACTAGCATGTGCAATGTACAGACCTCAGTGGCAACATGCAGACCCTATCAACTTCCTAATGGAAAATATTGACTCCCTTCTGCTACAACACAACTGTCAACATATTATAATTGTTGGTGACCTCAACCAGCACCTTATACAGAGGGACTTTGATGACCTTCTTGCAGTGTTTGACATGAGAAACTTTGTTGATTTCCCTACTCATATCTCTGGCTCCTCCCTTGACCCAGTAGTGAGTGATCTGGCAGAAGGCATAGTCACTTGTCAACCCCTCGGCTACGTTGGATCGTCTGACCACAAGGCTGTTTTTACCACACTTAAGATCCCAACAGAACGAGGTGAGGAGTCCACACGCACAACCTGGCTATGGGAAAGAGGTAATTGGCCAGCCCTTTGCTCTGAGCTCGCCACCACCGACTGGAATGCTCTTCTCCAGGGGGATGTTGACAACCAAGTGAAAGCCTTCACTGGACACATCCTTAATCTGCAACAAGAACACATTCCTCACCGGCAATATGTGACAAAGCCTACAGATCAGCCTTGGTTTGGCTTTCGTTGTAGAGAGGCTGCTACTGCTAAGTACAAAGCATGGCGAAGGTATAAGAGACATCCTACCACCTATAACAGGAACTTGCACATGCAAGCCTGTAGGCATATGGGTGATGTTCAAAAGTGGGCCATTGCTAAATGGGAGTTGGACACTAAAAGAAAGTTAGCATCAGGTAGGGTAGGCTCCAAAACCTGGTGGTCCCTGGTCAAGGACAGACAAGGTTATCTGCCTGATGAACTTATTCCACCTCTAAATCGACAGGATGGGACCACCTCTACTAGTAGTCAAGAGAAAGCGGGCCTCTTTGCTGAACACTTTGCTACCAAAATGCAAGTTCCTGATCCAGCAAGGGACCCTCCTTGGCTAGCTGCAAGAACTGTGTCAAAACTGTCAGGGGTGACAATAAGGCAGGAGGAGGTGCATTTCCTTCTTAAATCACTTGACCAAGAAAAGGCTGTGGGCCCAGACAAGTTGAGCCCAAGATTGTTGAGAAGATGTGCAGACCAGCTAGCAGCACCTCTAACTCGCATCTTTCAGCACTGCCTAGTACAGTGCAAATGGCCCTCTCCATGGAAAGAGGCAAATGTAGTCCCTGTTCACAAAAAGAAGAGCAGAGCAGAAATCAGCAACTACAGACCAGTGTCACTCCTGTCAATCACTGGTAAGATCCTTGAGACAATAATCTCAAGACAAATGACAGATTTCTTTGACTACCACTCACTACTTTGTGATCGTCAATATGGCTTCAGGAAAGGTTACTCTGCTGCTGATCTGTTGTTAAACCTCTCCACTAAGTGGCACCAGTCACTGGATGAATCCAAAGTCAGCTGTGTGGTAGCACTGGACATTGCTGGCGCTTTCGACCGGGTGTGGCACCAGGGCCTCTTAGCAAAACTTCAAGCACTGGGAATTGCAGGCTCTACGCTATGTCTCCTCAGTGATTACCTTCATGGTAGATCTCTAAGTGTAGTTCTCAATGGAACGGAATCAGCAAGACATCCTATTGGGGCAAGCGTTCCACAAGGAAGTGTGCTGGGTCCACTGTTATGGAATGTCTACTTCAACGACCTTCTTCATCTCATCCCAGAATCACATGCATATGCAGACGACTGTACACTAACATTCACTTATCCAAGAGAAGAAATGCCAGCTGCTCTAAGCTACATCAATTACCAGCTGAGAGCTATATCAGCTTGGGGAAATAGATGGCAAGTAACATTTGCACCTGAGAAAACGCAAATGATGATCGTCTCTAGGCACCATGATGGTAATGCTGGTGCAGTAGTAAGGATGAATGGGACGATGTTGGCACCTGGAGAAGAAGTTGATATCCTTGGGGTGAAATTTGACTCCAAACTAACCATGAAGAACCATGTTGTAAATCTTGCAAACAAGGCAGCCAGGAAGCTTACAGCACTTCGCCGTATCTCACATCTGCTTGACAGTAGGGGTTGCAAGATCCTGTACGAGGCACAAGTACGCTCACACCTTGAGTATGCTCCACTTTCTTGGTTTGCCTGTCCCCCCTCTCATCTGCGACTGCTTGACAGAGTAGAGAACAGAGCAAGACGTCTCATCTCTCGCCTGGACCCATCCTGGATGGATCTGTCATTTCAGCAGAGCCTTCAACATAGGAGGGATGTGGGTGGCCTTACTGTTATGTACAAGGCCAATATTGTCAAAATACCACACTTGGATCCACTTCGAGGACAGCGCGAAACAAGCTTTTATGCCACAAGACGGGCAGAAAGCAGCAACTTCACTCTGGCTGTACCCTTCTCCAGAACATCACTCCATCTGAGATCATACATACCCAGGATGACTCGAGTATGGAACACATTCGTACAGCATAATGATGTCAACGAGATAACGTCAGTTGAACAAATGAAAATGCTGGCCCACAGATGGCTCCAACTTCATCCTGTTCCCTACTTGTATGTCTCATAACAATAAAAATGCTTTCAAATGAGCTGATGTAGGTAACAGCTCTTAGCTTGTCAATAAAGTTAGGAATCCTTAACCTGTAAATAGCTTGTCAATAAACCTAGGGATCCTTAACCTTGTCAAACCATGTGTAAAAAAAAAAAAAAAAAAAGAGAGAGAGGGAGAGAGAAAGAGAGAGAGAGAGAGAGAGAGAGAGAGAGAGAGAGAGAGAGAGAGAGAGAGAGAGAGAGAGAGAGAGAGAGAGAGAGGTGAATCTTGATAACAAAAGCAGGAGCTGCAGTTTGTGTGGGAGAGGCAAATGCTGATAGCAACAGCAGCAGCGTGTGTGGGAGAGGTGAGTGCTGGTAACAGCAGCAGCAGAAGCTGCAGTGTGTGGGAGAGGTGAGTGCTGGTAACAGCAGCAGCAGAAGCTGCAGTGTGTGGGAGAGGTGAGTGCTGGTAACAGCAGCAGCAGCAGCAGCAGAAGCTGCAGTGTGTGGGAGAGGTGAGTGCTGGTAACAGCAGCAGCAGCAGCAGCAGCAGAAGCTGCAGTGTGTGGGAGAGGTGAGTCTTGATAACAGCAGCAGCTGCAGTGTGTGTGTGTGTGTGTGTGAGAGGTGAGTATTTATAACAGCAGCAGCAGCAGTGTGTGTGAGAGAGATGTGTGCTGTTAACAGCAGCAGCAGCTGCAGTAGTCTGTAGGAAAGTGTACGCTGTTACCAGCAGCAGATGCAGCAGTTAGTGGGAAAGGTAAGTGCTGACAGCAGTAGGAGAAGCAGTACAGCTGTAGACTATTGGCCTGCACACCTTGCCGTAGCACGATAGCAAATTAGGAAAGAGAAATATGGCAGCAGAGAAAATAAATTATTGTAATTCCTTCACCAAAATAAACTGGCATTTACAGTGTATATAGCCTATGTATACTATTTATAGCTATGTATAATGAGGTGAAAATGCAAGCACAAGACACGATGAGAACCTTAGCAACAATCAGTGAAGGCAAGTCTGCCAAAGCTGTTTCACGTGCGTTCCACACCGCTTCACAGCTTTGCCGGGCTTCCTTGTGATTGGTGGGTTGAACCAAGGTATTGGTTTACCGATGGGGGCCCATTCTCGTTAAATCCTTGGTTCCCTATTCGGAAGGCATGCCTATATGGGTGTGTGACATATGCCATATAAACTGTAACATACTCTTACCATGCCTCACCCCCACCCCAAAAGATCTCTAATAGCCAGGACTAGGTATCCTCTATAGGTAGTGTGCCACCATGGTTCGAAATACAGTAGACCGTCATTTAACACGGTAGTTACGTTCTGAAAACACCGTGTTAGGTAAAAACCGTGTCAGATGAACTGAAGAACTTATAGGAAAAATAGGGTTACGTTCCTGAGAACCCCGAAAAAGCCAAACAACTTTTTTTAGTCCTTCACATTTTACAAAAATAAAAGTGAAAATGTAATTGTAGTTCATTGTTATGATGTATTATGTTTTTTACTGCTTAAGTGTACAAATGTAACAGAAATAATTGTATTTCTTATCTTAAATTGTGGGTGCTGGTGTTTGTGGATGATTGTGAAGAGAGTGTAGAGTTATGCTGTGGTCCTACTGCGCTGAGGTGGATGGTAGAAGTTCTGGTATTGAAGTTGATAGTTGTACTGGAGTGTCTAACTTTAAGTCATTCAATCAGGTAATTCAGTAAGTCAGTCAAGTGATTCAGTAAGTCAAGTCAAGTGATTCAGAAAGTCAGTCAAGTGATTCAGTAAGTCTCAAGTCATTCAGTAAGTCATTCAGTCAGTTAGTCAGTCATTTAGTCAGTAAGTTATTCAGTCAGTAAGTCAGTCAGTCACACAAACATATGTTTACCTTTTTTTTATGTGCAGAAAGTATCACTTCATTATGACCACAGGATGTCTTGTCTAATATCTTTGTTTCCTTCGTTAATTCTAAGACTTAAATGCTTACACCTTTTCTTGTCACTTTGAGCAACACTGATATGCATACTGGGTGTCATGACTGCTTAGCAGATACAAGATATAGCAAGTAAAAGATCAAAACACAATTCACAATCACAAGCCTGTGGCAGAGAAGTTGGACTGGACACGTATGAAGTACGAATGCTGGGATGGTTGGGTGGTGTCGGGGGGGGGGGGGCTGGGGACGGCAGGAGGTCTCCCCAGCTGAACCACACAAGGCAGCCGCTTGAGGAAAAGGGAAGTTTTTTTTTTTTCCTTCCCGCAAACTGAACAATGTTAAATTCATCATACGACGTATTACATAAAATTGTGCCGCAATTCTTCAATCGTGCTATACCCAAATCATGCCAAATAAACTTGTGCTAAATGACGGTCTACTGTACTAATGGAACTGCCTTTCCTCTCAACCATCCAGCTCACTGGGTAGTGATCAACTGAATGGACTTCCAAGTCAGACACAGCCTTAGAGAGACGGCAGACAGTAGGGCTAGCATAGGTTAAAGACACTTGCAGATGGGAGCAAGTGTCCCTTCACTAAAGAAAACTTTATGTACAAATTAACTCAAATTTTACTTTATGAATTTAAGGGGAAAAAACTTACTGCCTATGTTGTCCGTAACATACTAACAAAATCAAGTTCCGGAAAGGGCGTCTGCCAGCACTATATCTTTGCTGGCTATGTGGCGCATGGAGAGAGTGTAATATTGCATTCGTAAGGACCATTTCAGCAGGCGTGTTTTTTTTGTGCTTCATTGAGCTGAGATACATCAGAGGATTGTGGTCACTGAAGACGGTGACCACATGTGATGTACTGGCCAGAAATACTTCAAAATGCTCCAGCTTAAGTACCAGGGCCAGGACCTCTTACTCAGTAGTGTGAACCACGATTAATTGGTGTTATGGTAGCGGGGTTCAATGATACGTCTTCGGAGGCTTCCTACTTTATTGTTAAGTCGTGGTGGGTACACAGGCTTGTGTGTTGTGCCCATGGCCCGGGAGGGCCATCCCATGAAAGGGACAACTAGTAGGCCTTGTGTCTTCCTGCTAGGCCACTGTGTGAGTGAGAGTGTGTGGGACCAGGTTCCCACAGGCCTGGACAGGCCCAGAGGGTAGCACCTAAGTGGCGCGAAATATGAACTAAGCTGGCAGACAGCATGGGCTGTCTGTGCAGACAGTACAGGCTGTCTACATACACTCGGCCACCTACCTCGCGTGGTCCCGACGCGACAATACTGGTGGTAAAAACAAACTTGATCTCTCTCTCGTAGGAACAGGGCACAGAACCCAAAATAAAAAGCATATATATATACATATGGACATGGAAAACAAAACTTCCTACTGAGGGGGAAGAAAAAAAACATGTGGGGTGTGCTAAACATTGTAGTCAAGGGCAGTGAGCATTGAAGGGCATCACTGCACGCCTTCCTGCGTCTGGACAGATACTGCAACACAGGAGACATCGCTGTGGCTGAGCTGTGAAGTAACAGGGTACGGTCTCCTCTGGAACAGTGAAGCAGACATCGTAGGAGTTGCTGCAGGTTTTCACTGAACTTGGGGCACGACATGCTGGTGCCCTCGAGTGAGGCGTCGACAAAACTCGGCAACTGGGCAGGACTTCTGGCAAGCGACTCAGGAGGACACTTCTTGACTGGTACTGTCGCTGGGCTGTCACTGCCGGCAAGCACGGAGTGAGTCGTGGAGCGTGTCGTGGCAGAGACGACTGGGCGAAACATCTGGGAGTCATAACATCATACACCAGACTGCAGTGAGCGAGCTAGCAGTCAAAGTGACATCTTCTTTGTGCAGGAGCTCACTGAAGCTTGTGACACGAGGCTGACACAGCGCCTGCCGGCAGGGCTAACTGCGGCTTGACGAGTGCCATTCTCTCGGCAGTTGGAGTTATAGCAGAGGTTAGTCTAAGCATCACCAGACTTGTTTCTCTACATATAACTGCACTCTGAAGATCTGGAGGTGAAGTGAAACAAATCTCGATGGGAATCATAGCAGGTACGATTCTGCAGAACATCACGAGCGACGAGCATTAGAGCTTTCTGTACAAGGGGGCTCGGGCTCAGAGCTGACTGATATCAACTGTCAAACGCACTGGTCACAAAGGTGACTTAACACAGTGGTGCAACTCAGGTCTGGCCGCATTCCTCACTGGACACACGGAAACTACACACACCCGCGGTACATGCGGTACAACATGGCTTAAACTAGCAAATGATGCTTTTCTGTGCACAAAATTGACACTAAGCCATACACTAACATGTGAGAACACTGACTGAGAGGAATTAATTAACACACGACATATATCTTCTCTCAATCTTCTCGACAATACTGAAATAATTACTAGAACACTCGATGTGACATTATGTGATGTCAGGTGTGATGTCGCGAGGTGATGCCAGCAGCACTGTGACATCAGCAGACATCTCGAGGTGACGTCAGGCAGATATCGTGATGTCATGAAGTCAGGCAGCATCGTCGGTGACGTCAGTGTGATGCAGGCAGCAGACCATAGCATGAGGCCTGGGACATCTGGCTTGGTAACCCATGTGGCTTGTAGATCCACGTGACCTCGCCCACACCTCACGTGGCGCCGGGATTCACGTGGTGTCGTGAACTACTTGGCATGCTGATCCACATGGCTTGCTGATCCACATGGCTTGCTGATCTACGTGGCATGCTGATCCACGTAGCTTCGAGTGATCTACATGGCTTGCTGACCCATGTGGCTTCGAGTGATCTACGTGGCTTGCCGATCCATGTGGCTTTGAGTGGCCTCGGGCACTCGGATACGCACCACTGGCAATGAATTCACACGAAAAACAGCAGAAAACACAGCAGAGGGAGTGATGGCATGGTGGTGTATGGTAGTGTGGTGGCAAGGAGCGTGGGTGAGTGTATGGCGAGGGAGCATCTGGCCACTTCCTCCTCCTCCCACCCACAAACAAAGGGAGATGCACTGGACACAGAACTCACCACAAAACTCACCTCTGGCTTGCTGAAACAGCTGTGCTGACCTGAACAACAACAGCAACATACAAATGACGATGAACACGTGACTTAAGAAACAGCGTGGGACACTGTAGCATGGGGTCATTGGGACGCCACATACAATTCTCGAAGAAATTCGGCAAATTTTGGCTGGATCCTGCTTGTACCTGTGTTTGGATGCTCAAACGTGCAGACATGACATCAGGATAACTCGTTGAGAGACGGATGCTTCTTGTATAGGGCGATAAAGTGAAGATGACTTCATCCCTTCCTCTCTCCAGGCAAACACAACTGCTGCATCCCACCGCTGCCTCCAATGTGAGTCACAACTAATTGGTATTATGGTAGCGGGGTTCAATTATACGTCTTCGGAGGCTTCTTACTTTATTGTTAAGTCGTGGTGGGTACACAGGCTTGTGTGTTGTGCCCATGGCCCGGGAGGGCCATCCCACGAGAGGGAGAACTAGTAGGCCTTGTGTCTTCCTGCTAGGCCGCTGTGTGAGTGAGAGTGTGTGGGACCAGCTTCCCACAGACCTGGACAGGCCCAGAGGGCAGCACCTGAGTGGCACGAAATATGAACTAAGCTGGCAGACAGCATGGGCTGTCTGTGCAGACAGTACAGGCTGTCTACAGTAGTAGAGTAGGCTAGGTGACAGGCCTGGTATTTGCCTGAGTAGTACTCCACAGGTTGCAGACCACCCTCACCAGAAGCTTGGAATAACACTGCTCCGACACCCACTGCACAAGTATCAACCTGCAATACAAAGAGTTTTGAAAAATCGGAAGATAAAAGAATGGGTGCAGTGCATAAGAGACGTTTAACATGGTTAAACGCCTCTTGACAATTTGCAGAACAGAAAAAAATAATTCTTGCAACTGGTAAGTGAGGTTAGGAGGGGCTACCACATCTGCAAGTTTTTGTAAATCGTCTATAGAAAGTTATCATTCCCAAGAACCTATGCAGACTTCTTATGATATGGAAAAGGATATACTTTAATAGCCAAAACTTTGGCAAATTAAGGTATCATTTTGCCACTACCTACTTCATGACCTAAGAAAGTAATAGCAGATTGGCATAAAGGTTTTGTTAGTGGGATGTTTTGTTAGTGGGATGAATTGTAAAGGACCTTCCTAGTATGGGCCAACAGGCCTCCTGCAGTGCTCCTCCTTTCTTATATTCTTGTGTTTATAGTAAGTTGAAAAATTCTGAACCTCTTAAAGAAGGATTGAAGATGGGACACATCTTGTCCCCAAGTATTAGAAACTACAACTATATTGCCCAAATAAGCTGCTGTGCCTCCAAGTCCTCTAATAACGTAATGGATTAATTTTTGGAATATGGCAGGCGAATTCCACATTCTAAATGGGGTCACAGTATATTGACAGTGACCTCCTGAAATTACGATGGTAAAAATCTCCAATGCTTTATCTGTTGAATGTACCTGGTAGTAACCTTTAAGATCTAGTTTGGAAACGAAGGGACCTTATCAACAAAGTCCAATATATTGTCAAAACTTGGAAGAGGGTAAGAATCCGGTACTGTGACGTCATTCACCTTAGGTAGTCGGTACACATTCGGAAACCTATATAAGGCTTCTTTACAACGATGGGCCGGACTTTTCCTCAACTAATCTAAGCACTACCAGATGCAAAACTTCCTATTGAAGTAGTCTCTGATTTTCAGGATTAGCTCTGTAGGGAGAGAGCTTAATAGGTTTAATAGTTCCTACGTCATCATTGTGATAACTCAGGTTGCACTTTTTCAGATCATCCGAAAATATATCGAGATAGGTTTGCAGAAGGGTAGTTAGTGTTTCTACTTGGTCATTTGCAAGTCCCGACATTATGGGGAGAGGATCCTGGAGGATAGCTGAGTTAAGGAGCCTGATTTGAACCTTCAGAAATGTATGCAGTGAATCAGGGTAGTCCACAGGATCAGGGACAGAGGACAAAGTTATTACTGGGACCTTAGGTGGTTCAAAGAATAGTTTAATATGTGTGGTAAACTTTACCCGCATTGGGTTTATCAAGAGGTGCTACCGCATAGCTTAATTCAGAATTTTTCTTTGTTACCTTCATTGTTCCTATAAACTTTGCTTTCAAGGTGTGAGCAGGCACAGGTTCCTGGACCAACACCTTGTGTTCTGGGTTAAAGGAGTGAAGATTAGCAGTTTCTTCACACGTCTGTTTCAAGTAGGTTTAGCAGATTTAAGCTGGTCCTAGCCAGCTGACAGGTCACATGCAATCTCAATGAAGGATTGTAGGGTGTCGGGGAACCTCTCACATTATGCCTAAAAACTAGCTGAAAAGGACTGTACACAGTTGATTCCTGTCCAGTTTCTCGAATTGCGAACAGCAACAGAGGAAGAAATTCGTCAAAGTCTGTAGGAAAATGCTTGCAATACATACGCATCATAGTTTTTAGGGTCTGGTGAAAGCATGTCTTGCGACCGAGGATGATAGGCTGCATACAGTTTTTGATTAATTCTTAGCCTAGTTAAAGCTTCTCTTAACAATTATACTGTAAAGTTAGTGCACTGATCACTCTGGACAGGTTGCGGAATGCTAAAGTTGGAAATAAACTTAATGAGTGCTTTAAGAATGGCCTTGATGTTTATACTATGCATAGGTACAGCCTCAACATACCTAGTATGTAGTTTTATCGAGAATGGTAAACAGATATTGGTTACCGAACTTGGCTTTTGGTAATTGTACCACACAGTCGATAATTAGGTCCGCTAATAGCTCTCCATCTCCGGGTATAGGATGAAGAGGTGCCCTGGCTTACCCACTTGCTGACACAACAGGAATTGATGTAACCACGCACATCT